>NW_027181770.1:21647189-22247189 GCF_029961685.1 Aristolochia californica
CGACGATTGCAAAACTTGATATATCAAAACTAAGAAGAGCTTACAATCCTTAACAATTACAGAAACTCTTTGGAATTATCTCTCTATACATTTGTGCATTGTGCATTTCCATTCTCCATGTACTCTTTTTTCTTAAAACAAAACTTTGATTTTTCGCGCTCCCTTCTTCCCGTAAACCTAAAAGGCAAATAGATCACAAAAAAATGAAAATTTTAGAGTTCATGTACAGAAAAAAATTTAAAACAATAACAAATGTAAGTAAATAAAAGTGATTCACACACCACAAATGAACACAAAAGTTTTGTTGTCCAAGTTTGGGAAATTCCACAAGTTCAACCCCAACAGCTTGGAATTTTATTGGAAAGAGATTTCCTCCACGCATGCTTTAAAAATGGATATGCATGTTTTAAACATGTTAAAGATGCAAATCACCTATGGATCCAAAGCTTTTGAAGAGAATAACAAACACTCATTAAATTCTCAACTGAAGAAGAGGTGGGATATTTACCTGAGTCAAACAAGCCATTATTTTGCCCATCCACAAAAAGCTGACCCAACGATCATGGATGATTGTAAAGTGATTTATCATACGTAATGGGCTATATTACCCTAAGAAATGACATATGGATTCGGAGTCAAGACTCAATTAAAAATCCCTGCCTCCCCCTTTTTCCTGACGATTGCAAAACTTGATATATTAAAACTAAGAAAAGCTTACAATCCCTCAAAATTACAGAAACTCTTTGGAATTATCTCGCTCTACATTAGTGCACTGTGCATTTTCATTTTAGACGTACTCTTTTTTCATAAATCAAAACTTTGAGTTTTCGCTCTCCCTTCATCCCGTAAACCAAAAAGGCAAATAGATCACAAAAAAATGAAAATTTTGGAGTTCATGTACGGAAAAAAATTTAATACAATAACAAATGTAAGTAAAGAAAATTTATTCACACACCACAAATGAACACAAAATTTTTGTTGTCCAAGTTTTGGAAATTCCACTAGTTCAACCCCAACATCTTGGAATTTTATAGGAAAGAGATTTCCTCCACACATGCTTTAAAAATCGATATGCTTGTTTTAAACATGTTAAAGATGCAAATCACCTATGGATCCAAAGCTTTTGAAGAGAATAACAAACTCTCATTAAATTCACAAGTGAACGTGCGGTGGGATATTTACCAGAGTCAAACAAGCCATTATTTTGCCCATCTACAAAAAGCTGACCCAACGATCATGGATGATTGTAAATTGATTTATCATGCGTAACGGGCTATATTACCCTAATAAATGACATATGGATTGGGAGTCAAGACTCAGTTAAAAATCCCTGCGTCCCTCTTTGTCCCGACGATTGCAAAACCTGACATATAAAAACTAAGAAGAGCTTACAATCCCTAAAAATTACAGAAACACTTTGGAATTACCTAGCTCTACCTTTGTGCACTATGCATTTTCATTTTAGATGTACACTTTTTTCATAAATAAAAACTTTGAGTTTTCACTCTACCTTCATCCCGTAAACCAAAAAGGCAAATAGATCACAACAAAATGAAAATTTTTTAGTTCAAGTACGGAAAAAATTTAAAACAATAACAAATGTAAGTAAAGAAAATTTATTCACACACCACAAATGAACACAAAAGTTTTGTTGTCCAAGTTTGGGAAATTCCACTAGTTCAACCCCAACAACTTGGAATTTTACAGGAAAGACACACACGCTTTAAAAATGGATATGCATGTTTTAAACATGTTAAAGATGCAAATGACCTATGGATCCAAAGCTTTTGAAGAGAATAACAAACGCTCATTAAATTCTCAACTGAACGTGCGGTGGGATATTTACCCGAGTCAAACAAGCCATTATTTTGCCCATCTACAAAAAGCTGACCCAACGATCATGGATGATTGTAAAGTGATTTATCATGCGTAACGGGCTATATTACCCTAAGAAATGACTTATGGATTGGGAGTCAAGACTCAGTTAAAAATCCCTGCCTCCCCTTTTTCCCGACGATTGCAAAACCTGATATATAAAAACTAAGAAGAGCTTACAATCCCTAAAAATTACAGAAACACTTTGGAATTATCTCTCTCTACATTTGTGCATTGTGCATTTCCATTCTACATGTACTCTTTTTTCTTAAAACAAAACTTTGAGCTTTCGCTCCCCCTTCATCCCGTAAACCAAAAAGGCAAATAGATCACAAACAAATGAAAATTTAAGAGTTCTTGTACGGAAAAAAATTTAAAACAATAAAAAATGTAAGTAAAGAAAATTTATTCTCACACCACAAATGAACACAAAAGTTTTTTCGTCCAAGTTTTGGAAATTTCACTTGTTCAACCCTAACAGCTTGGAATTTTATAAGAAAGAGATTACCTCCACACATGCTTAAAAAATGGATTTGCATGTTTTAAACATGTTAAAGATGCAAATCACCTATGGATCCACAGCTTTTGATGAGAATAACAAACGCTCATTAAATTCTCAAGTGATCGTGTGGTGGCATATTTACCCGAGTCAAACAAGCCATTGTTTTGCCCATCTACAAAAAGTTGACCCAACGAGCATGGATGATTGTAAAGTGATTTATCATGTGTAATGGGCTACATTACCCTAAGAAAAGACTTATGGATTGGGAGACAAGACTCAATTAAAAATCCCTGCCTCCCCCTTTTTCCCGACAATTGCAAAACCTGATATATAAAAACTGAGAAGAGCTTACAATCCCTAAAAATTACAGAAACTCTTTGGAATTATCTCCCTCTACATTAGTGCACTATTCATTTTCATTTTAGATGTACTCTTTTTGCACAAATCAAAACTTTGAGTTTTCGCTCTCCCTTCGTCCCATAAACCAAAAAGGTGAATAGATCACAACAAAATGAAAATTTTGGAGTTCAAGTACGGAGAAAATCTAAAACAATAACAAATTTAAGTAAAGAAAATTTATTCACACACCACAAATGAACACAAAGGTTTTGTTGTCAAAGTTTGGGAAATTCCACCAGTTCAACCCCAACAGCTTGGAATGTTATAGGAAAGAGATTTCCTCCACAAATGCTTTAAAAATGGATAAGCATGTTTTAAACATGTTAAAGATGCAAATCACCTATGAATCCAAAGTGTTAGAAGAGAATAACAAACACTCTTTAAATTCTCAACTGAACGTGCGGTGGGATATTTACCCAAGTCAAACAATCCATTATTTTGCCCATCTACAAAAAGCTGACCCAACGATAATGGATGATTGTAAAGTGATTTATCATGCGTAATGGGCTATATTACCCTAAGAAATGACTTATGGATTGGGAGTCAAGACTCAGTTAAAAATCCCTGCCTCCCCCTTTTTCCCGACGAGTGCAAAACCTGATATATAAAAACTAAGAAGAGCTTACAATCCCTAAAGATTACTGAAACTCTTTGGAATTATCTCGCTCTACATTTGTGCATTGTGCATTTTCATTTTAGATGTACACTTTTTTCATAAATCAAAACTGTGAGTTTTAGCTCTCCCTTCATCCCGTAAACCAAAAGGGCAAATAGATCAAATCAAAATGAAAATTTTAGAGTTCTTGTACGGAAAAAAATTTAAAACAATAACAAATGTAAGTAAAGAAAATTTAGTCACACACCACAAATGAACACAAAAGTTTTGTTGTCAGAGTTTGGGAAATTCCACTAGTTCAACCCTAACAGCTTGGAATTTTATAAGAAAGTGATTTCCTCCACACATGCATAAAAAATGGATTTGCATGTTTTAAACATGTTAAAGATGCAAATCCCCTATGGATCCCCAGCTTTTGAAGAGAATAACAAACGCTCATTAAATTCTCAAGTGAACGAGCGGTGGGATATTTACCCGAGTGAAACAAGCTATTGTTTTGCCCATCTTCAAAAAGCTGACCCAACGATCATGGATGATTGTAAAATGATTTCTCTTGCGTAACGGGCTATATTACCCTAATAAATGACTTATGGATTGTGATTCAAGACTCAGTTAAAAATCCCTGCCTCCCCCTTTTTCCCGACGATTGCTAAACCTGATATATTAAAACTAAGAAAAGCTTACAATCCCTAAAAATTACAGAAACTCTTTGGAATTATCTTGCTCTACATTAGTGCACTGTGCATTTTCATTTTAGACGTACTCTTTTTTCATAAATCAAAACTTTGAGTTTTCGCTCTCCCTTCATCCTGTAAACCAAAAAGGCAAATAGATCACAAAAAAAATGAAAATTTTGGAGTTCATGTACGGAAAAAAATTTAAAACAATAACAAATGTAAGTAAAGAAAATTTATTCACACACCACAAATGAACACAAAAGTTTTGTTGTCCAAGTTTTGGAAATTCCACAAGTTCAACCCCAACATCTTGGAATTTTATAGGAAAGAGATTTCCTCCACACATCCTTTAAAAATTGATATGCATGTTTTAAACATGTTAAAGATGCAAATCACCTATGGATCCAAAGCTTTTGAAGAGAATAACAAACTCTCATTAAATTCTCAAGTGAACGTGCGGCGAGATATTTACCAGAGTCAAACAAGCCATTATTTTTCCCATCTACAAAAAGCAGACCCAACGATCATGGATGATTGTAAATTGATTTATCATGCGTAACGGGCTATATTACCCTAATAAATGACATATGGATTGGGAGTCAAGACTCAGTTAAAAATCCCTGCCTCCCTCTTTTTCCCAACGATTGCAAAACCTGATATATAAAAACTAAGAAGAGCTTACAATCCCTAAAAACTACAGAAACTCTTTGAAATTACCTCACTCTACCTTTGTGCACTGTGCATTTTCATTTTAGATGTACACTTTTTTCATAAATCAAAACTTTGAGTTTTCGCTCTCCCTTCATCCCGTAGACCATAAAGGCAAATAGATCACAACAAAATGAAAATTTTTTAGTTCAAGTACGGAAAAAATTTAAAACAATAACAAATGTAAGTAAAGAAAATTTATTCACACACCACAAATGAACACAAAAGTTTTGTTGTCAGAGTTTGGGAAATTCCACTAGTTCAACCCTAACAACTTGCAATTTTTTAATAAAGAGATTTCCTCCACACATGCATGTTTGAAACACGTTAAGGATGCAAATCACTTATGGATCCATTGCATTTGAAGAGAATAACAAACGCTCATTAAATTCTCAAGTGAACGTGCGGTGGGATATTTATGCGAGTCAAACAAGCCATTATTTTGCCCATCTACAAAAAGCTGACCCAACGATCATAGATGATTGTAAAGTGATTTGTCATGGCTAACGGGCTATATTACCCTAAGAGATGACTTATGGATTGGGAGTCAACACTCAGTTAAAAATCCCTGCTTCCCCCTTTTTCCTGACGATTGCCAAACCTGATATATAAAAACTAAAAGACCTTAGAATCCCTTAAAATTACAGAAACTCTTTGGAATTATCTCGCTCTCCATTTGTGCACTGTGCATTTTCATTTTAGATGTACACTTTTTTCATAAAAAAAACTTTGTGTTTTGGCTCTCCCTTCATCCCGTAAACCAAAAAGGCTAATAGATCACAACAAAATGAAAATTTTAGAGTTCATGTACGGAGAAAAATTTAAAACAATAACAAATGTAAGTAAAGAAAATTTATTCACACCCTACAAATGAATACAAAAGTTTTGTTGTCCAATTTTGTGAAATTCCAGTAGTTCAACCCTAACTGCTTGGAATTTTATAAGAAAGAGATTTCCTCCACACATGCTTAAAAAATGGATTTGCATGTTTGAAACATGTTAAAGATGCAAATCACCTATGGATCCAAACCTTTTGAAGAGAATAACAAACGCTAATTAAATTCTCAAGTGAACGTGCGGTGGGATATTTACCCAAGTCAAACAAGCCATTATTTTGCCCATCTACAAAAAGTTGACCCAACGATCATAGATTATTGTACAATGATTTATCATGCGTAACGGGCTATATTACCCTATGAAATGACTTATGGATTGGGAGTGAAGACTCAGTTAAAAATCCCTACCTCCCCCTTTTTCCCGTCAATTGCAAAACATTATATATAAAAACTAAGAAGAGCTTAGAATCCCTAAAAATTATAGAAGCTCTTTGGAATTATCTCTCTCGACATTTGTGCATTGAGCTTTTCCATTCTAGATGTACTCTTTTTTTGTTAAAACAAAACTTTGAGTTTTCGCTCTCCCTTCATCCAGGAAACCAAAAAGGCAAATAGATCACAACAAAATGAAAATTTTGGAGTTAAAAAATTTAAAACAATAACAAATGTATGTAAAGAAAATTAATTCACACACCACAAATGAACAAAAAAGTTATGTTGCCAAGTTTGGGAAATTTCACTAGTTCCACCCCAACAGCTTGGAATTTTATAAGAAAGAGATTTCGTCCACACATGCTTTAAAAATGGATATGCATGTTTTAAACAAGTTAAAGATGCACATCACCTACGGATCCAAAGCTTTTTAATAGAATAACAAACACACATTAAATTCTCAAGTGAACGTGCGGTGGCATATTTACCCGTGCCAAACAAGCCATTATTTTTCCCATCTAAAAAAAGTTAACCCAACGATCATAGATGATTGTAAAGTCATTTACCATGCGTAACGGGCTATATTACCCTAAGAAATGTCGTATGGATACGGAGTCAACACTCAGTTAAAAATCCATGCTTCCCCCTTTTTCCCGACGATTGTAAAACCTGATATATAAAAACTAAAAAGAACTTAGAATCCTTAAAAATTACAAAAACTCTTTGGAATTATCTCGCTCTACATTTGTGCACTGTGAATTTTCATTTTAGATGTACACTTTTTTCATAAATCAAAACATTGTGTTTTCACTCCCCCTTCATCCCGTAAACCAAAAAGGCAAATAGATAACAACAAAATGAAAATTTTAGAGTTAATGTATGGAAAAAAATTTAAAACAATAACAAATGTAAGTGAAGAAAATTTATTCACACACCACAAATGAATACAAAAGTTTTGTTGTCCAAGTTTGGGAAATTCCACTAAGTCAACCCTAACAGCTTGGAATTTTATAAGAAAGAGATTTCCTCCACATATGCTTAAAAAATGGATTTGCATGTTTAAAACATCATAAAGATGCAAATCACCTATGGATCCAAAGCTTTTGACTAGAATAACAAACGCTCATTAAATTCTCAAGTGATCGTGTAGTGGGATATTTACCCGAGTCAAACAAGCCATTATTTTGCCCATCTACAAAAAGCTGACCCAACGATCATAGATGATTGTAAAGTGATTTATCATGCGTAACAGGCTACCTTACCCTAAGAAATGACTTATGGATTGGGAGTCAACACTCAGTTAAAAATCCCTGCTTCCCCCTTTTTCCCGACGATTGCAAAACCTCATATATAAAAACTAAGAAGAGCATACATTCCCTAAAAATTACAGAAACTCTTTGGAATTATCTCTTTCTACATTTGTGCATTGTGCATTTCCAATCAAGATGTACTCTTTTTTATTAAAACAAAACTTTCAGTTTTCGCTCTCCCTTCATCTCATAAACAAAAAAGGGAAATAGATCACAACAAAATGAAAGTTTTGGAGTTAAAAAATTATAAACAATAACAAATGTAAGTAAAGAAAATTTATTCACACACCACAAATGCAAACAAAAGTTTTGTTGTCCAAGTTTGGGAAATTCCGTTAGTTCAACACTAACAACTTGGAATTTTATAAGAAAGAGATTTCCTCCACACATGCTAAAAAAATGGATTTGCATGTTTGAAACATGTTAAAGATGCAAATCACCTATGGATCCGAGGCTTTTGAGAAGAATAACAAACGCTCATTAAATTCTCAAGTGAACGTGTGGTGGGATATTTACCCGAGTCAAATCAGCCATTATTTTGCCCATCTACAAAAAGCTGACCCAACGATCAAAGATGATTGTAAAGTGATTTATCATGCGTAACGGGCTATATTACCCTAAGAAATGACTTATGGATATGGAGTCAAGACTCAGTTAAAAATCCCTGCCTCCCCCTTTTTCCCGACGATTGCAAAACCTGATATATAAAAACTAGGAACAGCTTACAATCCCTAAAAATTGCAGAAACTCTTTGGAATTATCTCTGTTTACATTTGTGCATTGTGCATTTCCATTCTAGATGTACTCTTTTTTCTTAAAACAAAACTTTAAGATTTCGCTCTCCCTTCATCCCGTAATCCAAAAAGGCAAATAGATCACAAAAAAATGAAAGTTTTGGAGTTAAAAAATTTAAAACAATTACAAATGTAGGTAAAGAAAATTTATTCACACACCACAAATGAACACAAAATTTTTGTTGTCCAAGTTTGGGAAATTCCACTAGTTCAACCCTAACAGCTTGGAATTTTAGAAAAAAGACATTTCCTCCACACATGCTTTAAAAATGGATATGCATGTTTTAAACATGTTAAAGATGGAAATCCCCTATGGATCCAAAGCTTTTGAAGAGAATAACAAACGCTAATTAAATTCTCAAGTGAACGTGCGGTGGGATATTTACCCGAATCAAACAAGCCATTATTTTGCCCATCTACAAAAAGCTGCCCAACGATCATAGATGATTGTAAAGTGATTTATCATTCGTAACGGGCTATATTTCCCTAAGAAATGACTTATGGATTGGGAGTCAAAACTGAGTTCAAAATCCCTGCTTCTCCATTTTTCCCGACGATTGCAAAACTTGATATATAAAAATTAAAAAGACCTTAGAATCCCTAAAAATTACAGAAACTCTTTGGAATTTTCTGAGTTAAAAAATTTAATACAATTACAAATTTAAGTAAAGAAAATTTATTCACACACAACAAATGAACACAAAATTTTGTTGTCCAAGTTTGGGAAATTCTACTAGTTCAACCTAACAGCTTGGAATTTTACAAGAGAGAGATTTCCTCCACACATGCTTTAAAAATGGATATGCATGTTTGAAACATGTAAAAGATGCAAATAACCTATGGATCCAAAGCTTTTGAAGAGAATAACAAACGCTCATTAAATTCTTAAGTGAACGTGTGGTGGGATATTTACACGAGTCAAACAAGCCATTATTTTGCCCATCTTCAAAAAGCTGACCAAACGGTCATAGATGGTTGTAAAGTGTTTTATCGTGAGTAACGGGCTATATTACCCTAAGAAATGACTTATGGATTGGGAGTCAAGACAGTTAAAAATCCCTGCCTCCCCCTTTTTCCCGAAGATTGCAAAACCTGATATATAAAAACTAAGAAGAGCTTACACTCCCTAAAAATTAAAGAAACTCTTTGGAATTATCTCCCTCTACATTTGTGCATTGTGAATTTCCATTCTAGATGTACTTTTTTTTCTCAAAACAAAACTTTGAGTTTTCGCTCTCCCTTCATCCCATAAACCAAAAAGGGAAATAGATCACAACAAAATAAAAAATTTGGAGTTAATAAATTTAAAACAATAACAAATGTAACTAAAGAAAATTTATTCACACACCACAAATGAACACAAAAGTTTTGTTGTCCAACTTTGGGAAATTCCACTAGTTCAACCCTAACAACTTGGAAGTTTATAAGAGAGAGATTTCCTCCACACATGCTTTTAAAATGGATATGCATATTTTAAACATTTTAAAGATGCAAATCACCTATGGATCCAAAGCTTTTGAAGAGAATAACAATCGCTCATTAAATTCTCAAGTGAACGTGCAGAGGGATATTTTCCCGAGTCAAACAAGCCATTATTTTGCCCATCTACAAAAACCTGACCCAACGATCATAGATGATTGTGAAATGATTTATCATGTGTAACAGGCAATATTACACTAAGAAATGACTTATGGATTGGGAGTCAAGACTCGGTTAAAAATCCCTGCCTCCCCCCTTTTTCGCGATGATTGCAAAACCTGATATTTAAAAACTAAAAAGAGCATACAATCCCTAAAAATTACAGAAACTCTTTGGAATTATCTCTCTCTACATTTTTACATTGTGCACTTCCATTCTAGAGGCACTCTTTTTTCTTAAAACAAAACTTTGAGTTTTTGCTCTCCCTTTATCCCGTAAACCAAAAAGGCAAATAGATCACAACAAAATTAAAATTTTGGAGTTAAAAAATTTAAATCAATTACAAATGTAAGTAAAGAAAATTTATTCTCACACGACAAATGAACACAAAAATTTTGTTGTCCATGTTTGGGAAATTCTACAAGTTCAACCCTAACAGCTTGGAATTTTATAAGAGAGAGATTTCCTCCACACATGCTTTAAAAATGGATATGGATGTTTGAAACATGTTATAGATGCAAATCACCTATGGATCCAAAGCTTTTGAAGAGAATAAAAAATGCTCATTAAATTCTCAAGTGAACGTGTGGTGGGATATTTACCCGAGTCAAACAAGCCATTATTTTGCCCGTCTACAAAAAGCTGACCGAACGATCATAGATGATTGCAAAGTGATTTATTATGCGTAATGGGCTATATTACCCTAAGAAATGACTTATGGATTGAGAGTCAAGACTCAGTTAAAAATCCCTGCCTCCCCTTTTTTCCCGACGATTGCAAAACCTGATATTTAAAAACTAAGATGAGCATACAATCCCTAAAAATTACAGAAACTCTTTGGAATTATCTCTCTCTAAATTTGTGCATTGTGCATTTCCATTCTAGTTGTACTCTTTTTTCTTAAAAAAAAACTTTGAGTTTTCGCTCTCCCTTCATCCCGTAAACCAAAAAGGCAAATAGATCACAACAAAATAAAAATTTTGGTGTTAAAAAATTTAAAACACTAACAAAAGTAAGTAAGGAAAATTATTTCACACACCACAAATGAACACAAGTTTTATCGTACAAGTTTGGGAAATTCCTCTAGTTCAACCCTAACAGCTTGGAATTTTATATGAAAGAGATTTCCACCACACATGCTTTAAAACTGGATATGCATGTTTTATACAGGTTAAAGATGCAAATCACCTATGGATCCAAAGCTTTTGCAGAGAATAAAAAACGCTCAGTAAATTCTCATGTGAACGTGCGGTGGGATATTTACCCGAGTCAAACAAGCCATTATTTTGCCCATCTAAAAAAACCTGACCCCAACCATCATAGATGATTGTAAAGTAATTTATCATGCGTAACGGGCCATATTACCCTAAGAAATGACTTATGGATTGGGAGTCAAGACTCAGTTAAAAATCCCTGCTTCCCCCTTTTTCCCGACGATTGCAAAACCTGATATTTAAAAACTAAAAAGACCTTAGAATCCCTAAAAATTACAGAAATTCTTTGGAATTATCTCGCTCTATATTTGTGCACTGTGCATTTTCATTTTAGATGTACTCTTTTTTCATCAATCAAAACTTCGAGTTTCCGCTCTCCCTTCATCCCGTAAACCAAAAAGGCAAATTGATCACAACAAACTGAAAATTTTAGAGTTCATGTATGGAAAAAAATTTAAAAAAATAACAAATGTAAGAAAAGAATATTTATTCACACATCACAAATGAATACAAAAGTTTTGTTGTCCAAGTTTGGGAAATTCCACTAGTTCAACCCTAATAGCTTGGAATTTTATAAGAAAGAGATTTCGTCCACACATGCTTAAAAAATGGATTTGCATGTTTGAAACATGTTAAAGATGCAAATCACCTATGGATCCAACACTCATTAAATTCTCAAGTGAACGTACGGTGGGATATTTACCCGTGTCAAACAAGCCATTATTTTGCCCATCTACAAAAAGGTGATCGAACGATCATAGATGATTGTAAAGTGATTTATCATGCGTAACGGGCTATATTACCCTGAAAAATTACTTTTGGATTGGGAGTCAAGACTCAGTTAAAAAACCCTGCCTCCCCCTTTTTCCCGACAATTGCAAAACCTGATCTATAAAAACTAAGAAGAGGTTACAATCCCTAAAAATTATCTCGCTCTACATTTGTGCACTGTGCATTTTCCTTTTAGATGTACTCATTTTTCATCAATCAAAACTTTGAGGTTTCGCTCTCCCTTCATCCCTTAAACCAAAAAGCCAAATAGATCACAACAAAATGAAAATTTTAGAGTTCATGTACAAAAAAAAAAATTAAAACAATAACAAATGTAAGTAAAGAAAATTTATTTACACACCACAAATGAATACAAAATTTTTGTTCTCCAAGTTTGGGAAAATCCACTAGTTCAACCGTAACATATTGGAATTATATAAGAAAGAGATTTCCTCCACACATGCTTAAAAAATGGATTTGCATGTTTGAAACATGTTCAAATGCAAATCACCTATGGATCCAAAGCTTTTGAAGAGAATAACAAACGGTCATGAAATTCTCAAGTGAACGTGCGGTGGGATATTTACCCGAGTCAAACAATCCATTATTTTGCCCATCTAAAAAAAGGTGATCCAACGATCATAGATGATTGTGAAGTGATTTATAATGCGTAACAGGCAATATTACCCTAAGAAATGACTTATGGATTGAGAGTCAACACTCGGTTAAAAATCCCTGCCTCCCCCTTTTTTCCCGACGATTGCAAAACCTGATATTTAAAAACTAAGATGAGCATACAATCCCTAAAAATTACAGAAACTCTTTGGAATTATCTCTCTCTACATTTTTGCATTGTGCATTTCCATTCTAGTTGTACTCTTTTTTCTTAAAACAAACTTTGAGTTTTCGCTCTCTCTTCATCCCGTAAACCAAAAAGGCAAATAGATCACAACAAAATAAAAATTTTGGAGTTAAAAAATTTAAAACACTAACAAAAGTAAGTAAGGAAAATTATTTCACACACCACAAATGAACACAAGTTTTATCGTACAAGTTTGGGAAATTCCTCTAGTTCAACCCAAACAGCTTGGAATTTTATATGAAAGAGATTTCCACCACACATGCTTTAAAACTGGATATGCATGTTTTATACAGGTTAAAGATGAAAATCACCTATGGATCCAAAGCTTTTGCAGAGAATAAGAAACGCTCAGTAAATTCTCATGTGAACGTGCGGTGGGATATTTAGCCGAGTCAAACAAGCCATTATTTTGCCCATCTAAAAAAACCTGACCCAACCATCATAGATGATTGTAAAGTAATTTATCATGCGTAACGGGCCATATTACCCTAAGAAATGACTTATGGATTGGGAGTCAAGACTCAGTTAAAAATCCCTGCTTCCCCCTTTTTCCCGACGATTGCAAAACCTGATATTTAAAAACTAAAAAGACCTTAGAATCCCTAAAAATTACAGAAATTCTTTGGAATTATCTCGCTCTATATTTGTGCACTGTGCATTTTCATTTTAGATGTACTCTTTTTTCATCAATCAAAACTTCGAGTTTCCGCTCTCCCTTCATCCCGTAAACCAAAAAGGCAAATTGATCACAACAAACTGAAAATTTTAGAGTTCATGTATGGAAAAAAATTTAAAAAAATAACAAATGTAAGAAAAGAATATTTATTCACACATCACAAATGAATACAAAAGTTTTGTTGTCCAAGTTTGGGAAATTCCACTAGTTCAACCCTAATAGCTTGGAATTTTATAAGAAAGAGATTTCGTCCACACATGCTTAAAAAATGGATTTGCATGTTTGAAACATGTTAAAGATGCAAATCACCTATGGATCCAACACTCATTAAATTCTCAAGTGAACGTACGGTGGGATATTTACCCGTGTCAAACAAGCCATTATTTTGCCCATCTACAAAAAGGTGATCGAACGATCATAGATGATTGTAAAGTGATTTATCATGCGTAACGGGCTATATTACCCTGAAAAATTACTTTTGGATTGGGAGTCAAGACTCAGTTAAAAAACCCTGCCTCCCCCTTTTTCCCGACAATTGCAAAACCTGATCTATAAAAACTAAGAAGAGGTTACAATCCCTAAAAATTATCTCGCTCTACGTTTGTGCACTGTGCATTTTCATTTTGGATGTACTCTTTTTTCATCAATCAAAACTTTGAGGTTTCGCTCTCCCTTCATCCCTTAAACCAAAAAGCCAAATAGATCACAACAAAATGAAAATTTTAGAGTTCATGTACAAAAAAATATTTAAAACAATAACAAATGTAAGTAAAGAAAATTTATTCACACACCACAAATGAATACAAAATTTTTGTTGTCCAAGTTTGGGAAAATCCACTAGTTCAACCGTAACATATTGGAATTATATAAGAAAGAGATTTCCTCCACACATGCTTAAAAAATGGATTTGCATGTTTGAAACATGTTCAAATGCAAATCACCTTTGGATCCAAAGCTTTTGAAGAGAATAACAAACGGTCATGAAATTCTCAAGTGAACGTGCGGTGGGATATTTACCCGAGTCAAACCATCCATTATTTTGCCCATCTAAAAAAAGGTGATCCAACGATCATAGATGATTGTGAAGTGATTTATAATGCGTAACAGGCAATATTACCCTAAGAAATGACTTATGGATTGAGAGTCAACACTCGGTTAAAAATCCCTGCCTCCCCCTTTTTTCCCGACGATTGCAAAACCTGATATTTAAAAACTAAGATGAGCATACAATCCCTAAAAATTACAGAAACTCTTTGGAATTATCTCTCTCTACATTTTTGCATTGTGCATTTCCATTCTAGTTGTACTCGTTTTTCTTAAAACAAACTTTGAGTTTTCGCTCTCCCTTCATCCCGTAAACCAAAAAGGCAAATAGATCACAACAAAATAAAAATTTTGGAGTTAAAAAATTTAAAACAATAACAAAAGTAAGTAAGGAAAATTTTTTCACACACCACAAATGAACACAAGTTTTATCGTCCAAGTTTGGGAAATTCCTCTAGTTCAACCCTAACAGCTTGGAATTTTATAAGAAAGAGATTTCCACCACACATGCTTTAAAACTGGATATGCATGTTTTATACAGGTTAATGATGCAAATCACCTATGGATCCAAAGCTTTTGCAGAGAATAACAAACGCTCAGTAAATTCTCATGTGAACATGCGGTGGGATATTTACCCGAGTCAAACAAGCCATTATTTTGCCCATCTACAAAAAGCTGATCGAACGATCATAGATGATTGTAGAGTGATTTATCATGCGTAACGGGCTATATTACCCTGAAAAATTACTTTTGGATTGGGAGTCAAGACTCAGTTAAAAAACCCTGCCTCCCCCTTTTTCCCGACGATTGCAAAACCTGATCTATAAAAACTAAGAAGAGGTTACAATCCCTAAAAATTATCTCGCCCTACATTTGTGCACTGTGCATTTTCATTTTAGATGTACTCTTTTTTCATCAATCAAAACTTTGAGGTTTCGCTCTCCCTTCATCCCGAAAACCAAAAAGCCAAATAGATCACAACAAAATGAAAATTTTAGAGTTCATGTACAAAAAAAAAATTAAAACAATAACAAATATAAGTAAAGAAAATTTATTCAAACCCCACAAATGAATACAAAAGTTTTGTTGTCCAAGTTTAGGAAATTCCACTAGTTCAACCCTAACTGGTTGGAATTTTATAAGAAAGAGATTTCCTCCACACAAGCTTAAAAAATGGATTTGCATGTTTGAAACATGTTAAAGATGCAAATCACCTATGGATCCTACACTCATTAAATTCTCAAATGAACGTGCGGCGGGATATTTACCCGTGTCAAACAAGCCTTTATTTTGCCCATCTACAAAAAGCTGATCGAACGATCATAGATGATTGTAAAGTGATTTATCATGTGTAACGGGCTATATTACCCTGAGAAATGACTTTTGGATTGGGAGTCAAGACTCAGTTAAAAATCCCTGCCTCCCCCTTTTTCCCGACGATTGCAAAACCTGATTTATAAAAACTAAGAAGAGGTTACAATCCCTAAAAATTTAAAAAACTCTTTGGAATTATCTCCCTCTACATTTGTGTATTGTGTATTTCCATTCTAGAAGTACTCTTTTTTCTTAAAACAAAACTTTGAGTTTTCGCTCTCCCTTCATCCCGTAAACCAAAAAGGCAAATAGATCACAACAAAATGAAAGTTTTGGAGTCAAAAAATTTAAAAAAATAACAAATGTAAGTAAAAAAAATTTATTCACACACCACAAATGAACACAAAAGTTTTGTTGTCCAAGTTTGGGAAATTCCACTAGTTCAACCCTAACAGCTTGGAGTTTTATAAGAAAGAGATTTCCTCCACACATGCTTTAAAAATGGATATGCATGTTTTATACATGTTAAAGATGCAAATCACCTATGGATCCAAAGCTTTTGAAGAGAATAATAAACGCTCATTAAATTCTCAAGTGAACGTGCGGTGGGATATTTACCCGAGTTAAAAAAGCCATAATTTTTCCCATCTACAAAAAGCTGACCCAACGATCATAGATGATTGTAAAGTGATTTGTCATGCGTAAAGGGCTGTATTACCCAAAGAAATGACTTATGGATTGGGAGTCAACACTCAGTTAAAAATCCCTGCTTCCCCCTTTTTCCCGATGATTGCAAAACATGATATAAAAAAACTAAAAAGACCTTCAAATCCCTAAAAATTACATAATCTCTTTGGAATTATCTCGCTCTACATTTGTACACTGGGCCATTTTATTTTAGATGTACACTTTTTTCAGAAATCAAAACTTTGAGTTTTCGCTCTCCCTTCATCCCATAAACCAAAAAGGCAATAGATCTCGACAAAATGAAAATTTTAGAGTTCATGTACGGAAAAAAAATTAAAACAATAACAAATGTAAGCAAAGAAAATTTATTCACACACCACAAATGAACACAAAAGTTTTGTTGGCCAAGTTTGGGAAATTCCACTAGTTCAACCCGAACAACTTTGAATTTTATAAGAGAGAGATTTCCTCCACACATGCTTTAAAAATGGATATGCATATTTTAAACATGTTAAAGATGCAAATGACCTATGGATCCAAATCTTTTGAAGAGAATAACAAACACTCATTAAATTCTCAAGTGAACGTGCAGAGGGATATTTTCCCGAGTCAAACAAGCCATTATTTTGCCCATCTACAAAAACCTGACCCAACGATCATAGATAATTGTGAAGTGATTTATCATGCATAACAGGCAATATTACCCTACGAAATGACTTATGGATTGGGAGTCAAGACTCGGTTAAAAATCCCTGCCTCCCCCCTTCTTCCCGACGATTGGAAAACCTGATATTTAAAAACTAAGAAGAGTATAGAATCCCTAAAAATTACAGAAACTCCTTGGAATTATCTCTCTCTACATTTTTGCATTGTGCATTTCCATTCTAGAGGTACTCTTTTTTCTTAAAACAGAACTTTGAGTTTTCGCTCTCCCTTCATCCCGTAAACCAAAAAGGTAAATAGATCACAACAAAATTAAAATTTTGGAGTTAAAAAATTTAAAAAAATTACAAATGTAACTAAAGAAATTTTATTCACACACGACTAATGAACACAAAAGTTTTGTTGTCCAAGTTTGGGAAATTCTACTAGTTCAACCCTAACAGCTTGGAATTTTATAAGAGAGAGATTTCCTCCACACATGCTTTAAAAATGGATATGCATGTTTGAAACATGTTAAATATGCAAGTCACCTATGGATCCAAAGCTTTTGAAGAGAATAACAAACTCTCATTAAATTCTCAAGTGAACGTGTGGTGGATATTTACCCGAGTCAAACAAGCCATTATTTTGCCCATCTACGAAAAGCTGACCAAACGATCATAGATGATTGTAAAGTGATTTATCATGTGTAATGGGCTATATTACCCTAAGAAATGACTTATGGATTGGGAGTCAAGACTTAGTTAAAAATCCATGCCTCCCCCTTTTTCCCGACGATTGCAAAACCTGATATATAAAAACTAAGAAGAGCTTACAGTCTCTAAAAATTAAAGAAACTTTTTGGAATTATCTCCCTCTACATTTGTGCATTGTGCATTTCCATTCTAGATGTACTTTTTTTCTCAAAACAAAACTTTGAGTTTTCGCTCTCCCTTCATCCCGTAAACCAAAAAGGCAAATAGATCACAACAAAATAAAAATTTTGGAGTTAAAAAATTTAAAACAAAAACAAATGTAAGTAAAGAAAATTTATTCACACACCACAAATAAACACAAAAGTTTTGTTGTCCAAGTTTGGGAAATTCCACTTGTTCAACCCTAACTGCTTGGAATTTCATAAGAGAGATTTCCTCCACACATGCTTTAAAAATGGATATGCATATTTTAAACATGTTAAAGATGCAAATCACCTGTGGATCCAAAGCTTTTGAAGAGAATAAGAAACGCTCATTAAATTCTCAAGTGAACGTGCGGTGGGATATTTACCCGAGTCAAACAAGGGATTATTTTGTCCATCTAGAAAAAGCTGACCCAACGATGATAGATGATTGTAAAGTGATTTATCATGCGTAACAGCAATATTACCCAAAGAAATGACTTATGGATTGGGAGTCAAGACTCAGTTAAAAATCCCTGCTTCCACCCCTTTTCCCTATGATTGCAAAACCTGAAATTTAAAAACTAAGAAGAGCTTACAACCCCTAAAAATTACAGAAACTCTTTGGAATTATCTCTCTCTAAATTTGTGCAATGTGCATTTCCATTCTAGATGTACTCTTTTTTCTTACATCAAAACATTGAGTTTTCGCACTCCCTACATCCCGTAAACCAAAAAGGCAAATAGATCACAAAAAAATTGAAAATTTTGGAGTTGAAAAATTTAAAACAATAACAAAATTGAGTAATGAAAATTTATTCACACACCACAAATGAATACAAGTTTTTTTGTCCAAGTTTGGGAAATTTCACTAGTTCACCCCTAACAGCTTGAAATTTTATAAGAAAGAGATTTCCTCCACACATGCTTTAAATATGGATATGCATGTTTTATAGATGTTAAAGATGAAAATCACCTATGGATCCAAAGCTTTTGAAGAGAATAACAAACGCTCATTAAATTCTCAAGTGAACGTGTGGTGGGATATTTACCCGAGTCAAACAAGCCATTATTTTGCCCATCTACAAAAAGCTGACCCAACGATCATGGATGATTGTAAAGTGATTTATCATGCATAACGGGCTATATTACCCTAAGAAATGACTTATGGATTGGGAGTCAAGACTCAGTTAAAAATCCCTGCATCCCCCTTTTTCCCAATGATTTCAAAACCTGATATATAAAAACTAAAAAGACCTTAGAATCCCTAAAAATTTCAGAAACTCATTGGAATTATCTCGCGCTACATTTTTGCACTGTGCAATTTCATTTTAGATGTACTCTTTTTTCATAAATCAAAACTTTGAGTTTTCACTCTCCCTTCATCCCGTAAACCAAAAAGGCAAATAGATCACAACAAAATGAAAATTTTAGAGTTCATGTACAAAAAAAAAATAAAAAAAAAACAAATGTAAGTAAAGAAAATTTATTCACACACCACAAATGAGTACAAAACTTTTGTTGTCCAAGTTTGGAAAATTCCACTAGTTCAACCCTAATAGCTTGGAATTATATAAGAGAGAGATTTCCTCAACACATGCTTTAAAAATGGATATGCATATTTTAAACATGTTAAAGATGCAAGTCACCTATGGATCCAAAGCTTTTGAAGAGAATAACAAACACTCATTAAATTCTCAAGTGAACGTGCAGAGGGATATTTTCCCGAGTCAAACAAGCCATTATTTTGCCCATCTACAAAAACATGACCCAACGATCATAGATGATTGTGAAGTGATTTATCATGCGTAATAGGCAATATTACCCTATGAAATGACTTATGGATTGGAAGTCAAGACTCGGTTAAAAATCCCTGCCTCCCCCCTTTTTTTCGACGATTGCAAAACCTGATATTTAAAAACTAAGAAGAGCATACAATCCCTAAGTTACAGAAACTCTTTGGAATTATCTCTCTCTATATTTTTGCATTGTGCATTTCCATTTTGAGGTACTCTTTGTTCTTAAAACAAAACTTTGAGTTTTCGCTCTCCCTTCATCCCGTAAACCAAAAAGATAAATAGATCACAACAAAATTAAAATTTTGGAGTTAAAAAATTTAAAACAATTACAAATGTAAGTAAAGAAAATTTATTCAGACACGAAAAATGAACACAAAAATTTTGTTGTCCAAGTTTGGGAAATTCTACTAGTTCCACCCTAACAGCTTGGAATTTTATAAGAGAGAGATTTCCTCCATACATGCTTTAAAAATGGATACGCATGTTTGAAACATGTTAAAGATACAAATCACCTATTGATCCAAAGCTTTTGAAGAGAATGACAAACGCTCATTAAATTCTCAAGTGAACGTGTAGTGGGATATTTACCTGAGTCAAACAAGCCATTATTTTGCCCATCTACGAAAAGCTGACCGAACGATCATAGATGATTGAAAAGTGATTTATCATGCATAACGGGTTATATTACCCTAAGAAATGACTTATGGATTGGGTTAAGACTTAGTTAAAAATCCATGCCTTCCCCTTTTTCCCAACGATTGCAAAACCTGATATATAAAAACTAAGAAGAGCTTACAGTCCCTAAAAATTAAAGAAACTCTTAGGAATTATCTCCCTCTACATTTGTGCATTGTGCATTTCAATTCTAGATGTACTTTTTTTCTCAAAACAAAACTTTGAGTTTTCGCTCTCCCTTCATCCCGTAAACCAAAAAGGCATATAGATCACAACAAAATAAAAATTTTGGAGTTAAAAAATTTAAAACAAAAACGAATGGAACTAAAGAAAATTTATTCACACACCAGAAATGAACACAAAAGTGTTGTTGTCCAAGTTTGGGAAATTCCACTAGTTCAACCCTAACAGCTTGGAATTTTATAAGAGAGATTTCCTCCACACATGCTTTAAAAATGGATAAGCATATTTTAAACATGTTAAAGATGCAATTCACTTGTGGATACAAAGCTTTTGAAGAGAATAACAAATGCTCCTTAAATTCTCAAGTGAACGTGCGGTGGGATATTTACCCGAGTCAAACAAGGGATTATTTTTCCTATCTAGAAAAAGCTGACCCAACGATGATAGACGATTGTAAAGTGATTTATCATGCATAACGGACAATATTACCGTAAGAAATGACTTATGGATTGGGAGTCAACACTCAGTTAAAAATCCCTGCATCCCGCCCTTTTCCCGACGATTGCAAAACCTGATATTTAAAAACTAAGAAGAGATTACAACCCCTAAAAATTACAGAAACTCTTTGGAATTATCTCTCTCTAAATTTGTGCATTGTGCATTTCCATTCTAGATGTACTCTTTTTTCTTACAACAAAACATTGAGTTTTCGCTCGCCCTTCATCACGTAAACCAAAAAGGCAAATAGATGACAAAAAAATGAAAATTTTGGAGTTAAAAATTTTAAAACAATAACAAAAGTGAGTAATGAAAATTTATTCACACACCACAAATGAATAAAAGTTTTGTTGTCCATGTTTGGGAAATTCCACTAGTTCAACCCTAACAGCTTGGAATTTTATAAGAAAGAGATTTCCTCCACACATGCTTTAAATATGGATATGCATGTTTTATAGATGTTAAAGATGAAAATCACCTATGGATCCAAAGCTTTTGAAGAGAATAACAAACGCTCATTAAATTCTCAAGTGAACGTGCGGTGGGATATTTACCCGAGTCAAACAAGGCATTATTTTGCCCATCTACAAAAAGCTGACCCAACGATCATAGATGATTGTAAAGTGATTTATCATGCATAACGGGCTATATTACCCTAAGAAATGACTTATGGATTGGGAGTCAAGACTCAGTTAAAAATCCCTGCATCCCCCTTTTTCCCAATGATTTCAAAACCTGATATATAAAAACTAAAAAGACCTTAGAATCCCTAAAAATTTCAGAAACTGTTTGGAATTATCTCGCTCTACATTTTTGCACTGTGCAATTTCATTTTAGATGTACTCTTTTTTCAAAAATCAAAACTTTGAGTTTTCGCTCTCCCTTCATCCCGTAAACCAAAAAGGCAAATTGATCACAACAAAATGAAAATTTTAGAGTTCATGTACAAAAAAAAATTTAAAACAAAAACGAATGTAAGTAAAGAAAATTTATTCACACACCACAAATGAACACAAAAGTTTTGTTGTCCAAGTTTGGGAAATTCCACTAGTTCAACCCTAACTGCTTGGAATTTTGTAAGAGAGATTTCCTCCACACATGCTTGAAAAATGGATATGCATATTTTAAACATGTTAAAGATGCAAATCACCTGTGGATTCAAAGCTTTTGAAGAGAATAACAAACGCTCATTAAATTCTCAAGTGAACGTGCGGTGGGATATTTACCCGAGTCAAACAAGGGATTATTTTGCCCATCTAGAAAAAGATGACCCAACGATGATAGATGATTGTAAAGTGATTTATCATGCGTAACAGGCAATATTACCCTAAGAAATCACTTATGGATTGGGAGTCAACACTCAGTTAAAAATCCCTGCATCCAACCCTTTTCCCGACGATTGCAAAACCTGATATTTAAAAACTAAGAAGAGCTTACAACCCCTAAAAATTACAGAAACTCTTTGGAATTATCTCTCTCTAAATTTGTGCATTGTGCATTTCCATTCTAGATGTACTCTTTTTTCTTACAACAAAACATTGAGTTTTCGCTCTCCCTTCATCCCGTAAACCAAAAAGGCAAATAGATCACAACAAAATAAAAATTTATGAGTTAAAAAATTTAAAACAATGACAAAAGTAAGTAAAAAAATTTTTTTCATACACCACAAATGAACACAAGTTTTGTTGTCCAAGTTTGGGAAATTCCACTAGTTCAACCCTAACAGCTTGGAATTTTATAGGAAAGAGATTTCCTCCACACATGCTTTAAAAATGGATATTCATGTTTTATACATGTTAAAGATGAAAATCACCTATGGATCCAAAGCTTTTGAAGAGAATAACAAACGCTCATTAAATTCTCAAGTGAACGTGTGGTGGGATATTTACCCGAGTCAAACAAGCCATTATTTTGCCCATCTACAAAAAGCTGACCCAACGATAATAGATGATTGTAAAGTGATTTATCATGCATAACGGGCTATATTACCCTAAGAAATTACTTATGGATTGGGAGTCAAGACTCTGTTAAAAATCCCTGCATCCGCCTTTTTCCCAATGATTTCATAACTTGATATATAAAATCTAAAAAGACCTTAGAATCCCTAAAATTTTCAGAAACTCTTTGCAATTATCTCGTTCTACATTTTTGCACTGTGAAATTTCATTTTAGATGTACTCTTTTTTCATAAATCAAAACTTTGAGTTTGCGCTGTCCCTTCATCCTGTAAACCAAAAAGGCAAATAGATCACAACAAAATGAAAATTTTAGAGTTCATGTACAAAAAAAAATTTAAAACAGTAACAAATGTAAGAAAGAAAATTTATTCACACACCACAAATGAATACAAAATTTTTGTTGTCCAAGTTTGGGAAATTCCACTAGTTCAACCCTAACAGCTTGGAATTATATAAGAAAGAGATTTCCTCCACACATGCTTAAAAAATGGATTTGAATGTTTGAAACAAGTTCAAGATGCAAATAACCTATGGATCCAAAGCTTTTGAAGAGAATAACAAACGCTCATTAAATTCTCAAGTGAACGTGCGGTGGGATATTTACCCTAGTCAAACAAGCCATTATTTTGCCCATCTACAAAAAGCTGATCCAAGGATCATAGATGATTGTGAAGTGATTTATCATGCGTAACAGGAAATATTACCCTAATAAATGACTTATGGATTGAGAGTCAACACTGGGTTAAAAATCCCTGCCTCCCCCCTTTTTCCCGACGATTGCAAAACCGTATATTGAAAAACTTAGATGAGCATACAATCCCTAAAAATTACAGAAACTCTTTGGAATTATCTCTCTCTACATTCTTGCATTGTGCATTTCCATTCTAGCTGTACTCTTTTTTCTTAAAACAAAACTTTGAGTTTTCGCTCTCCCTTCATCCCATAAACCAAAAAGGCCAAAAGATCACAACAAAATAAAAATTTTGGAGCAAAAAAATTTAAAACAATAACAAAAGTAAGTAAAGAAAATTTATTCACACACCACAAATGAACAAAAAAGTTTTGTTGTCCAAGTTTGGGAAATTCCACTAGTTCAACCCTAACAGCTTGGAGTTTTATAAGATAGAGATTTCCTCCACACATGCTTAAAAAATGGATTTGCATGTTTGAAACATGTTCAAGATGAAAATCACCTATGGATCCAAAGCTTTTGAAGAGAATAACAAACGCTCATTAAATTCTCAAGTGAACGTGCGGTGGGATATTTACCCGAGTCAAACAAGCCATTATTTTGCCCATCTACAAAAAGCAGACCCAACGATCATAGATAATTGTAAAGTGATTTATCATGCGTAACGGGCTGTATTACCCAAAGAAATGACTTATGGATTGGCTGTCAACACTCAGTTAAAAATCCCTCCTTCCCCCTTTCTCCCGATGATTGTAAAACCAGATATATAAAAACTAAAAAGTCCTTCGAATCCCTAAAAATTACAGAAACTCTTTGGAATTATCTCGCTCTACATTTGTGCACTGGGCATTTTCATTTTAAATTTACACTTTTTTCACAAATGAAAACTTTGAGTTTTCGCTCTCCCTTGATCCCGTCAACCAAAAAGGCAAATAGATCACAACAAAATGAAAATTTTAGAGTTCATGTACAGAAAAAAATTAAAGCATTAACAAATGTAAGCAAAGAAAATTTATTCACACACCACAAATGTTTACAAAAGTTTTGTTGTCCAAGTTTGGGAAATTCCACTAGTTCAACCCTAACAGCTTGGAATTTTAAAAGAAAGAGATTTCCTCCACACATGCTTAACAAATGGATTTGCGTGTTTGAAACATGTTAAAGATGCAAATCACCTATGGATCCAAAGCATTTGAAGAGAATAACAAACGCTCATTAAATTCTCAAGTGAACGTGTGGTGGGATATTTGCCCGAGTCAAACAAGCCATTATTTTGCCCATCTACAAAAAGCTGACCCAACGATCACAGATGATTGTAAAGTGTTTTATCATGCTTAACGGGCTATATTACCCTAAGAAATGACTTGTGGATTGGGAGTCAAGACTCAGTTAAAAATCCCTGCCTCCTCCTTTTTGCCGACGATTGTAAAACCTGATATATAAAAACTAAGCAGAGCATACAGTCCCTAAAAATTAAAGAAACTCTTTGGAATTATCTCCCTCTACATTTGTGCATTGTGCATTTCCATTCTAGATGTACTTTTTTTTTCTCAAAAAAAAACTTTCATTTTTCGCTCTCCCTTCATCTCGTCAACCAAAAAGGCAAATAGATCACTACAAAATAAAAATTTTGGAGTTAAAAAATTTAAAACAATAACAAATGTAAGTAAAGAAAATTTATTCACACACCACAAATGAACACAAAAGTTTTGTTGTCAGTGTTTGGGAAATTCCACTAGTTCAACCCTATCAGGTTCGAATTTTATAAGACAGAGATTTCCTCCACACATGCTTTAAAAATGGATATGCATGTTTTAAACATGTTAAAGATGCAAATCACCTATGGATCTAAAGCTTTTGAAGAGAATAACAAACGCTCATTAAATTCTCAAGTGAACGTGCGGTGGGATATTTACCCGAGTCAAACAAGCCATTAGTTTGTGCATTTACAAAAAGCTGACCCAACGATCATAGATGATTGTAAAGTGATATATCATGCGTAACGGGCTATATTACCCTAAGAAATGACTTATGGATTGGGAGTCAACCCTCGGTTAAAAATCCCTGCTTCCCCCTTTTTCCCGACGATTGCAAAACCTGATATATAAAAACTAAAAAGACCATAGAGTCCCTAAAAATTACAGAAACTCTTTGGAATTATCTCGCTCTACATTTGTGTACTGTGCATTGTCATTTTAGATGTACACTTTTTTCGTTAATCAAAACTTTGTGTTTTCGCTCTCCCTTCTTCCCGTAAACCAAAAAGGCAAATAGATCACAACAATAGGAAAATTCTAGAGTTCTTGTACGGAAAAAAAATTAAAACAATAATAAAAGTAAGCAAAGAAAATTTATTCACACACCACAAATGAATACAAAAGTTTTGTTCTCCAAGTTCGGGAAATTCCACTAGTTAAAACCTAACAGCTTGGAATTTTAAAAGAAAGAAATTTCCTCCACACACGCTTAACAAATGAATTTGCATGTTTGAAACATGTTAAAGATGCAAATAACCTATGGATCCAAAGCTTTTGAATAGAATAACAAATGCTCATTAAATTCTCAAGTGAACGTGTGGTGGGATATTTACCCGAGTCAAACAAGCCAATATTTCGCCCATCTACAAAAAGCTGAACCAACGATCATAGATGATTGTAAAGTGTTTTACCATGCGTAACGGGCTATATTACCCAAAGAAATGACTTATGGATTGGAAGTCAAGACTCAGTTAAAAAATCCCAGCCTCCCCCTTTTTCCCGACGATTGTAAAACCTGATATATAAAAACTAAGAAGAGCTTACAGTCCCTAAAAATTAAAGAAACACTTTGGAATGATCCCCCTCTACATTTGTGCATTGTGCATTTCCATTCTAGATGTAATTTTTTTTCTTAAAACATAACATTGAGTTTTCGCTCACCCTTCATCTCGTAAACCAAAAAGGCAAATAGATCACAACAAAATAAAAATTTTGGAGTTAAAAAATTTAAAAAAATAACAAATGTAAGTAAAGAAAATTTATTCACACACCAAAAATTAACACAAAAGTTTTGTTGTCCAAGTTTGGGAAATTTCACAATTTCAATCCTAACAGCTTGGAATTTTATAAGAGAGAGATTTCCTCCACACATGCTTTAAAAATGGATCTACATGTTTTAAACATGTTAAAGATGCAAATCATCTGTGGATCCAAAGCTTTCGAAGAGAATAACAAACGCTCATTAAATTGAGAAGTGAACGTGCGGTGGGATATTTACCCGAGTCAAACAAGCCATAATTTTTCCCATTTACAAAAATCTGACCCAACGATCATAGATGATTGTAAGGTGATTTTTCATGCGTAACGGGCTATATTAGCCAAATAAATGACTGATGGATTGGGAGTCAACACTTAGTTAAAAATCCCTGCTTCCCCCTTTTTTCCCGACGATTGCAAAACCTAATATATAAAAACTAAAAAGACCTTAGAATCCTTAAAAATTACAGAAACTCTTTGGAATTATCTCGCTCTACACATGTGCAATGTGCATTTTCATTTTAGATGTACACTTTTTTCATAAATCAAAACTTTAAGTTTTCGCTGTCCCTTCATCCCGTAAACCAAAAAGGCAAATAGATCACAACAAAATGAAAATTTTAGAGTTCATGTACGGAAAAAAAATTGAAACAATAACAAATGTAAGCAAAGAAAATTTATACACACACCACAAATGAATAGAAAAGTTTTGTTGTCGAAGTTTGGGAAATTCCACTAGTTCAACCCTGACAGCTTGGAATTTTAAAAGAAAGAGATTTCCTCCACACATGCTTAAAAAATGGATTTGCATGTTTGAAACATGTTAAAGATGCAAATCACCTATGAATCCAAAGTTTTTGAAGAGAATAAAAAACGCTCATTAAATTCTCTAGTGAACGTGCGGTGGGATATTTACCCGAGTCAAACAAGCCATTATTTTGCGCATCTACAAAAGGCTGACCCAATGATCATAGATGATTGTAAAGTGATTTATCATGCGTAACAGGCTATATTACCCTAACTAATGACTTATGGATTGGGAGTCAAGTGTCAGTTAAAAATCCCAGCTTCCCTCTTTTTCCCGACGATTGCTAAACCTGATATATAAAGACTAAAAAGACCATAGAATCCCTAAAAATTACAGAAACTCTATGGAATTATCTCGTTCTACATTTGTGCACTGTGCATTTTCATCTTAGATGTACACTTTTTCGTAAATCAAAACTTTGAGTTTTCGCCCTCCCTTCATCCCATAAACCAAAAAGGCAAATAGATCACAACAAAATGAAAATTTTAGAGTTCATGTACGGAAAAAATTTAAAACAATAAAAAATGTAAGTAAAGTAAATTTATTCACACACCACAAATGAATACAAAATTTTTGTTGTCCAAGTTTGGGAAATTCCACAAGTTCAACCCTAACAGCTTGGAATTTTATAAGAAAGAGATTTCCTCCACACATGCTTAAAAAAAGGATTTGCATGTTTGAAACATCGTAAAGATGCAAATCACCTATGGATCCACAGCTTTGGAAGAGAATAGAAAATGCTCATTAAATTCTAAAGTGAACGTGCGGTGAATATTTACCCGAGTCAAACAAGCCATTATTTTACCCATCTAAAAAAAGTTGACCCAACGATCATATATGATTGTAAAGTGATTTATCATGCGTAACGGGCTATATTTCCCAAAGAAAGGACTTATGGATAGGGAGTCAACACTCAGTTAAAAATCCTTGCTTCCCCCTTTTTCCCGACGATTGCAAAACCTGATATATAAAAACTAAAAAGACCTTAAAATCCCTAAAAATTACAGAAACTCTTTGGAATTATCTCGCTCTAATTTGTGCACTGTGCATTTTCATTTTAGATGTACACTTTTTTCATAAATCAAAACTTTGAGTTTTCGCTCTCCCTTCATCCCATAAACCAAAAAGGCAAATAGATCACAACAAAATGAAAATTTTAGAGCTCATGTACGAAAAAAAATTTAAAACAATAATAAATATAAGTAAAGAAAATTTATTCACACACCACAAATGAGTACAAAAGTTTTGTTGTTCAAGTTTGGAAAATTCCACTAGTTCAACCCTAACAGTTTCGAATTTTATAAGAAAGAGATTTCCTCCACACATGCTTAAAAAATGGATTTGCAAGTTTGAATCATGTTAAAGATGCAAATCACTTATGGATCCAATGCTTTTGAAGAGAATAACAAACGCTCATTAAATTTTCAAGTGAATGTGCGGTGGGATATTTACCCGAGTCAGACAAGCCATTATTTTGCCCATCTACAAAAACCTGACCCAACGATCATAGATGATTGTAAAGTGATTTATCATGCGTAACGGGCTCTATTACCCTAAGAAATGACTTATGAATTGAGAGTCAACATTGAGTTAAAAATCCTTGCTTCCCCCTTTTTCCTGACGATTGCAAAACCTGATATATAAAAACTAAAAAGACCTTAGAATCCCAAAAAATTAAAAAACTCTTTGGAATTATCTCACTCTAAATTTGTGCACTGTGCATTTTCATTTTAGATGTAGACTTTTTTCATAAATCAAAACTTTGAGTTTTCGCTCTCCCTTCATCCCGTAAACCAAAAAGGCAAATAGATCACAACAAAATGAAAATTTAAAAGTTCATGTACGTAAAAAAACATAAAAAAATATCAAATATAAGTAAAGAAAATTTATTCACACACCACAAATGAATACAAAAGTTGTGTTGTTCAAGTTTGGAAAATTCCACTAGTTACCCCCTAACAGTTTGGAATTTTATAAGAAAGAGATTTCTTCCACACATGCTTAAAAAATGGATTTGCATGTTTGAAACATGTTAAAGATGCAAATCACTTATGGATCCAATGCTTTTGAAGAGAACAACAAACGCTCATAAAATTTTCAAGTGAACGTGTGGTGGGATATTTACCCGAGTCAAAAAAGCCATTATTTTGCCCATCTACAAAAACCTGACCCAACGATGATAGATGATTGTAAAGTGATTTATCATGAGTAACGGGCTTTATTACCCTAAGAAATGACTTATGAATTGGGATTCAACACTCAGTTAAAAATCCCTGCTTTCCCCTTTTTCCAGAGGATTGCAAAACCTGATATATAAAAACTAGAAAGACCGTGGAATCCCGAAAAATTACAAAACTCTTTGGAATTATCTCGCTCTACATTTGTGCGCTGTGCATTTTCATTTTAGATGTACACTATTTTCATGAATCAAAACTTCGTGTTTTCGCTCTCCCTTCATCCCGTAAACCAAAAAGGCAAATAGATCACAACAAAATGAAAATTTTAGAGTTCATGTACGGAAAAAAATTCAAAAAAATAACAAATGAAAGTAAAGAAAATTTTTTCACACACCACAAATGAACACAAGTTTTGTTATCCAAGTTTGGGAAATTCCACTAGTTCAACCCTAACAGCTTGGAGTTTTATAAGAAAGCGATATCCTCCACACATGCTTTAAAAATGGATATGCATGTTTTATACATGTTAAAGATGCAAATCACGTATGGAAACAAAGCTTTTGAAGAGAATAACAAGCGCTCATTAAATTCTCTAGTGAACGTGTGGTGGGATATTTATCCCAGTCAAACAAGCCATTATTTTACCCATCCACAAAAAGCTGACCCAACGATCATAGATGATTGTAAAGTGATTTATCATGCGTAACGGGCTATATTACCCTAAAAAATGACTTATGGATTGGGAGTCAAGACTCAGTTAAAAATACCTGCTTCCCCTTTTTCCCTACAATTGCAAAACCTGATATATAAAAACTAAAAAGACCTTAGAATCCCTAAAAATTACAGAAACTCTTTGGAATTATCTCACTCTACATTTGTGCACTGTGCATTTTCATTTTAGATATACTCTTTTTTCATAAATCAAAACTTTGTGTTTTCGCTCTCCCTTCATCCCGTAAACCAAAAAGGCAAATAGATCACAACAAAATGAAAATTTTAGTGTTCATGTATGGAAAAAAATTTTAAAAAATAACAAATATAAGTAAAGAAAATTTATTCACACACCACAAATGAATACTAATGTTTTGTTGTCCAAGTTTGGGAAATTCCACTAGTTCAACCCTAACAGCTTGGAATTTTATAAGAAAGAGATTTCCTCCACACAGGCTTTAAAAATGGATATGCATGTTTTATACATGTTAAATATGAAAATCACCTATGGATCCAAAGCTTTTCAAGAGAATAACAAACGCTCATTAAATTCTAAAGTGAACGTGCGGTGGGCTATTTACCTGAGTCAAACAAGCCATAATTTTGCCCATCTACAAAAAGCTGACCAAACGATCATAGATGATTGTAAAGTGATTTATCATGTGTAACGGGTTATATTACCCTATGAAATGATATATGGATTGGGAGTCAACACTCAGTTGAAAATCCCTGCTTCCCCTTTTTTCCTGACGATTGCAAAACCTGATATATAAAAACTAAAAAGACCTTAGAATCCCTAAAAATTGCAGAAACTCATTGGAATTATCTCGCTCTACATTTGTGCATTGTGCATTTTCATTCTAGATGTACTCTTTTTTCTTAAAACAAAACTTTGAGTTTTCGCTCTCCCTTCATCCCGTAAACCAAAAAGGCAAATAGATCACAACAAAATGAAAATTTTGGAGTTAAAAAATTTAAAACAATAAAAAATGTAAGTAAAGAAAATTTATTCACAAACCACAAATGAATATAAAAGTTTTTTTGTCCAAGTTTGGGAAATTCCACTTGTTCAACCCTAATTGCTTGGAATTTTATAAGAAAGAGATTTCCTCCAAACATGCTTTAAAAATGGATATGCATGTTTGAAACACGTTAAAGATGCAAATCACCTATGGATCCAAAGCTTTTGATGAGAATAACAAATGTTCATTAAATTCTCAAGTGAACGAGCAGTGGGATATTTACCCGAGTCAAACAAGCCATGATTTTGCCCATTTACAAAAAGCTGACCCAACGATCGTAGATGATTGTAAAGTGATTTATCATGCCTAACGGGCAATATTACCCTTAGAAATGACTTATGGATTGGGAGTCAAGACTCAGTTAAAAATCCCTGCCTCCCCCCTTTTTCACGACAATTGCAAAACTTTATATTTAAAAACTTAGAAGACCACACAATTCCTAAAAATTACAGAAACCCTTTGGAATTATCTCTCTCCACAATTTTGCATTCTGCATTTCCATTCTAGAAGTACTCTTTTTTCTTAAAACAAAACTTTGAGTTTTCGCTCTCCTTTCATCCTGTAAACAAAAAAGGCAAATAAATCACAACAAAATGAAAGTTTTGGAATTAAAAAATTTATAACAATAACAAATGTAAGTAAAGAAAATTTATTCACACACCACAATTGAACACAAAATTTTTGTTATCCAAGTTTGGGAAATTCCACTAGTTGAACCCTAATAAATTGGAATTTTATAAGAAAGAGATTTCCTCCACACATGCTTTAAAAATGGATATGCTTGTTTTAAACATGGTAAAGATGAAAATCACCTATGGATCCAAAGCTTTTCAAGAGAATAACAAACGCTCATTAAATTCTAAAGTGAACGTGCGGTGGGATATTTACCCAAGTCAAACAAGCCATTATTTTGCTCATCTACAAAAAGCTGACCCAACGATCGTAGATGGTTGTAAAGTGATTTATCATGCCTAATGGGCAATATTACCCTTAGAAATGACTTATGGATTGGGAGTCAAGACTCAGTTAAAAATCCCTGCCTCCCCCCTTTTTCCCGACGATTGCAAATCCTTATATTTAAAAACTAAGAAGACCATACAATCCCTAAAAATTACAGAAACTCTTTGGAATTATCTCTCTCTAAAATTTTACATTCTGCATTTCCATTCTAGAAGTACATTTTTTTCTTAAAACAAAACTTTGAGTTTTTGCTCTCCCTTCATCCCGTAAACCAAAAAGGCAAATAAATCACAACAAAATGAAAGTTTTGGAGTTAAAAAATTTATAACAATAACAAATGTAAGTAAAGAAAATTTATTCACACACCACAATTGAACACAAAAGTTTTGTTATCCAAGTTTTGGAAATTCCACTAGTTCAACCCTAATAAATTGGAATTTTATAAGCAAGAGATTTCCTCCACACATGCTTTAAAAATGGATATGCTTGTTTTAAATATGTTAAACATGAAAATCACCTATGGATCCAAAGCTTTTCAAGAGAATAACAAACGCTCATTAAATTCTAAAGTGAACAAGCGGTGGGATATTTACCCGTGTCAAACAAGCCATTATTTTGCCCATCTACAAAAAGCAGACCCAACGATCATATATGATTATAAAGTGATTTATCATGCGTAGCGGGCTATATTACCCTAAGAAATGACTTATGGATTGGGAGTCAACACTCATTTAAAAATCCCTGCTTCCCCCTTCTTCGCGACGATTGCAAAACCTGATATATAAAAACATAAACGACCTTAGAATCCATAAATATTATAGAAACTCTTTGGAATTATCTCGCTCTACATTTGTGCATTGTGCATTTCCCTTCTAGATGTACTCTTTTTTCTTAAAAAAGACTTTGAGTTTTCGCTCTCCCTTCATCCCGTAAACCAAAAAGGCAAATAGATCACAACAAAATGAAAATTTTGCAGTTAAAAAATTTAAACCAATTAAAAATGAAAGCAAAGAAAATTTATTCACACACCACAAATGAATATAAAAGTTTTGTTGTCCAAGTTTGGGAAATTCCACTAGTTCAACCCTAACATCTTGGAATTTTATAAGAAAGAGATTTCCTCCACACATGCTTAAAAAAAGGATTTGCATGTTTGAAACATGTTAAAGATGCAAATCACCTATGGATCCAAAGCTTTTGAAGAGAATAACCAACGCTCATTAAATTCTCAAGTGAACGTGCGGTCGGATATTTACCCGAGTCAAACGAGCCATTATTTTGCCCATCTACAAAAAGCTGACCCAACGATCATAGATGATTGTAAAGTGATTTATCATGTGTAACAGGCAATATTACCCTAAGAAACGACTTATGGATTGGGAGTCAAGACTCAGTTAAAAATCCCTGCCTCCCGCCATTTTCCTGACGATTGCAAAACCTGATATTTAAAAACTAAGAAGAGCTTACAATCCCTAAAAATTACAGAAACTCTTTGGAATTATCTCTTTCTACTTTTGTGCATTGGATTTTCCATTCTAGATGTACACTTTTTTCTTGAGACAAAACTTTGAGTTTTTGCACTCCATTCTTTCCGTAAATTAAAAAGGCAAATAGATCACAAGAAAATGAAAGTTTTGGAGTTAAAAAATTTAGAACAATAACAAAAGTAAGTAAAGAAAATTTATTCACACACCTCAAATGAACACAAAAGAGCTGTTCTCCAAGTTTGGGAAATTCCACTAGTTCAACCCTAACAGCTTGGAATTTTATAAGAAAGAGATTTCCTCCACACAATCTTAAAAAATGGATTTGAATGTTTGAAACATGTTAAAGATGCAAATCACCTATGGATCCAATTCTTTTGCAGTGAATAACAAACGCTCATGAAATTCTCTAGTGAACGTGCGGTGGGATATTTACCCAACTCAAACACGCCATTATTTTGCCCATCTACAAAAAGGTGACCCAACAATCATAGATGATTGTAAAGTGATTTATCATGCGTAACGGGCAATATTACCATAAGAAATGACTTATGGATTTGGAGTCAAGACTCAGTTAAAAATCCCTGCCTACCCCCTTTTTCCCGACGATAGCAAAACCTGATAATTAAAAACTAAGAAGAGCTTACAATACCTAAAACCTGCAGAAACTCTTTAGAATTATCTCTCTCTATATTTTTGCATTGTGCATTTCCATTCTAGATGTACTCTTTATTCTTAACACAAAACTTTGAGTTTTCGCTCTCCCTTCATCCCGTAAACCAAAAACGCAAATAGATCATAACAAAATGAAAATTTTGGAGTTAAAAAATTTAAAACAATAAAAAAAGTAAGTAAAGAAAATTTATTCACACACCACAAATGAACACAAAAGTTTTGTTGTCCAAGTTTGGGAAATTCCACTAGTTCAACCCTAACAGCTTGGAACTTTATAAGAAAGAGATTTGCTCCACACATGCTTTCAAAATGGATAAGCATTTTTTAAACATGTTAAAGATGAAAATCACCTATGGATCCAAAGCTTTTCAAGGGAATAACAAACGCTCATTAAATTCTAAAGTGAACGTGTGGTGGGCTATTTACCCGAGTCAAACAAGCCATTATTTTGCCCATCTACAAAAAGCTCACCCAACGATCAGAGATGATTGTAAAGTGATTTATCATGCGTAACGGGCTATATTACCCTAAGAAATGACTTATGGATTGGGAGTCAACACTCATTTGAAAATCCCTGCTTCCCCCTTTTTCCCGATGATTGCAAAACCTGATAAATAAAAACTAAAAAGACCATAGAATCCCTAAAAATTACAGAAACTCTTTGGAATTATCTCGCTATACATTTGTGCATTGTGCATTTCCATTCTAGATGTACTCTTTTTTCTTAAAACAAAACTTTGAGTTTTCGCTCTCCCTTCATCCCGTAAACCAAAAAGGCAACTAAATCAGAACAAAAAAAAAATTATGGAGTTAAAAAATTTAAAACAATAAAAAATGTAAGTAAAGAAAATTTATTCACACACCACAAATGAATATAAATGTTTTGTTGTCCAAGTTTGGGAAATTCCACTAGTTCAACCCAAACAGCTTGGAATTTTATAAGAAAGAGATTTCCTCCACACATGCTTAAAAAATTGATTTGCATGTTTGAAACACGTTAAAGATGCAAATCACCTATGGATCCAAAGCTTTTGAAGAGAATAAAAAAAGTTCATTAAATTCTCAAGTGAATGTGCAGTGGGATATTTACCCGAGTCCAACAAGCCATTATTTTTCCCATCTACAAAAAGCTGACCCAACGGTCGTAGATGATTGTAAAGTGATTTATCATGCCTAACGGGCAATATTACCCTTAGAAATGACTTATGGATTGGGAGTCAAGACTCAGTTAAAAATCCCTGCCTCCGCCCTTTTTCCGAACGATTGCAAAAGCTGATATTTAAAAACTAAGAAGACCATACAATCCCTAAAAATTACAGAAACTCTTTGGAATTATCTCTCTCTACAATTTTGAATTCTGCATTTCCATTCTAGAAGTACTCTTTTTTCTTAAAGCAAAACTTTGAGTTTTCACTCTCCCTTCATCCCGTAAACCAAAAAGGTAAATAAATCACAACAAAATGAAAGTTTTGGAGTTAAAAAATTGATAACAATAAAAATGTAAGTAAAGAAAATTTATTCACACACAACAATTGAACACAAAAGTTTCTTTATCCAGGTTTGGGAAATTCCACTAGTTCAACCGTAATAAATTGGAATTTTATAAGAAAGAGATTTCCTCCACACATGCTTTAAAATTGGATATGCTTGTTTTAAACATGTTAAAGATGAAAATCACCTATGGATCCAAAGGTTTTCAAGAGAATAACAAATGGTCATTAAATTCTAAAGTGAACGTGCGGTGGGATATTTACCCGAGTCAAACAAGCCATTATTTTGCCCATCTACAAAAAGCTGACCCAACAATCATATATGATTGTAAAGTGATTTATCATGCGTAGCGGGCTATATTACCCTAAGAAATGACTTATGGATTGGGAGTCAACACTCAGTTAAAAATCCCTGCTTCCCCCTTTTTCCCGACGATTGCAAAACCTGATATATAAAAACTTAAACGACCTTAGAATCCCTAAAAATTATAGAAACTCTTTGGAATTATCTCGCTCTACATTTGTGCATTGTGCATTTCCATTCTAGAAGTACTCTTTTTTCTTAAAACAAGACTTTGAGTTTTCGCTCTCGCTTCATCCCGTAAACCAAAAAGGCAAATAGATCTCAACAAAATGAAAATTTTGCTGTTAAAAGATTTAAAACAATAAAAATTGTAAGTAAAGAAAATTTATTCACACACCACAATTGAATATAAAAGTTTTGTTGTCCAAGTTTGGGAAATTCCACTAGTTCAACCCTAATAGCTAGTAATTTTATAAGAAAGAGATTTCCTCCACACATGCTTAAAAAATGGATTTGCATGTTTGAAACATGTTAAAGATGCAAATCACCTATGGATCCAAAGCTTTTGAAGAGAATAACCAACGCTCATTAAATTCTCAAGTGAACATGCGGTGGGATATTTACCCGAGTCAAACGAGACATTATTTTGCCCTTCTACAAAAAGCTGACCCAACGATCATAGATGATTGTAAAGTGATTTACCATGCGTAACGGGTAATATTACCGTATGAAATGACTTATGGATTGGGAGTCAAGACTCAGTTAAAAATCCCTGCCTCCCCCCTTTTTCCCGACGATTGCAAAACCTAATATTTAAAAACTAAGTAGAGCTTACAATCCCTAAAAATTACATAAACTCTTTGGAATTATCTCTCTCTTCATTTGTGCATTGTGCATTTCCATTCTAGATGTACTCTTTTTTCTTAAAACAAAACTTTGAGTTTTCGCTCTCCCTTCATCCCGTAAACCAAAAAGGCAAATAGATCAAACCAAAATGAAAATTTTGGAGTTAAAAAATTTAAAACAATAACAAAATTAAGTAAAGAAAATTTATTCACACACCACAAATGAACACAAGGTTTGTTGTCCAAGTTTGGGAAATTCCACAAGTTCAACCCTAACAGCTTGGAATTTTATAAGAAAGAGATTTTCACCACACAGGCTTTAAAAATAGATATGCATGTTTTATACATGTTAAAGATGCAAATCACCTATAGATCCAAAGCTTTTGAAGAGAATAACAAACGCTCATTAAATTCTCAAGTGAACGTGCAGTGGGATATTTACCCGAGTTAAACAAGCCATTATTTTGCACATCTACAAAAAGTTGACCCAACGATCATAGATGATTGTAAAGTGATTTATCATGCATAACGGGCTATATTACCCTAAGAAATGACTTATGGATTGGGAGTCAAGACTCAGTTAAAAATCCCTACTTCCCACTTTTTACCGACGATTGCAAAACCTGATTTATAAAAACTAAAAAGACCTTAGAATCCCTAAAAATTACAGAAACTCTTTGGAATTATCTCGCTCTACATTTGTGCACTGTGCATTTTCATTTTAAATGTACTCTTTTTTCATAAATCAAAACTTTGAGTTTTCGCTCTCCCTTCATCCCGGAAACCAAAAAGGCAAATTTATCACAACAAAATGAAAATTTTAGAGTTCATGTATGGAAAAAAATTTAAAACAATAACAAATTTATGTAAAGAAAATTTATTCACACACCACAAATGAATACAAAACTTTTGTTGTCCAAGGTTGGGAAATTCCACTAGTTCAACCCTAACATCTTGGAATTTTATAAGAAAGAGATTTCCTCCACGCATCGTTAAAAATGGATTTGCATGTTTGAAACATGTTAAAGATGCAAATCACATATGGATCCAAAGATTTAGAAGAAAATAACAAACGCTCATTAAATTATCAAGTGAACGTGTGGTGGGATATTTACCCGAGTCAAACAAGCCATTATTTTGCACATCTACAAAAAGCAGACCCAACGATCATAGATGATTGTAAAGTGATTTATCATGCGGAACGGGCTATATTACCCTAAGAAATGACTTATGGATTGGTAGTCAAGACTTAGTTAAAAATCCCTGCTTCCCCCTTTTTCCCGACGATTGCAAAACCTAATATATAAAAACTTAGATGAGCTTACAATCCCTAAAAATTAAAGAAACTCTTTGGAATTATCTCCATCTACATTTGTGTATTGTGCTTTTACATTCTAGATGTACTCTTTTTACTTCAAACAAAACTTTGAGTTTTCGCTCTCCCTTCATCCCGTAAACCAAAAAGGCAAATTGATCACAACAAAATGAAAGTTTTGGAGTCAAAAAATCTAAAACAATAACAAATGTAAGTAAAAAAAAAATTATTCCCACACCACAAATGAACAAAAAAATTTTGTTGTCCAAGTTTGGGAAATTCCACTAGTTCAACCCTAACAGTTTGGAATTTTATAAGAAAGAGATTTCCTCCACACATGCTTTAAAAATGGATATGCATGTTTTAAACATGTTAAAGATGAAAAGCACCTATAGATCCAAAGCTTTTGAAGAGAAAAGCAAACGCTCATTAAATTCTAAAGTGAACGTGCGGTGGGATATTTACCTGAGTCAAACAAGCCATTATTTTTCCCATCTACAAAAATCTGACCCAGCCATCATAGATGATTGTAAAGTGATTGATCATGCGTGACGAGCTATATTACCCTAAGAAATGACTTATGGATTGGGAGTCAACACTCAGTTAAAACTACCTGCTTCCCCTTTTTTCCTAACGATTGCAAAACCTGATATGTAAAAACTAAAAAGACCTTAGAATCCCTAAAAATTACGGAAAATCTTTGGAATTATCTCGCTCTACATATGTGCAATGTGAATTTTCATTTTAGATGTACACATTTTTCTTAAATCAAAACTTTGAGTTTTCGCTCTCCCTTCATCCCGTAAACCTAAAACTGAAATAGATCACAACAAAATGAAAATTTTAGAGTTCATGTATGGAAAAAAATTTAAAACAATAACAAATGTTAGTCAAGAAAATTTATTCACACACGACAAATGAATAGAAAGGTTTCTTTGTCCAAGTTTGGGAAATTCCACTAGTTCAACCCTAATAGCTTGGAATTTTATAAGAAAGAGATTTCATCCACACATGCTTAAAAAATGGATTTGCATGTTCAAAACATGTTAAAGATGCAAATCACCTATGGATCGAAAGCTTTTGAAGAGAATATCAAACGCTCATTAAATTCTCAAGTGAGCATGCGGGGGATATTTACCCGAGTCAAACAAGGATCATAGATGATTGTAAAGTTATTTATCCTGCGTAACGGGCAATATTACCCTCAGAAATGACTTATGGATTGGGAGTCAAGACTCAGTTAAAAATCCCTGCCTCCCCCCTTTTTCACGACGATTGCAAAACCTGATATTTAAAAACTAAGCAGAGCTTACAATCCTTAAAAATTACAGAAACTCTTTGGAATTATCTCTCTCTCCATTTCTGCATTGGATTTTCCATTCTAGATGTACTCTTTTTTCTTGAAACAAAACTTTGAGTTTTTGCTCTCCCTTCATTCTGTAAGTTAAAAAGCCAAACAGATCACAACAAAATCAAAGTTTTGGAGTTAAAAAATTTAGAAAAATAACAAAAGTAAGCAACGAAAATTTATTCACACACCACAAATGAACACAAAAGTTTTGTTGTCCAAGTTTGGGAAATTCCACTAGTTCAACCCTAACAGCTTGGAATTTTATAAGAAAGAGATTTCCTCCACACATACTTTCAAAAAAGATATGGATGTTTTAAACATGTTAAAGATTCAAATCACCTATGGATCCAAAGCTTTTGAAGAGAATAACAAATGCTCATTAAATTCTCAAGTGAACGTGCGGTGGGATATTTACCCGAGTCAGACAAGCCATTATTTTGCCCATCTACAAAATGCTGACACAACGATCATAGATGATTGTAAAGTGATTTATCATGTGTAATGGGATATATTACCCTTAGAAATGACTAATGGATTGAGAGTCAAGACTCAGTCAAAAATCCATGCTTCCCCCTTTTTCCCGATGATTGCAAAACCTGATGTATAAAAAAATAAAAGACCATAGAATCCCTAAAAATTACAGAAACTCTTTGGAATTATCTCGCTCTACATTTGTGCACTGCGCATTTTCATTTTAGATGTACTCTTTTTTCATAAATCAAAACTTTGTGTTTTCGATCTCCCTTCATCCCGTAAACCAAAAACGAAAATAGATCTCAACAAAATGGTAATTTTAGATTTCATGTACGGAAAAAAATTTAAAACAATAAAAAATGAAAGTAAATAAAATTTATTCACACACCACAAATGAATACTAATGTTTTGTTGTCCAAGTTTGGGAAATTCCACTAGTTCAACCCTAACAGCTTGGAATTTTATAAGAAAGAGATTTCCTCCAAACATGCTTTAAAAATGGATATGCATGTTTTAAACATGTTAAAGATGAAAATCACCTATGGATCCAAAGCTTTTTATGAGAATAACAAACGCTCATTAAATTCAAAAGTGAACGTGCGGTGGGATATTTACCCAAGTCAAACAAGCAATTATTTTGCCGATCTACAAAAAGCTGACCTAACGATCATAGATGATGGTAAAATGATTTATCATGCGTAATGGGCTGTATTACCCTAAGAAATGACTTATGGATTGGGAGTCAACACTCAGTTGAAAATCCCTGCTTCCTCCTTTTTCCCGACGATTACAAACCTGATATTTAAAAACTAAGAAGAGCTTGCAATCCCTAAAAATTACAGAAACTCTTTGGAATTATCCCTCTCTACATTTGTGCATTGTGCATTTCCATTCTGGATGTACATTTTGTTCTTGAAACAAAACTTTGAGTTTTCGCGCTCCCTTCATCCCGTAAACCAAAAAGGCAAATAGATCACAACAAAATGAAAGTTTTGCAGTTAAAAAGTTTAAAACAATAACAAAAGTAAGTAAAGAAAATTTCTTCACACACCACAAGTGAACACAAAAGTTTTGTTGTCCAGGTTTTGGAAATTCCACAAGTTCAACCCTAACAGCTTGGAATTTTATAAGAAAGAGATTTCCTCCACACATCCTGTAAAAATGGATATGGATGTTTTAAACAAGTTAAGGATGCAAATCACATCTGGATCCAAAGCTTTTGAAGAGAATAACAAACGCTCATCAAATTCTCAAGTGAACGTGCGGTGGGATATTTACCCAAGTCAAACAAGCCATTACTTTGCCCATCTACAAAAAGCTGACCCAACGATTATAGATGATTGTAAAGTAATTTATCATGCGTAACGGGCAATATTACCCTAAGAAATGACTTAAGGATTGGGAGTGAAGACTCAGTTAAAAATCCCTGCCTCCCTTTATTTCCCGACGATTGCAAAACCTGATATATAAAAACTAAGAAGAGCTTACAATCCCTAAAATTTCCAGAAAATCTTTGGAATTATCTCTTTCTACATTTGTACATTGTGCAATTCAATTCTATAGGTACCCTTTTTACTTAAAACAAAAATTTGAGTTTTCGTTCTCCCTTCATCCCGTAAACCAAAAAGGCAAATAGATCACAACAAAATGAAAGATGTGGAGTTAAAAAATTTAAAACAATAACAAATTCAAGTAAATAAAATTTATTCACACACCACAAATGACCACAAAAGTTTTGTTGTCCAAGTTTGGGAAATTCCACTAGTTCAACCCTAACAGCTTGGAATTTTATAAGAAAGAGATTTCCGCCACACATGCTTTAAAAATGGCTATGCATGTTTTAAACATGTTAAAGTTGAAAATCACCTATGGATCCAAAGCTTTTAAAGAGAATAACAAACGTTCATTAAATTCTAAACTGAACGTGCGGTGGGATATTTACCCGAGTCAAACAAGCAATTATTTTGCCCATCTACAAAAAGCTGACCCAACGATCATAGATGATTGTAAAGTGATTTATCATACGTAACGGGCTATATTACCCTAAGAAATGACATTTGGATTGGGAGTAAACACTCAGTTAAAAATCCTTGCATCCCCCTTTTTCCCGACGATTGGAAAACCTGATATATAAAAACTAAAAAGACCTTAGAATCCCTAAAAATTACAGAAACTCTTTGGAATTATCTCTCTCTACATTTGTGCAATGTGCATTTTCATTTTAGATGTACACTTTTTTCATAAATAAAAACTTTGAGTTTTCGTTCTCCCTTCATCCCGCAAACCAATAAGGCAAATAGATCACAACAAAATGAAAATTTTAGATTTCATGTACGAAAAAAAATTTAAAACAATAAAAAATGTATGTAAAGAAAATTTATTCACATAACACAAATGAATACAAAATTTTTGCTGTCCAAGTTTGGGAAATTCCACAAGTTCAACCCTAACAGCTTCGAATTTTCTATGAAAGAGATTTCCTCCACACATGCTTAAAAAATGGATTTTCAAGTTTGAAACATGTTAAAGATGCAAATAATCCATGGATCCAAAGCTTTTGAAGATAATAACAAACGCATTAAATTTTCAAGTGAATGTGTGGTGGGATATTTACCTAAGTCAAACAAGCCATTATTTTGCCCATCTACAAAAAGCTGACCCAATGATCATAGATGATTGTAAAGTGATTTATCATGCGTAACGGGCAATATTACCCTAAGAAATAACTTATGGATTGGGAGTGAAGACTCAGTTAAAAATCCCTGCCTCCTCTTATTTCCCGACGATTGCAAAACCTGATATATAAAAACTAAGAAGAGGTTACAATCCCTAAAAATTACAGAAAATCTTTGGAATTATCTCTTTCTAAATTTGTGCATGGTGCATTTCAATTCTAGAGGTACTCTTTTTTCTTAAAACAAAACTTTGAGTTTTCTCTCTCCCTTCATCCCGTAAACCAAAAAGGCAAATAGATCACAACAAAATGAAAGTTGTGGAGTTAAAAAATTTAAAAGAATAACAAATGTAAGTAAAGAAAATTTATTCACACACCACAAATGAACACAAAAGTTTTGTTGTCCAAGTTTGGGAAATTCCACTAGTTCAACCCTAACAGCGTGGAATTTTATAAGAAAGAGATTTCCGCCACACATGCTTTAAAAATGGTAATGCATGTTTTAAACGTGTTAAAGATGAAAATCATCTATGGATCCAAAGCTTTTGAAGAGAATAACTAACGCTCATTAAATTCTAAAATGAACGTGCGGTGGGATATTTACCCGAGTCAAACAAGCAATTATTTTGCTCATCTACAAAAAGCTGACCCAACTATCATAGATGATTGTAAAGTGATTTATCATGCGTAACGGGCTATATTACCCTAAGAAATGACTTATGGATTGGGAGTCAACACTCAGTTAAAAATCCTTGCATCCCCCTTTTTCCCGACGATTGGAAAACCTGATATATAAAAACTAAAAAGACCTTAGAATCCCTAAAAATTACAGAAACTGTTTGGAATTATCTCTCTCTACATTTGTACAATGTGCATTTTCATTTTAGATGTACACTTTTTTCATAAATAAAAACTTTGAGTTTTCACTCTCCCTTCATCCCGCAAACCAATAAGGCAAATAGATCACAACAAAATGAAAATTTTAGAGTTCATGTATGGGAAAAATTTTAAAACAATAAAAAATGTTAGAGAAGAAGATTTATTCACACACCACAAATGAATATAAAAGTTTTGTTGTCCAACTTTGGGAAATTCCACTAGTTCAACCCTAACAGCTTGGAATTTTATAAGAAAGAGATTTCCTCCACACATGCTTAAAAAATGGATTTGCATGTTTGAAACATGATAAAGATGCAAATCACCTATGGATCCAAAGCTTTTGAAGAGAATAACAAACGCTCATTAAATTCTCAAGTAAACGTGCGGTGGCATATTTACCCGAATCAAACAACCCATTATTCGTCCCATCTACAAAAAGCTGACCCAAAGATCATCGATGACTGTAAAGTGATTGATCATGCGTAACGGGCAATAATACCCTAAGAAATGAGTGATAGATTGGGAGTTAATACTCAGTTAAAAATCCATGCCTCCCCCTTTTTCTCGACGATTGTAAAACCTGATATTTAAAAACTAAGAAGAGCTTATAATCCCTAAAAATTACAGAAACTCTTTGGAATTATCTCTCTCTACATTTGTGCATTGTGCATTTCCATTCCAGATGTACTCTTTTTTCTTAATACAAAACTTTGAGTTTTCGCTCTCCCTTCATCCCGTAAACCAAAATGGCAAATAGATCACAACAAAATGAAAATTTTGGAGTTAAAATATTTAAAATAATAACAAATATAAGCAAATAAAATTTATGCTCACACCACAAATGAATACAAAAGTTTTGTTGCCCAAGTTTTGGAAATTCCTCTAGTTCAACCCGAACAGCTTGGAATTTTAGAAGAAAGATATTTTCTCCACACGTGCTTTAAAATGGATATGGATGTTTTAAAGAAGTTAAGGATGCAAATCACCTATGGATCCAAAGCTTTTGAAGAGAACAACAAACGCTCATTAAATTCTCAAGTGAACGTGTGGTGGGATATTTACCCGAGTCATACAAGCCATTATTTTGCCCATCTACAAAAAATTGACCCAACGATCATAGATGATTGTAAAGTGATTTATCATGCGTAACAGGCTATATTACCCTAAGAAATGACTTATGGATTGGGAGTCAAGACTTAGTTAAAAATCACTGCCTCCCCATTTTCCCGACGATTGCAAAACCTGATATATAAAAACTAAAAAGAGCTTACAATCGCTAAAAATTACAGAAACTCTTTTGAATTATCTTTCTCTTCATTTGTGCATTGTGAATTTCCATTCTAGATGTAAACTTTTTTCTTAAAACAAAACTATGAGTTGCGCTCTCCCTTCATACCGTAAACAAAAAAGGCACGTAGATCACAACCAAATAAAAATTTTGGAGTTAAAAAATTTAAAAAAATAAAAAATGTAAGTAAAGAAAATTTATTCACACACCACAAATGAACACAAAAGTTTTGATGTCCATGTTTGGGAAATTCCACTAGTTCAACCCTAATAGCTTGGAATTTTATAAGAAATAGATTTCCTCCACACATGCTTTAAAAATTGATATGCATGTTTTAAACATGTTAAAGTTGCAAATCACCTGTGGATCCAAAGCTTCTGAAGGGAATAAAAAACGCTCATTAAATTCTCAAGTGAACGTGCGGTGGGATATTTACCCGAGTCAAACAAGCCATAATTTTGCCCATCTATAAAAAGCTGACCCAACGATTATAAATGATTGCAAAGTGATTTATCATGCGTAACGGGTTATATTACCCTAAGAAATGACTTATGGATTGGGAGTCAACACTCAGTCAAAAATCCTTGCTTCCCCCTTTGTCCCGACGATTGGAAAACCTGATATATAAAAACTAAAAAGACCTTAGAATCCCTAAAAATTATAGAAACTCTTTGGAATTATCTCGCTCTACATTTGGGCAATGTTCATTTTCATTTTAGATGTACACTTTTTTCATAAATAAAAACTTTGAGTTTACGCTCTCCCTTCATCCCGTAAACCAAAAAGGCAAATAGATCACAACAAAATGAAAATTTTAGCGTTCATGTACGGAAAAAAAATTAAAACAATAAAAAATGTTAAAAAAAGATTTATTCACACACCACAAATGAATATAAAATTTTTGTTGTCCAAGTTTGGCAAATTCCACTAGTTCAACCCTATCATAGATGATTGTAAAGGGATTTATCATGCGTAACAGGCTATATTACCCTAAGAAATGACTTATGGATTGGGAGTCAACACTCAGTAAAAAATCCCTGCTTCCCCCTTTTTCCTGACGATAGCAAAACCTGATATGTAAAAACTAAAAAGTCCTTAGAATCCCTAAAAATTACAGAAACTCTTTGGAATTATCTCGCTCTACATTTGTGCAATGTCCATTTTCATTTTAGATGTACACTTTTTTCAGAAATCAAAACTTTGAGTTTTCGCTCTCCCTTCATCCCCTAAACCCAAAAAGGCAAATAGATCACTACAAAATGAAAATTTTTGAGTTCATCTACAGAAAAAAATTTAAAACAATAAAAAATGTAAGCAAATTAAATTTATTCACACACCACAAATGAATACAAAAGTTTGTTGTCCAAGTTTGGGAAATTCAACAAGTTCAACCCTAACAGCTTGGAATTTTATAAGAAAGAGATTTCCTCCACACATGCTTAAAAAATGGATTTGCATGTTTTAAACATGTTAAAGATGCAAATAATCTATGGATCCAAAGCTTTTGAAGAGAATAACATACGCTCATTAAATTTTCTAGGGAATGTGCGGTGGGATATTTACCCGAGTCAAACAAGCCATTATTTTGCCCATCTACAAAAAGCTGACCCAACGACCGTAGATGATTGTAAAGTGATTTATCATGCGTAATGGGCAATATTACCCGAAGAAATGACTTATGGATTGGGAGTGAAGACTGTGTTAAAAATCCCTGCCACCCCCTTTTTCCCGACGATTGCAAAACCTGATATATAAAAACTAAGAAGAGCTTACAATCCCTAAAAATTACAGAAAATCTTAGGAATTATATCTCTCTACATTTGTGCATTGTGCATTTCCATTCTAGAGGTACTCTTTTTCCTTAAAACAAAACTTTGAGTTTTCGCTCTCCCTTCATCCCGTAAACCAAAAAGGCAAATTGATCACAAAAAAATGAAAGTTCTGGAGTTAAAAAATTTAAAACAATAACAAATGTAAGAAAAGAAAATTTATTCACATACGACAAATGAACACAAAAGTTTTGTTGTCCAAGTTTGGGAAATTCCACAAGTTCAACCCTAACAGCTTGGAATTTTATAAGAAAGAGATTTCCTCCACACATGCTTAAAAAATGGATTTGCATGTTTTAAACATGTTAAAGATGCAAATCACCTATGGATCCAAAGCTTTTGAAGAGAATAACAAACGCTCATTAAATTCTCAACTGAACGTGCGGTGGGATATTTGCTCGAGTCAAACAAGCCATTATTCGTCCCATCTACGAAACGCCGACCCAACGATCAAAGATGATTGTAAAGTTATTTATCATGCGTAACGGGCTATATTACCCTAAGAAATGACTTATGGATTGGGAGTCAAAACTCTGTTAAAAATCCTTGCTTCCCCTTTTTCCCGACGATTGAAAACCTGATATATAAAAACTAAAAAGACCTTAGAATCCCTAAAAATTACAGAAACTCTTTGGAATTATCTCGCTCTACATTTGTGCAATGTTCATTTTCATTTTATATGTACACTTTTTTCATAAATAAAAACTTTGATTTTCTCTCTCCCTTCATCCCGTAAACCAAAAAGGCAAATAGATCACAACAAAATGAAGCTTTTAGAGTTCATGTACAGAAAAAAATTTAAAACAATAACAAATGTAAGTAAAGAAAATTTATTCACTCACCTCAAATGAATACAAAAGTTTTGTTGTCCAAGTTTGGGAAATTCCACTAGTTCAACCCTAACAGCTTGGAATTTTATAAGAAAGAGATTTCCTCCACACCTGATTAAAAAATGGATTTGCATGTTTGAAACATGTTAAAGATGAAAATCACCTATTGATCCAAAGCTTTTGAAGAGAATAAAAAACGCTCATTAAATTCTCTAGTGAACGTGCAGTGGGTTTTTTACCCGAGTCAAACTAGCCATTATTTGGCCCATCTACAAAAAGCTGACCCAACGATCATAGATGATTGTAAAGTGATTTATCATGCGTAACGGGCAATATTACCCTAAGAAACGACTTATAGATTGGGTGTCAAGACTCAGTTAAAAATCCCTGTCTCCCCCCTTTTTCCCGACGATTGCAAAACCTGATATTTAAAAACTAAGAAGAGCTTACAATCCCAAAAAATTACAGAACTCTTTGGAATTATCTCTCTCTACAATTGTGCATTGTGCATTTCCATTCTAGATGTACTCTTTTTTCTTAAAAGAAAACTTTGAGTTTTCGCTCTCCCTTCATCCAGTCAACAAAAAAAGGCAAATAAATCACAAAAAAATGAAAATTTTGGAGTTAAAAAATTTAAAACATTAAAAAAAGTAAGTAAAGAAAATTTATTCACAAACCCCAAATGAACAAAAAAATTTTGTTGTCCAAGTTTTGGAAATTCCACTAGTTCAACCCAAACAGCTTGGAATTTTATAAGAAAGTGATTTCCTCCACACATGCTTCAAAAATGGATAGGCATGTTTTAAACATGTTAAAGAAACAAATCACCTATGGATCCAAAGCTTTTGAAGAGAATAACAAATGCTCATTAAATTCTCAAGTAAACAAGAGGTGGGATATTTACCTGAGTCAAAGAAGCCATTATTTTTCCCTTCTACAAAAAGCTGCCCAACTATCATAGATGATTGTAAAGTGATTTATCATGCGTAACGGGCTATATTACCCTAAGAAATGACTTATGGATTGGGATTCAACACTCAGTTAAAAATCCCTGCTTCCCCCTTTTTTCCAACGATTGCAAAACCTGATATGTAAAAATTAAAAGGACCTTAGAATCCCTAAAAGTTACAGAAACTCTTTGGAATTATCTCGCTCTACATTTGTGCAATGTGCATTTTCATTTTAGATGTACACTTTTTTCAGAAATCAAAACTTTGAGTTTTCGCTCTCCCTTCATCCCGTAAACCCAAAAAGTGAAATAGATCACTACAAAATGAAAATTTTAGAGTTCATGTACGGAAAAAAATTTAAAACAATAAAAAAAGTTAAAGAAAAGATTCATTCACACACCACAAATGAATATAAAAGTTTTGTTGTCCAAGTTTGGGAAATTCCAAAAGTTCAACCCTAACAGCTTGGAATTTTATAAGAAAGAGATTTCCTCCACACATGCTTAAAAAATGGATTTGCATGTTTGAAACATGTTAAAGATGCAAATCACCTATGGATCCAAAGCTTTTGATGAGAATAACAAACGCTCATTAAATATTCAAGTGAACGTGCGGTGGGATATTTACCCGAGTCAAACAAGCCATTATTCGTGCCATCTGCAAAAAGCTAACCCAAAGATCATCGATGACTGTAAAGTGATTTATCATGCGTAACGGACAATAATACCCTAAGAAATGACTGATAGATTGGGAGTTAATACTCAGTTAAAAATCCCTGCCTCCCCCTTTTTCTCGACGATTGCAAAACCTGATATTTAAAAACTAAGAAGAGCTTACGATCCCTAAAAATTACAGAAACTCTTTGGAATTATCTCTCTACATTTGTGAATTGTGCATTTCCATTCTAGATGTACTCTTTTTTCTTAATACAAAACTTTAAGTTTTCGCTCTCCCTTCATCCTGTAAACCAAAAAGGCAAATAGATCACAACAAAATGAAAATTTTGGTGTTAAAATATTTAAAACAATAAAAAATGTAAGTAAAGAAAATTTATTCACACACTGCAAATGAATACAAAAGTTTTGTTGCCCATGTTTTGGAAATTCCACAAGTTCAACCCTAACAGCTTGGAATTTTATAAGAAAGAGATTTCCGCCACACATGCTTCAAAAATGGATATGCATGTTTTAAACATGTTAAAGATGAAAATTACCTATGGATCCAAAGCTTTTGAAGAGAATAACAAACGCTCATTAAATTCTAACGTGAACGTGCGATGGGATATTTACCTGAGTCAAACAAGCAATTATTGTGCCCATCTACAAAAAGCTGACCCAACGATCATAGATGATTGTAAAGTGATTTATCATGCGTAACGAGCTATATTACCCTAAGAAATGACTTATGGATTGGGTGTCAACACTCAGTTAAAAATCCTTGCTTCCCCCTTTTTCCCGACGATAGGAAAACCTGATATATAAAAACTAAAAAGACCTTAGAATCCCTAAAAATTACAGAAACTCCTTGGAATTATCTTGCTCTACATTTGTGCAATGTGCATTTTCATTTTAGATGTACACTTTTTTCATCAATAAAAACTTTGAGTTTTCGCTCTCCCTTCTTCCCGTAAACCAAAGAGGCAAATTTATCACAACAAAATGAAAATTTTAGAGTTCATGTACGGAAAAAAATTTAAAACAATAAAAAATGGTAGAGAATTAAATTTATTCACACACCACAAATGAATATAAAAGTTTTGTTGTCCAAGTTTGGCAATTTCCACTAGTTCAACCCTAACAGCTTGGAATTTTATAAGAAAGAGATTTCCTCCACACATGCCTAATAAATGGACTTGCATGTTTGAAACATGTTAAAGATGAAAATCACCTATGGATCCAAAGCTTTTGTAGAGAATGACAAACGCTCATTAAATTCTCAACTTAACGTGGGGTGGGATATTTACCCGATGTCAAACAAGCCATTATTCGTCCCATCTACAAAAAGCAAACCCAAAGATCATCGATGACTGTAAAGTGATTTATCATGAGTAACGGGCAATAATACCCTAAGAAATGACTGATAGATTGGGAGTTAATACTCAGTTAAAAATCCCTGCGTCCCCCTTTTTCTCGATGATTGCAAAACCTGATATTTAAAAACTAAGTAGAGCTTACAATCCCTAAAAATTACAGAAACTCTTTGAAATTTTCTGTCTCTACATTTGTGCATTGTGCATTTCCATTCTAGATGTACACTTTTTTCTGAATACAAAACTTTGAGTTTTCGCTCTCCCTTCATCCCGTAAACCATAAAGGCAAATAGATCACACCAAAATGAAAATTTTGGAGTTAAAATATTTAAAACAATAACAAATGTAAGTAAAGAAAATCAATTCACACACCACAAATGAATACAAAAGTTTTTGTTGCCCAAGTTTTGGAAATTCCACTAGTTCAACCCTAACAGCTTGGAATTTTATAAGAAAGAGATTTCCTCCACACATGCTTTAAAATGGATATGGATGTTTGAAACAAGTTAAGGATGCAAATCACCTATGGATCCAAAGCTTTTGAAGAGAACAACAAACGCTCATTAAATTTTCAAGTGAACGTGCGGTGGGATATTTACTCGAGTCATACAAGCCATTATTTTGCCCATCTACAAAAAATGACCCAACGATCATAGATGATTGTAAAGTGATTTATCATGCGTAACGGGCTATATTACCCTAAGAAATGACTTATGGATTGGGAGTCAAGACTCAGTTAAAAACCACTGCCTCCCCAATTTTCCCAACGATTGCAAAACCTGATATATGAAAACTAAGAAGAGCTTACAATCTCTAAAAATTACAGAAACTCTTTTGAATTATCTCTCTCTTCACTTGTGCATTGTGCATTTCCATTCTAGATGTAATCTTTTTTCTTAAAACAAAACTATGAGTTTCGCTCTCCCTTCATCCCGTAAACCAAAAAGGCAAGCAGATCACAACATAATAAAAATTTTGGAGTTAAAAAATTTAAAACTATAAAAATTTTAAGTAAAGAAAATTTATTCACACACCACAAATGAACACAAAAGTTTTGATGTCCATGTTTGGGAAATTCCACTAGTTCAACCCTAACAACTTGGAATTTTATAAGAAATTGATTTCCTCCACACATGCTTTAAAAATTGATATGCATATTTTAAACATGTTAAAGATTCAAATCACCTATGGATCCAAAGCTTCTAAAGGGAATAACAAACGCTCATTAAATTCTCAAGTGAACGTGCAGTGGGATATTTACCCGAGTCAAACAAGCCATAATTTTGCCCATCTACAAAAAGCTGACCCAACGATCATAGATGATTCTAAAGTGATTTAGCTTGCGTAATGGGTTATATTACACTAAGAAACGACTTATGGATTGGGAGTCAACACTCAGTTAAAAATCCCTGCTTCCCCCTTTTTCCCGACGATTGCAAAACCTGATATATAAAAACTAAAAAGACCATTTAATCCCTAAAAATTACAGAAACTCTTTGGTATTATTTCGCTCTACATTTGTGCACCGTGCATTTTCATTTTAGATGTACACTTTTTTCGAAAATCAAAACTTTGAGTTTTCACTCTCCCTTAATCCCGTGAACCAAAAAGGCAAATAGATCACAACAAAATGAAAATTTTAGATTTCATGTACAAAAAAAAAATTTAAAACAATAACAAATGTAAGTAAAGAAAATTTATTCACTCACCACAAATGAATTCAAAATTTTTTTTGTCCAAGTTTTGGAAATTCTACAAGTTCAACCCTAACAGCTTGGAATTTTATAAGAAAGAGATTTCCTCCACACATGCTTAAAAAATGGATTTGCATGTTTGAAACATGTTAAAGATTGAAATAATCTATGGATCCAAAGTTTTTGAAGAGAATAACATAGGCTCATTAAATTTTCGAGTGAACGTGCGGTGGGATATTTACCCGAGTCAAACAAGCCATTATTTTGCCTATCTACAAAAAGCTGACCCAACGATCATAGATGATTGTAAAGTGATTTATCATGCGTAACGGGCAATATTACCCTAAAAAATGACTTATGGATTGGGAGTCAAGACTCAGTTAAAAATCCCTGCCTCCCCCCTTTTTCCTAACGATTGCAAAACCTGATATTTAAAAACAAAGAAGAGCTTACAATCCCTAAAAACTACAGAAACTCTTTGGAATTATCTCTCTCTACAATTGTGCATTATCCATTTCCATTCTAGAGGTACACTTTTTTCTTAAAAGAAAACTTTGAGTTTCCGCTCTCCCTTCATCCCGTTAACCAAAAAGGCAAATAAATCACAACAAAATGAAAATTTTGGAGTTAAAAAATTTAAAACATAAAAAAAAGTAAGTAAAGAAAATTTATTCACACACCACAAATGAACACAAAAGTTTTGTTGTCCAAGTTTTGGAAATTCCACTAGTTCAACCCTAACAGCTTGGAATTTTATAAGAAAGATATTTCCACCACACATGCTTTAAAAATGGATATGCATGTTTTAAACATGTTAAAGATGCAAATCACCTATGGATCCAAAGCTTTTCAAGAGAATAACAAACGCTCATTAAACTCTTAAGTGAACGTGCAGTGGGATATTTACCCGAGTCAAACTAGCCATTTTTTTGCCCATCTACAAAAAGCTGACCCAATGATCATAGATGATTGTATAGTGATTTATCATACGTAACGGGCTATATTACCCAAAGAAATGACTTATGGATTGGGAGTCAACACTCAGTTAAAAATCCCTACTTCCCCCTTTTGCCCGACGATTGGAAAACCTGATATATAAAAACTAAAAAGACCTTAGAATCCCTAAAAATTACAGAAACTCTTTGGAATTATATCGCTCTACATTTGTGCAATGTTCATTTTTATTTTAGATGTACACTTTTTTCATAAATCAATACTTTAAGTTTTCGCTCTCCCTTCATCCCGTAAACCAAAAAGGCAAAAAGATCACTACAAAATGAAAATTTTAGAGTTCATCTACAGAAAAAAATTTAAAACAATAAAAAATGTAAGTAATGAAAATTTATTCACACACCACAAATGAATACAAAAGTTTTGTTGTCCAAGTTTGGGAAATTCCACAAGTTCAACCCTAACAGCTTGGAATTTTATAAGAAAGAGATTTCCTCCACACATGCTTAAAAAATGGATTTGCATGTTTGAAACATGTTAAAGATGCAAATCACCTATGGATCCAAAGCATTTGAAGAGAATAACAAATGCTCATTAAATTCTCAAGTGAACGTGCGGTGGGATATTTACCCGACTCAAACAAGCCATTATTCGACCCATCTACAAAAAGCTCACCCAACAATCATCGATGACTGAAAAGTGATTTATCATGCGTAACGGGCAATAATACCCTAAGAAATGACTGATAGATTGGGAGTTGAGACTCAGTAAAAAATCCCTGCCTCCCCCTTTTTCTCGACGATTGCAAAACCTGATATTTAAAAACTATGATGAGCTTACAATCCCTAAAAATTACAGAAACTCTTTGGAATTATCTCTCTCTACATTTGTGCATTGTGCATTTCCATTCTAGATGTACTCTTTTTTCTTGATACAAAATTTTGAGTTTTCGCTCTCCCTTCATTCCGTAAACCAAAAAGGCAAATAGGTAACAGCAAAATGAAAATTTTGGAGTTAAAAAAATTCAAAAAATAAAAAATGTAAGTAAAGAAAATTTATTCACACACCACAAATGAACACAAAAGTTTTGTTCTCCAAGTTTGGGAAATTCCACTAGTTCAACCCTAACAGCTTGGAATTTTATAAGAAATAGATTTCCTGCACACATGCTGAAAAAATGGATTTGCATGTTTTAAACATGTTAAAGATGCAAATCACCTATGGATTCAAAGCTTTTGAAGAGAATAACAAACGCTCATTAAATTCTCAAGTGAACGTGCGGTGGGATATTTACCCGAGTCAAACAACCCATTATTTTGCCCATCTACAAAAACCTGACCCAACGATCATGGATAATTGTAAAGTGATTTATCATGCGTAACGGGCTATATTACTCTAAGAAATGACTTATGGATTGGGAGTCAATACTTAGTTGAAAATCCCTGCCTCCCCCTTTTTCCCGACGATTGCAAAACCTGATATATAAAAACTAAGAAGAGCTTACAATCCCTAAAAATTACAGAAACTCTTTTGAATTATCTGTCTCTACATTTGTGCATTGTGCATTTCCATTCTAGATGTACTCTTTTTTCTTAAAACAAACTTTGAGTTTTCGTTCTCTCTTCATCCCGTAAACCAAAAAGGCAAATAGATCACAACAAAATGAAAATTTTGGAGTTAAAAAATGTAGTACAATAACAAAAGTAAGTAAAGAAAATTTATTCACACACGACAAATGAACACAACAGTTTTGTTGTCCAAGTTTTGGAAATTCCAGTTGTTCAACCCTAACAACTTGGAATTTTATAAGAAAGTGATTTCCTCCACACATGCTTTAAAAATGGAGATGCATGTTTGAAACATGTTAAAAATGCAAATCACCTATGGATCCAAAGCTTTTCAAGAGAATAACAAACGCTCATTAAACTGAACGTGCGGTGGGATATTTACCCGAGACAAACTAGCCATTATTTTGCCCATCTACAAAAAGCTGACCCAACGATCATAGATGATTGTATAGTGATTTATCATATGTAACGGGCTATATTACCCTTAGAAATATCTTATGGATTTGGAGTCAAGACTCAGTTAAAAATCTCTGCTTCCCCCTTTTTCCCTACAATTGCAAACCCTGATATATAAAAACTAAAAAGACCATAGAATCCCTAAAAATTACAGAAACTCTTTGAAATTATCTCGCTCTATATTTGTGCACTGTGTATTTTTATTTTAGATGTACACTATTTTCATAAATCAAAACTATGAGTTTTCGCTCTCCCTTCATCCCGTAAACCAAGAAGGCAAATAGATCACAGCAAAATGAAAAGTTTAGAGTTCATGTATGGAAAAAAATTTAAAACAACAAAAAATGTATGTAAATAAAATTTATTCACACACCACATATGAATACAAAAGTTTTGTTGTCCAAGTTTTGTAAATTCCACTAGTTCGACCCTAACTGCTTGGAATTTTATAAGAAAGAGATTTCCTCCACACATGCTTAAAAAATGGATTTGCATGTTTGAAACATGTTAAAGATGCAAATCACCTATGGATCCAAAGCTTTTGTAGAGAATAACAAACGCTGATTAAATTCTCAACTGAACGTGCGGTGGGATATTTACCCGAGTCAAACAAGCCATTATTTTGCCATCTACAAAAAGCTGACACAACGATCATCGATGAATGTAAAGTGAATTATCATGAGTAATGGGCGATATTACCCTAAGAAATGACTTATGGATTGGGAGTCAAGACTCAGTTAAAAATCCCTGCCTCCCCCTTTTTCCCGACGATTACAAAACCTGATATATAAAAACTAAGAAGAGCTTACAATCTCTAAAAATTACAGAAACTCTTTGGAATTATCTGTCTCTACATTTGTGCATTGTGCATTTCCATTTTCGATGTACTCTTTTTTCTTAAAAATAAACTTTGAATTTTCGCTCTGGCTTCATCCCGTAAACCAAGAAGGCAAATAGATCACAAAAAAATGAAGGTTTTGGAGTTAAAAAATGTAAAACAATAAAAAATGTAAGTAAAGAAAATTTACTCACACACAACAAATGAACACAAAAGTTTTGTTGTTCAAGATCTGGAAATTCCACTAGTTATACCCTAACAGCCTGGAATTTTATAAGAAAGATATTTCCTTCACACATGCTTTAAAAATGGATATGCATGTTTTAAACATGTTAAAGATGCAAATCACCTATGGATCCAAAGCTTTTGAAGAGAATAACAAAAGTTCATTAAATTCTCAAGTGAACGTGCGGTGGGATATTTACCCGAGTCAAACAAGCCATTATTTTGCCCATCAACAAAAAGTTGACCCAACGATCATCGATGATTGTAAAGTGATGTATCATGCGTAACAGGCTATATTACCCTAAGAAATGACTGATGGATTGGGAGCCAACACTCAGTTAAAAATCCCTACTTCCCCCTTTTTCCCGATGATTGAAAACCTGATATATAAAAACTAAAAAGACCTTAGAATCCCTAAAAATTTCAAAAACTCTTTGTACTTATCTCTCTCTACATTTGTGCACTGCGCATTTTCATTTTAGATGTACACTTTTTTCATAAATCAAAATCTTGAGTTTTCACTCTCCCTTCATCCCGTAAACCAAAAATGCAAATAGATCACAACAAAATCAAAATTTTAGAATTCATGTACGGAAAAAAATTTAACACAATAACAAATGTAAGTAAATAAAATTTATTCACACACCTCAAATGAATACAAAAGTTTTGTTGTCCAAGTTTGGGAAATTCCACTAGTTCAAACCTAACAGCTTGGAATTTTATAAGAAAGAGATTTCCTCCACACATGCTTAAAAAATGGATTTGCATGTTTGAAACATGTTAAAGATGCAAGTCACCTATGGATCCAATGCTTTTGAAGAAAATAACAAACGCTCATTAAATTCTCAATTGAACGTGCGGTGGGATATTTACCCGAGTCAAACAAGCCATTATTTTGCCCATCTACAAAAAGCTGACACAACGATCATAGATGAATGTAAAGTGATTTATTATGCGTAACGGGCGATATTACCCTAAGAAATGACTGATGGATTGGGAGTCAATACTCAGATAAAAATCCCTGCCTCCCCCTTTTTCCCGGCGATTACAAAACCTGATATATAAAAACTAAGAAGAGCTTACAATCTCTAAAAATTACAGAAACTCTTAGGAATTATCTGTCTCTACATTTGTGCATTGTGCATTTCCATTTTCGATGTACTCTTTTTTCTTAAAAATAAACTTTAAGTTTTCGCTCTGGCTTCATCTCGTAAACCAAAAAGGCAAATAGATCACAACAAAATGAAGGTTTTGGAGTTAAAAAAAGTAAAACAATAACAAATGTAAGTAAAGAAAATTTAAGCACACAGCACAAATGAACACAAAAGTTTTGTTGTCCAAGATCTGGAAATTCCACTAGTTAAACCCTAACAGCTTGGAATTTTATAAGTAAGATATTTCCTCCACACATGCTTCAAAAATGGATATGCATGTTTTAAACATGTTAAAGATGCAAATTACCTATGGATCCAAAGCTTTTGAAGATAATAACAAAAGTTCATTAAATTCACAAGTAAACGTGCGGTGGGATATTTACCTGAGTCAAACAAGCCATTATTTTGCCCATCTACAAAAAGTTGACCCAACGATCATAGATGATTGTAATGTGATGTATCATGCGTAACGGACTATATTACCCTAAGAAATGACTTATGGATTGGGAGTCAAGAGTCAGTTAAAAGTCCTTGCTTCCCCCTTTTTCCTGACGATTGCAAAACCTGATATATAAAAACTAAAAAGACCATAGAAGCCCTTAAAATTACAGAAACTCTTTGGAATTATCTCGCTCTACATTTGTGCACTGCGCATTTTTATTTTAGATGTACACTTTTTTCATAAATCAAAACTATGAGTTTTCGCTCTCCCTTCATCCCGTAAACCAAAAAGGCAAATAAATCACAACAAAATGAAAAGTTTAGAGTTCATGTACTGAAAAAAATTTAAAACAACAACAAATGTTAGTAAATAAAATTTATTCGCACACCACAAATGAATACAAAAGTTTTGTTGTCCAAGTTTGGGAAATTCCACTAGTTCAACCCTAACAGCTTGAAATTTTACAAGAAAGAGTTTTCCCCACACATGCTTAAAAAATGGATTTGCATGTTTGAAACATGTTAAAGATGCATATCACCTATGGATCCAAAGCTTTTGTAGAGAATCACAAACGCTCGTTAAATTCTCAACTTAACGTGCGGTGGGATATTTACCCGAGTCAAACAAGCCATTATTTTTCCCATCTACAAAAAGCTAACCCAACGATCATAGATGATTGTAAAGTGATTTATCATGCGTAACGGGTTATATTACCCTAAGAAATGACTTATGGATTGGGAGTCAACACTCAGTTAAAATCCCTGCTTCCCCCTTCTTCCCGACGATTGCAAAACCTGATATATAAAAACTAAGAAGAGCTTACAATCCTTAAAAATTACGAAATTTTTTTGAAATTATCTGTCTCTACTTTTGTGCATTGTGCATTTCCATTTTCGATGTACTTTGTTTTCATAAATCAAAACTTTGAGTTTTTGCTCTCCCTTCAACCCGTAAACCAAAAAGGCAAATATATCACAACAAAATGAAAATTTTAGAGTTCATGTACGGAAAAAAATATAAAACAATAACAAATGTAAGTAAATAAAATTTATTCACACACCACAAATGAATACAAAAGTTTTGTTGTCCAAGTTTGGGAAATTCCACTAGTTCAACCCTAACAGCTTGGACTTTTATAAGAAAGAGATTTCCTCTACACATGCTTAAAAAATGGATTTGCATGTTTGAAACATGTTAAAGATGCAAATCACCTATGGATCCAAAGCTTTTGAAGAGAATAACAAACGCTCATTAAATTCTCAACTGAACGTGCGTTGGGATATTTACCCGAGTCAAACAAGCCATTATTTTGCTCATCTAGAAAAAGCTGACACAACGATCATAGATGAATGTAAAGTGATTTATCATGCGTAACGGGCAATATTACCCAAAGAAATGACTTATGGATTGGGAGTCAAGACTCAGTTAAAAATCCCTGCCTCCCCCTTTTTCCCGACGATTACAAAACCTGATAGATAAAAACTAAGAAGAGCTTACAATCTCTAAAAATTAAAGAAACTCTTTGGAATTATCTGTCTCCACATTTGTGCATTGTGCATTTCCATTTTTGATGTACTCTTTTTTCTTAAAAATAAACTTTGAGTTTTGACTCTGGCTTCATCCCGTAAACCAAAAAGGCAAATAGATCACAACAAAATGAAGGTTTTGGAGTTAAAAAATTTACAATAATAAAAAATGTAAGTAAAGAAAATTTAATCACACACCACAAATGAACACAAAAGTTTTGTTGTCCAAGATCTGGAAATTCCACTAGTTAAACCCAAACAGCTTGGAATTTTATAAGAAAGATATTTCCTCCACACATGCTTTAAAAATGCCTATGCATGTTTTAAACATTTTAAAGATGCAAATCACCTATGGATCCAAAGCTTTTGAAGAGAATAACAAAAGCTCATTAAATTCTAAAGTGAACGTGCGGTGGGATATTTACCCGAGTCAAACAAGCCATTATTTTGCCCATGTACAAAAAGTTGACACAACGATCATAGATGAATGTAAAGTGATTTATCAAGCGTAACGGGCGATATTACCCTAAAAATGACTTATGGATTGGGAGTGAAGACTCAGTTAAAAATCCTTGCCTCCCCCTTTTTCCCGGCGATTACAAAACCTGATATATAAAAACTAAGAAGAGCTTACAATCTCTAAAAATTACAGAAACTCTTTGGAATTATCTGTCTCTACATTTGTGCATTGTGCATTTCCATTCTAGATGTACTCTTATTTCTTAAAACAAAAGTTTGAGTTTGCTCTCTCCCTTCATCCCGTAAACCAAAAAGGCATATAGATCACAACAAAATGAAAATTTTGGAGTTAAAAAATTTAAAAAAAAAAACAAAAGTAAGTCAAGAAAATTTATTCACACACCACAAATGAACACAAAAGTTTTGTTGTCCAAGTTTGGGAAATTCCACTAGTTCAACCCTAACAGCTTGGAATTTTATATGAAAGAGATTTCCTCCACACATGCTTTAAAAATAGATATGCATGTTTTATACGTGTTAAAGAATCATATCACCTATGGATCCAAAGCTTTTGAAGAGAATAACAAAGGCTCATTAAATTCTCAAGTGAACGTGCGGTGGGATATTTACTCGAGTCAAACAAGCCATTATTTTGCCCATCTACAAAAATTTGACCCAACGATCATAGATGATTGTAATGTGATGTATCATGAGTAACGGACTATATTACCCTAAGAAATGACTTATGGATTGGGAGTCAAGAGTCAGTTAAAAGTCCTTGCTTCCCCCTTTTTCCTGACGATTGTAAAACCTGATATATAAAAACTAAAAAGACCATAGAAGCCCTTAAAATTACAGAAACTCTTTGGAATTATCTCGCTCTACATTTGTGCACTGCGCATTTTTATTTTAGATGTACACTTTTTTCATAAATCAAAACTATGAGTTTTCGCTCTCCCTTCATCCCGTAAACCAAAAAGGCAAATAGATCACAACAAAATGAAAAGTTTAGAGTTCATGTACTGAAAAAAATTTAAAACAACAACAAATGTTAGTAAATAAAATTTATTCGCACACCACAAATGAATACAAAAGTTTTGTGGTCCAAGTTTGGGAAATTCCACTAGTTCAACCCTAACAGCTTGAAATTTTACAAGAAAGAGTTTTCTCCACACATGCTTAAAAAATGGATTTGCATGTTTGAAACATGTTAAAGATGCATATCACCTATGGATCCAAAGCTTTTGTAGAGAATGACAAACGCTCGTTAAATTCTCAACTTAACGTGCGGTGGGATATTTACCCGAGTGAAACAAGCCATTATTTTTCCCATCTACAAAAAGCTGACCCAACGATCATAGATGATTGTAAAGTGATTTATCATGCGTAACGGGTTATATTACCCTAAGAAATGACTTATGGATTGGGAGTCAACACTCAGTTAAAAATCCCTGCTTCCCCCTTCTTCCCGACGATTGCAAAACCTGATATATAAAAACTAAGAAGAGCTTACAATCCTTAAAAATTACGAAATTTTTTTGAAATTATCTGTCTCTACATTTGTGCATTGTGCATTTCCATTTTCGATGTACTTTGTTTTCATAAATCAAAACTTTGAGTTTTTGCTCTCCCTTCATCCCGTAAACCAAAAAGGCAAATATATCACAACAAAATGAAAATTTTAGAGTTCATGTACGGAAAAAAATATAAAACAATAACAAATGTAAGTAAATAAAATTTATTCACACACCACAAATGAATACAAAAGTTTTGTTGTCCAAGTTTGGGAAATTCCACTAGTTCAACCCTAACAGCTTGGACTTTTATAAGAAAGAGATTTCCTCCACACATGCTTAAAAAATGGATTTGCATGTTTGAAACATGTTAAAGATGCAAATCACCTATGGATCCAAAGCTTTTGAAGAGAATAACAAACGCTCATTAAATTCTCAACTGAACGTGCGTTGGGATATTTACCCAAGTCAAACAAGCCATTATTTTGTGCATCTGGAAAAAGCTGACACAACGATCATAGATGAATGTAAAGTGATTTATCATGCGTAACGGGCAATATTACCCAAAGAAATGACTTATGGATTGGGAGTCAAGACTCAGTTAAAAATCCCTGCCTCCCCCTTTTTCCCGACGATTACAAAACCTGATAGATAAAAGCTAAGAAGAGCTTACAATCTCTAAAAATTAAAGAAACTCTTTGGAATTATCTGTCTCCACATTTGTGCATTGTGCATTTCCATTTTCGATGTACTCTTTTTTCTTAAAAATAAACTTTGAGTTTTGACTCTGGCTTCATCTCGTAAACCAAAAAGGCAAATAGATCACAACAAAATGAAGGTTTTGGAGTTAAAAAATTTACAATAATAAAAAATGTAAGTAAAGAAAATTTAATCACACACCACAAATGAACACAAAAGTTTTGTTGTCCCAGATCTGGAAATTCCACTAGTTAAACCCAAACAGCTTGGAATTTTATATGAAAGATATTTGCTCCACACATGCTTTAAAAATGCATATGCATGTTTTAAACATTTTAAAGATGCAAATCACCTATGGATCCAAAGCTTTTGAAGAGAATAACAAAAGCTCATTAAATTCTCAAGTGAACGTGCGGTGGGATATTTACCCGAGTCAAACAAGCCATTATTTTGCCCATGTACAAAAAGTTGACACAACGATCATAGATGAATGTAAAGTAATTTATCATGCGTAACGGGTGATATTACCCTAAAAAATGACTTATGGATTGGGAGTGAAGACTCAGTTAAAAATCCCTGCCTCCCCCTTTTTCCCGGCGATTACAAAACCTGATATATAAAAACTAAGAAGAGCTTACAATCTCTAAAAATTATAGAAACTCTTTGGAATTATCTGTCTCTATATTTGTGCATTGTGCATTTCCATTCTAGATGTACTCTTATTTCTTAAAACAAAAGTTTGAGTTTTCTCTCTGCCTTCATCCCGTAAACCAAAAAGGCATATAGATCACAACAAAATGAAAATTTTGGAGTTAAAAAATTAAAAAAAAAAAACAAAAGTAAGTAAAGAAAATTTATTCACACACCACAAATGAACACAAAAGTTTTGTTGTCCAAGTTTGGGAAATTCCACTAGTTCAACCCTAACAGCTTGGAATTTTATATGAAAGAGATTTCCTCCACACATGCTTTAAAAATAGATATGCATGTTTTATACATGTTAAAGAATCATATCACCTATGGATCCAAAGCTTTTGAAGAGAATAACAAAGGCTCATTAAATTCTCAAGTGAACGTGCGGTGGGATATTTACTCGAGTCAAACAAGCCATTATTTTGCCCATCAACAAAAACGCTGACCCAACGATAATAGATGATTGTAAAGTGATTTATCATGCGTAACGGGCTATATTACCCTAAGAAATGACTTATGGATTGGGGGTCAACACTCAGTTAAAAATCCCTGCTTCCACCTTTTTCCCGACGAATGCAAAACCTGGTATATAAAAACAAAAAAGACCTTAGAATCCCTAAAAATTACAGAAACTCTTTTTAATTATCTCACTCTACATTTTTATGCACTCCGCATTTTCATTTTAGATCTACACTTTTTTCATAAATCAAAAGTTTGAGTTTTCACTCTCCCTTCATCCCGTAAACGAAAAAGGCAAATAGAGCACAACAAAATGAAAATTTTAGTCTTCGTGTACGGAAAAAAATTTAAAACAATAAAAAATGTAAGGAAATAAAATTTATTCACACACCACAAATGAATACAAAAGTTTTGTTGTCCAAGTTTGGGAAATTCCACTAGTTCAACCCTAACAGCTTGGAATTTTAGAAGGAAGAGATTTCCTCCACACATGCTTTAAAAATAGATATGCATGTTTTATACATGTTAACGAATCATATCACCTATGGATCCAAAGCTTTTGAAGAGAATAACAAAGGCTCATTAAATTCTCAAGTGAACGTGCGGTGGGATATTTACCCGAGTCAAACAAGCCATTATTTTGCCCATCAACAAAAAGCTGACCCAACGATAATAGATGATTGTAAAGTGATTTATCATGCGTAACGGGCTATATTACCCTAAGAAATGACTTATGGATTGGGGGTCAACACTCAGTTAAAAATCCCTACTTCCACCTTTTTCCCGACGAATGCGAAACCTGGTATATAAAAACTAAAAAGACCTTAGAATCCCTAAAAATTATAGAAACTCTTTGGAATTATCTCGCTCTACATTTGTGCTCTGCGCATTTTCATTTTAGATGTACACTTTTTTCATAAATAAAAACTTTGAGTTTTCGCTCTCCCTTCATCCCGTAAACCAATAAGGCAAATAGATCACAACAAAATGAAAATTTTAGAGTTCATGTACGGAAAAAATTTAAAACAATAACAAATGTAAGTAAAGCAAATTTATTCACACACCAGAAATGAATACAAATGTTTTGTTGTCCAATTTTGGGAAATTCCACTAGTTCAACCCTAACAGCTTGGAATTTTATAAGAAAGAGATTTCCTCCACACATGCTTAAAAAATGGATTTGCATGTTTGGAATTTGTTAAAGCTGCAAATCACCTATGGATCAAAACCTTTTGAAGAGAATAACAAACACTCATTAAATTCTTATGTGAACGTGCGATCGGATATTTACTCGAGTCAAACAAGCCATTATTTTGCCCATCTACAAAAGTCTGACCCAATGATCATAGATGATTGTAAAGTGATTTATCATGTGTAACAGGCAATATTACCATAAGAAATGACTTATGGATTGGTAGTCAAGACTCAGTTAAAAATCCCTGCCTCCCCCCTTTTTCCCGACGATTCCAAAACCTGATATATAAAAACTAGGACGAGCTTACGATCCCTAAAAATTATAGAAACTCTTTGGAATTAACTCTTTCTACATTTTTACATTGTGCATTTCCATTCTAGATGTACACTTTTTTCTTAAAACAAAACTTTGAGTTTTCGCTCTCCCTTCATCCCGTAAACCAAAAACGCAAATAGATCACAACAAAATGAAAATTTATGAGTTAAAAAATTTAAACCAATAACAAAAGTAAGTAAAGAAAATTTATTCACACACTACAAATGAACACAAAAGTTTTGTTGTCCAAGTTTGAGAAATTCCACTAGTTCAACCCTAACAGCTTGGAATTTTATAAGAAAGAGATTTCCTCCACACATGTTTTAAAAATGGATATGCATGTTTTAAACATGTTAAAGATGCAAATCACCTATGGATCCAAAGCTTTTGAAGAGGATAACAAACGCTCATTAAATTCTGAAGTGAACGTGCAGTGGGATATTTACCCGAGTCAAACAAGCCATTATTTTGCCCGTCTACATAAAGCTAACCCAACGATCATAGATGAATGTAAAGTGATTTATCCTGCGTAACGGGCTATATTTCCCTAAGAAATGACTTATGGATTGGGAATGAACACTCAGTTAAAAATCCCTGCCTCCCCCTTTTTTCCCGACGATTACAAAACCTGATATATAAAAAGTAAAAAGACCTTAGAATCCCTAAAAATTACAGAAACTCTTTGCAATTATCCCACTCTACATTCGTGCACTGTGCATTTTCATTTTAGATGTACACTTTTTTCATAAATCAAAACTTTTAGTTTTCGGTCTCCCTTCATCCTGTAAACCAAAAAGGCAAATGGATCACAACAAAATGAAAATTTTAGAGTTCATGTAAGGAAAAAAATTTAAAACAATAACAAATGTAAGTAAAGAAAATTTATTCACACACCACAAATGAATACAAAAGTTTTGTTGTCCAAGTTTGGGAAATTCCTCTAGTTCAACCCTAACAGCTTGGAATTTTATAAGAAAGAGATTTCCTCGACACATGCTTAAAAAATGGATTTGCATGTTTGACATGTTAAAGATGCAAATCACCTATGGATCCAAAGCTTTTGAAGAGAATAACAAACGCTCATTAAATTCTCAAGTGAGCGTGCGGTGGGATATTTACTTGAGTCAAACAAGCCATTATTTTGCCCATCTACAAAAAGCTGACCCAACGATCATAGATGATTGTAAAGTGATTTATCATGCGTAACGGGCTATATAACCCTAGGAAATGACTTATGGATTGGGAGTCAAGACTCAGTTAAAAATCCCTGCCTCCCCCTTTTTCCCGACGATTGCAAAACCTGATATTTAAAAACTAAGAAGAGCTTACAATCCAAAAAAAATTACTGAAACTCTTTCGAATTATCTCTCTCTACATTTATGCGTTGTGCATTTCCATTCTAGATGTACTTTTTTTTCTTAAAACTAAACTTTGAGTTTTCGATCTCCCTTCATCCCGTAAACCAAAAAGGCAAATAGATCACAACAAAATGAAAATTTTGGCGTAAAAAATTTAAAACAATAACAAATGGAAGTAAAGAAAATTTATTCACACACCACAAATGAACACAAAAGTTTTGTTGTCCAAGTTTGGGAAATTCCACTAGCTCAACCCTAACAGTTGGGAATTTTATAAGAAAGAGATTTCCTCCACACTCCTTTAAAAATGGATATGCATGTTTTAAACATGTTAAAGATATAAATCACATATGGATCCAAAGCTTTTGAAGAGTAACAAACGCTCATTATATTCTCTAGTGAACGTGTGGTGGGATATTTACCCGAGTCAAACAAGCCATTATTTTGCCCATCCACAAAAAGCTTACCCAACGATCATATCTGATTGTAAAGTGATTTATCATGCCTAACGGGCTATATTACCCTAAGAAATGACTTATGGATTTGGAGTCAGGACTCAGTTAAAAATCCCTGCTTCCCCCTTTTTTTCGACGATTGCAAAACCTGATATATAAATACTAAAAACATCTTAGAATCCCTAAAAATTACAGAAACTCTTTGGAATTATCTCGCTCTACATTTGTACACTATGCATTTTCATTTTAGATGTTCACCTTTTTCATAAATAAAAACTTTGAGTTTTCACTCTCCCTTCATCCCGTAAACCAAAAAGGCAAATAGATCACAAAAAAATGAAAATTTTAGAGTTCATGTACGGAAAAAAAATTAATACAATAAAAAATGTAAGTAAAGAAAATTTATTCACACACCACAAATGAAAGCAAAAGTTTTTTTGTCCAAGTTTGGGAAATTCCACTACTGCAACCCTAAAAGCTTGGAATTTTATAAGAAAGAGATTTCCTCCACACATGCTTAAAAAATGGATTTGCATGTTTGAAACATGTTGAAGATACACATCACCTATGGATCCAAACCTTTTGAAGAGAATAACAAACGCTCATTAAATTCTCAACTGAACGTGCAGTGGGATATTTACTCGAGTCAAACAAGCCATTATTTTGCCCATCTACAAAAAGCTGACCCAACGATCATAGATGATTGTAAAGTGATTTATCATGTGTAACGGGCTATATTACCCTAAGAAATGACTTATGGATTGGGAGTCAACACTCAGTTAAAAATTCCTGCTTCCCTCTTTTTCCCGTCGATTGCAAAACCTGATATATAAAAACTAAAAAGACCATAGAATCCCTAAAAATTACAGAAACTCTTTAGAATTATCTCACTCTGCATTTGTGCACTGTGCCTTTTCATTTTAGATGTACACTTTTTTCATAAATCAAAACTTTGAGTTTTCGCTCTCCCTTCATCCAGTAAACCATAAAGGCAAATAGATCAAAACAAAATGAAACTTTTAGAGTTCATGTACGGAAAAAAATTTAAAACAATAAAAAATGTAAGTAAAGAAAATTTATTCACACACCACAAATGAATACAAAAGTTTTGATGACCAAGTTTGGGAAATTCCACTAGTTCAACCCTAACGGCTTGAAATTTTATAAGAAAGAGATTTCCTCCTCACATGCTTAAAAAATGGATTTGCATGTTTGAAACATGTTAAAGATGCAAATCACCTATGGATCCAAAGCTTTTGAAGAGAATAACAAACGCTCATTAAATTCTCAAGTGAACGTGCGGTGGGATATTTACCCGAGTGAACCAAGCCATTATTTTGCCCATGTACAAAAAGTTAACCCAACGATCATAGATGGATGTAAATTGATTTATCATGCGTAACGGGCTACATTACCCTAAGAAATGACTTATGGATTTGGAGTCAAGAATCGATTAAAAATCCCTGCTTCCCCCTCTTTCCCGAAGATTGCAAAACCTGATATATAAAAACTAAGAAGAGCTTGCAATCCCTAAAAATTATAGAAACTCTTTGGAATTATCTCTCCCTACATTTGTGCATTGTGCATTTCCATTCTAGATGTACTCGTTTTTCTTAAAACAAAACTTTGAGTTTTCGCTCTCCCTTCATCTCGTAAACCAAAAACGCAAATAGATCACAACAAAAAGAAGGTTTTGGAGTTAAAAAATTAAAAACAATAGCAAATGTAAGTGAAGAAAATTTATTCAAACACCACAAATTTATTCATTAAATTCTCAAGTGAACGTGCGGTGGGATATTTACCCGAGTCAAACAAGCCATTATTTTGCCCATCTACAAAAAGCTAACCCAACGATCATAGAGGATTGTAAACTGATTTATCATGCATAACGGCCTATATTACCCTAGGAAATGACTTATGGATTGGGAGTCGACACTCAGTTAAAAATCCCTGCTTCACCCTTTTTCCCGACGATTGCAAAACCTGATATATAAAAACTAAAAAGACCTTAGAATCAAAAAAACTTACAGAAACTCTTTGGAATTATCTCACTCTACATTTGTGCTCTATGCATTTCAGTTTTAGATATACAATTTTTTCATAAATCAAAACTTTGAGTTTTCACTCTCCCTTCATCCCGTAAACCAAAAAGGCAAATAGATCACAACAAAATTAAAAATTTAGAGTTCATGTACGGAAAAAAATTTAAAACAATAAAAAATGTAAGTAAATAAAATTTATTCAGACACCACAAATGAATAAAAAAGTTTAGTTGTCCAAGTTTGGGAAATTCCACTAGTTCAACCCTAACAGCCTGGAATTTTATAAGAAAGAGATTTCCTCCACACATGCTGAAAAAATGGCTTTGCAAGTTTGAAACATGTTAAAGATGCAAATCACCTATGGATCCAAAGCTTTTGAAGAGAACAACAAACGCTCATTAAATTCTGAAGTGAACGTGCGTTGGGATATTTACCCGAGTCAAACAAGCCATTATTTTGCCCATCTATAAAAAGCTAACCCAACGATCATGGATGATTGTAAAGTGATTTATCATGTGTAACGGGCTATATTACCCTACAAAATTACTTATGGAGTGGGATTCAAGACTCAGTTAAAAATCCATGCCTCCCCCTTTTTCTCGACGATTGCAAAACCTGATATATAAAAACTAAGAAGAGCTTAAAAACCCTAAAAATTACAGAAACTCTTTGGAATTATCTCTCTCTAAATTTGTGAATTGTGCATTTCCATTCTAGATGTACTCTTTTTTGTAAAACAAAACTTTGAGTTTTCGCTCTCCCTTCATCACGTAAACATAAAAAGGCAAATAGATCACAACAAAATGAAAGTTTTGTAGTTAAAAAATTTAAAACAATAACAGAAGTAACTAAAGAAAATTTATTCACACACCACAAATGAACACAAAAGTTTTGTTGTCCAAGTTTGGGAAATTCCACTAGCTCAACCCTAACAGCTTGGAATTTTATAAGAAAGAGATTGCCTCCACACATGCTTTAAAAATGGATATGCATGTTTCAGACATGTTAAAGATGCAAATCACCTATGGATCCAAAGCATTTGAAGAGAATAACAAACGCTCATTAAATTCTCAAGGGAACGTGCGGTGGGATATTTACCCGAGTCAACCAAGCCATTATTTTGCCCATCTACAAAAAGCTGACCCAACGATCATAGATGGTTTTAAATTGATTTATCATGCGTAACGGGATATATTACCCTAAGAAATGACTTATGGATTTTGAGTCAAGAATCAATTAAAAATCCCTACTTCCCCCTCTTTCCCGACGATTGCAAAACCTGATATATAAAAACTAAAAAGACCTTAGAATCCCTAAAAATTACAGAAACTCATTTGAATTATCTGGCTCTACATTTGTGCACTGTGCATTTTAATTTTAGATGTACACTTTTTTCATAAATCAAAACTTTGAGTTTTCGCTCTCCCTTCATCCTGTAAACCAAAAAGGCAAATACATCACAACAAAATGAAAATTTTGGAGTTCAAAAATTTAAAAAAATAACAAATGTAAGTAAAGAAAATTTATTCACACACCACAAATGAACACAAAAGTTTTGTTGTCCAAATTTTTGGAAATTCCACTAGTTCAACCCTAACAACTTGGAATTTTATCAGAAAGAGATTTCCTCCACACGTGCTTTAATAAAAGATTTGCATGTTTGAAACATGTTAAAGATGCAAATCACCTATGGATCCAAAGCTTTTGAAGAGAATAACAAACGCTCATTAAATTCTCAAGTGAACGTGCGGTGGGATATTTACCCGAGTCAAACAAGACATTATTTTGCCCATCTACAAACAGTTGACCCAACGATCATAGATGACTGTAAAGTGATTTATCATGCGTAACGGGCTATATTACCCAAAGAAATGACTTATGGATTGGGAGTCAAGACTCAGTTAAAAATCCCTGCCACCCCCTTTTTCCCGCCGATTGCAAAACCTGAAATATAAAAACTAAGAAGAGCTTACAATCCCTAAAAATTACAGAAACTCTTTGGAATTATCTCTCCCTACAATTGTGCATTGTGATTTTCGATTCTAGATGTACACTTTTTTCTTAAAACAAAACCTTGAGTTTTCGCTCTCCCTTCATCTCGTAGACCAAAAACGCAAATAGATCACAACAAAATGAAGGTTTTGGAATTAAAAAATTAAAAACAATAACAAATGTATGTAAAGAAAATTTATTCACACACCACAAATCAACACAAAAGTTTTGTTGGCCAAGTTTCGGAAATTCCACTAGTTCAACCCTAACAGCTTGGAATTTTATAAGAAAGAGATTTCCTCCACACATGCTTAAAAAATGGATTTGCATGTTTGAAACATGTTAAAGATTCAAATCAGCTATGGATCCAAAGCTTTTGAAGAGAATAAAAAATGCTCAATAAATTCTCAAGTGAACTTGCGGTGGGATATTTACCCGAGTCAAACAAGCCATTATTTTGCCCTTCTACAAAAAGCTGACCCAACGATCATAGAGGATTGTAAAGTGATTTATCATGCGTAACGGGCTATATTACCTAAGAAATGACTTATGGATTGGGTGTGAAGACAAAGTTAAAAATCCCTGCCTCCCCCTTTTTCCCGACATTTGCAAAACCTGATATATAAAAACTAAGAAGAGCTTACAATCCCTAAAAATTACAGAAACTCTTTGGAATTATCTCTCCCTAAAATTGTGCATTGTGCTTTTCCATTCTAGATGTACTCTTTTTTCTTCAAACAAAACTTTCATTTTTCGCTCTCCCTTCATCTCGTAAACCAAAAATGCAAATAGATCACAACAAAATGAAGGTTTTGGAGTTAAAAAATTAAAAACAATAATAAATGTAAGTGAAGATAATTTATTCACACACCACAAATGAACACAACAGTTTTGTTGTCCAAGTTTGGGAAACTCCACTAGTTCAAGCCTAACAGCTGGGAATTTTATATGAAAGAGATTTCCTCCACACATGCTTTAAAAAAGGATATGCATGTTTGAAACATGTTAAAGATGCAAATCACCTATGGATCCAAAGTTTTTGAAGAGAATAACAAACGCTCATTAAATTCTCAAGTGAACATGCGGTGGGATATTTACCCGAGTCAAACAAGCCATTATTTTGCCCTTCTACAAAAAGCTGACCCAACGATCATAGATGATTGTAAAGTGATTTATCATGTGTAACGGGCTATTTTACCCTAAGAAATGATTTATGGATTGGGAGTCAAGACTAATTTAAAAATCCCTGCCTCCCCCTTTTTCCCGACGATTGCAAAACCTGATATTTAAAAATTAAGAAGAGCTTACAATCCCCAAAAATTACAGAAACTCTTTGGAATTATCTCTCTCTACATTTGTGCATTGTGCATTTCCATTCTAGATGTACTCTTTTTTCTTAAAACAAAATTTTGCGTTTTCGCTCTCCCTTCATCCCGTAAACCAAAAAGGCAAATAGATCACAACAAAATGAAAACTTTTGAGTGAAAAAATTTAAAACAATAACAAATGTGAGTAAAGAAAATTTATTCGCACACCACAAATGAACATAAAAGTTTTCTTGTCCATGTTTGGGAAATTCCACTAGCTCAACCCTAACAGCTGGGAATTTTATAAGAAAGAGATTTCCTCAACACATGCTGAAAAAATGGCTTTGCAAGTTTGAAACATGTTAAAGATGCAAATCACCTATGGATCCAAAGCTTTTGAAGCGAACAACGAACCCTCATTAAATTTTCAAGAGAACATGCGGTGGGATATTTACCCGAGTCAAACAAGCCATTATTTTGCCCATCTATAAAAAGCTGACACAACGATCATGGGTGATTGTAAAGTGATTTATCATATGTAACGGGCTATATTACCCTAAGAAATGACTTATGGAGTGGGAGTCAAGACTCAGTTAAAAATCCGTGCCTCCCCCTTTTTCTCGACAATTGCAAAACCTGATATATAAAAACTAATAAGAGCTTACAAACCCTAAAAATTACAGAAACTCTTTGGAATTATCTCTCTCTACATTTGTGCATTGTGCATTTCCATTCTAGATGTACTCTTTTTTCTTAAAAGAAAACTTTTAGTTCTCGCTCTCCCTTTATCCCGTAAACATAAAATGGGAAATAGGTCACAACAAAATGAAAGTTTTGTAGTTAAAAAATCTAAAACAATAACACAAGTAACTAAAGAAAATTTATTCACACACAACAAATGAATACAAAAGTTTTGTAGTCCAAGTTTGGGAAATTCCACTAGTTCAACCCTAACAGCTTGGAATTCTATAAGAAAGAGATTTCCTCCACACATGCTTGAAAATTGGATATGCATGTTTTAAACATGTTAAAGATGCAAATCACCCATGGATCCAAAGCTTTTGAAGAGAATAACAAATGCTCATTAAATTCTCAAGTGAACGTGCGGTGGGATATTTACCCGAGTCAACCAAGCCATTATTTTGCCCATCTACAAAAAGCTGACCCAACGATCATAGATGGTTGTAAATTAATTTATCATGCGTAACGGGCTATATTACCCTAAGAAATGACTTATGGATTTGGAGTCAAGAATCAGTTAAAAATCCCTGCTTCCCCCTCTTTCCCGACGATTGCAAAACCTGATATATAAAAACTAAAAAGACCTTAGAATTCCTAAAAATTACAGAAACTCTTTCGAATTATCTCTCCCTACATTTGTGCATTGTGCTTTTCCATTCTAGATGTACTATTTTTTCTTAAAACAAATCTTTGAATTTTTGCTCTCCCTTCATCTCGTAAACCAAAAACACAAATAGATCACAACAAAATGAAGGTTTTGGAGTTAAAAAATTAAAAACAATAACAAATGTAAGTGAATAAAATTTATTCACACACCACAAATGAACACAACAGTTTTGTTGTCCAAGTTTGGGAAATTCCACTAGTTCAACCCTAACAGCTTGGAATTTTAAAAGAATGAGATTTCCTCCACACATGCTTTAAAAAAGGATATGCATGTTTGAAACATGTTAAAGATGCAAATCACCTATGGATCCAAAGTTGTTGAAGAGAATAACAAACGCTCATTAAATTCTCAAGTGAACGTGTGGTGGGATATTTACCCGAGTCAACACAAGCCATTATTTTGCCCTTCTACAAAAAGCTGACCCAACGATCATAGATGATTGTAAAGTGATTTATCATGTGTAATGGGCTATTTTACCCTAAGAAATGATTTATGGATTGGGAGTCAAGACTCAGTTAAAAATCTCTGCCTCCCCCTTTTTCCCGACGATTGCAAAACCTGATATTTTAAAATTAAGAAGAGCTTACAATCCCCAAAAATTACAGAAGCTCTTTGGAATTATCTCTCTCTACTTTTGTGCATTGTGCACTTCGATTCTAGATGTACACTTTTTTCTTAAAACAAAATTTTGCGTTTTCGCTCTCCCTTCATCCCGTAAACCAAAAAGACAAAATAGATCACAACAAAATGAAAATTTTGGAGTTAAAAAATTTAAAACAATAACAAATGTAAGTGAAGAAAATTTATTCACACACTACAAATGAACACAAAAGTTTTGTTGTCCTTGTTTGGGAAATTCCACTAGCTCAACCCTAACAGCTGAGAATTTTATAAGAAAGAGATTTCCTCCACACATGCTGAAAAAATGGCTTTGCAAGTTTGAAACATGCTAAAGAGGCAAATCACCTATGGATCCAAAGCTTTTGTAGAGAACAACAAACGCTCATTAAATTTTCAAGTGAACATGCGGTGGGATATTTACCCGAGTAAAACAAGCCATTATTTTTCCCATCTATAAAAAGCTGACCCAACGATCATAGATAATTGTAAAGTGATTTATCATGTGCAACGGGCTATATGACCCTAAGAAATGACTTATGGAGTGGAGTCAAGACTCAGTTAAAAATCCATGCCTCCCCCTTTTTCTCGACGATTGCAAAACCTGATATATAAAAACTAAGAAGAGCTTACAAACCCAAAAAATTATAGAAACTCTTTGGAATTATCTCTCTCTACATTTGTGCATTGTGCAATTCCATTCTAGATGTACTCTTTTTTCTTAAAACAAAACTTTGAGTTTTTGCTCTCCCTTCATCCCGTAAACATAAAAAGGCAAATAGATCACAACAAAATGAAAGTTTTATAGTTAAAAAATTTAAAACAATAACAGAAGTAACTAAAGAAAATTTATTCACACACCACAAATGAACACAAAAGTTTTGTTGTCCAAGTTTGGGAAATTCCACTAGTTCAACCCTAACAGCTTGGAATTCTATAAGAAAGAGATTTCCTCCACACATGCTTTAAAAATGGATATGCATGTTTTAAACATGTTAAAGATGCAAATCACCCATGGATCCAAAGCTTTTGAAGAGAATAACAAATGCTCATTAAATTCTCAACTGAACGTGCGGTGGGATATTTACCCGAGTCAAACAAGCCATTATTTATCCCATCCATAAAAAGCTGACCCAACGATCATAGATGATTGTCAAGTGATTTATCATGTGTAACGGGAAATATTACCCTAAGAAATGACTTATGGAGTGGGAGTCAAGACTCAGTTAAAAATCCATGCATCCCCCTTTTTCTTGACGATTGCAAAACCTGATATATAAAAACTAAGAAGACCTTACAAACCCTAAAAATTACAGAAACTCTTTGGAATTATCTCTCTCAACATTTGTGCATTGTGCATTTCCGTTCTAGATGTACTCATTTTTCTTAAAACAAAACTTTTAGTTTTCTCTCTCCCTTCATCCCGTAAACATAAAAAGGCAAATAGTTCACAAGAAAATGAAAGTTTTGTAGTTAAAAAATTTAAAACAATAACAGAAGTAACTAAAGAAAATTTATTCACACACCACAAATGAACACAAAAGTTTTGTTGTCCAATTTTGGGAAATTCCACTAGTTAAACCCTAACAGCTTGGAATTCTATAAGAAAGAGATTTCCTCCACACATGCTTTAAAAATGGATATGCATGTTTTAAACATGTTAAAGATGCAAATCACCTATGGATCCAAAGCTTTTGAAGAGAATAACAAATGCTCATTAAATTCTCAAGTGAACGTGAGGTGGGATATTTACCCGAGTCAACCAAGCCATTATTTTGCCCATCTACACAAAGCTGACCCAACGATCATAGATGGTTGTAAATTAATTTATCATGCGTAACGGGCTATATTACCCTAAGAAATGACTTATGGATTTGGAGTCAAGAATCAGTTAAAAATCCCTGCTTCCCCCACTTTCCCGACGATTGCAAAACTTGATATATAATAACTAAAAAAACCTTAGAATCCCTAAAAATTACAGAAACTCTTTCGAATTATCTCGCTCTACATTTGTGCACTGTGCATTTTAATTTTAGATGTAAAAAATTTTCATAAACCAAAACTTTAAGTTTTCACTCTCCCTTCATCCAGTAAACCAAAAAGTCAAATACATCACAACAAATTGAAAATTTTGGAGTTAAAAAATTTAAAACAATAACAAATGTAAGTAAAGAAAATTTATTCACACACCACAAATGAACACAACAGTTTTGTTGTCCAAGTTTGGGAAATTCCACTAGTTCAACCCTAACAGCTTGGAATTTTATAAGAAAGAGATTTCCTTCACATGCTTTAAAAAAGGATATGCATGTTTGAAACATGTTAAAGATGTAAATCACCTATGGATCTAAAGTTGTTGAAGAGAATAACAAACGCTCATTAAATTCTCAAGTGAACGTGCGGTGGGATATTTACCCGAGTCAAACAAGCCATTATTTTGCCCATCTACAAAAAGCTGACCCAACGATCATAGAGGATTGTAAAGTGATTTATCATGCGTAACAGGCTATATTACCCTAGGAAATAACTTATGGATTGGGAGTCAAGACTTAGTTAAAAATCCCTGCTTCCCCCTTTTTCCCTACGATTGCAAAACCTGATATATAAAAACTAAAAAGACCTTAGAATCCAAAAAAATTATGGAAACTCTTTGGAATTATCTCGCTCTACATTTGTGCTCTGTGCATTTCCATTTTAGATGTACAATTTTTTCATAAATCAAAACTTTGAGTTTTCGCTCTCCCTTCATCCCGTAAACTAAAAAGGCAAATAGATCACAACAAAATTAAAATTTTAGAGTTCATGTACGGAAAAAAATTTAAAACAATAAAAAATGTAAGTAAATAAAATTTATTCACACACCACAAATGAATACAAAAGTTTAGTTATCCAAGTTTGGGAAATTCCACTAGTGCAACCCTAACTGCTTGGAATTTTATAAGAAAGAGATTTCCTCCACACATACTTAAAAAATGGATTTGCATGTTTGACATGTTAAAGATGGAAATCACCTATGGATCCAAATCTTTTGAAGAGAATAACAAACGCTCATTAAATTCTCAAGTGAACGTGTGGTGGGATATTTACCTGAGTCAAACAAGCCATTATTGTGCCCTTCTACAAAAAGCTGACCCAACGATCATAGATGATTGTAAAGTGATTTATCCTGTGTAACGGGCTATTTTACCCAAAGAAGTGATTTATGGATTGGGAGTCAAGACTCAGTTAAAATTCCCTGCCTCCCCCTTTTTCCCGACGATTGCAAAACCTGATATTTAAAAATTAAGAAGAGCTTACAATCCGCAAAAATTACAGAAACTCTTTGGAATTATCTCTCTCTACATTTGTGCATTGTGCATTTCCATTCTCGATGTACTCTTTTTTCTTAAAACAAAATTTTGCGTTTTCGCTCTCCCTTCATCCCGTAAACCAAAAAGGCAAATAGATCACAACAAAATAAAAATTTTGTTGTCCAAGTTTTGGAAATTCCACTAGCTCAACCCTAACAGCTGGGAATTTTATAAGAAAGAGATTTCCTCCAAACTTGCTTTAACAATGGATATGCATGTTTTAAACATGTTAAAGATGCAAATCACCTATGGATCCAAAGCTTTTGAAGAGAATAACAAACGCTCAATAAATTCTTAAGTGAACGTGTGGTGGGATATTTACCTGAGTCAAAAAAGCCATTATTTTGCCCATCTACAAAAAGCTGACCCAACGATCATAGATGATTGTAAAGTAATTTATCATGCGTAACGGGCTATATTACCCTAAGAAATGACTTATGGATTGGTGGTCAAGACTCAGTTAAAAATCCCTACTTCCCCCTTTTTTTCGACGATTGCAAAACCTGATATATAAATACTAAAAAGACCTTAGAATCCCAAAAAATTACGGAAACTCTTTTGAATTATCTCGCTCAACATTTGTGCACTATGCATTTTCATTTTAGATGTACACCTTTTTCACATATCAAAACTTTGAGTTTTCGCTCTCCCTTCATCCCGTAAACCAAAAAGCTAAATAGATCACAACAAATGAAAATTTTAGAGTTCATGTACGGAAAAAAATTTAAAACAATAACAAATGTAAGTAATGAAAATTTATTCACACACAACAAATGAATAGAAAAGTTTTGTTGTCCAAGTTTGGAAATTCCACTAGTGCAACCCTAACAGCTTGGAATTTTATAAGAAACAGATTTCCTCCTCTCTTGCTTAAAAAATGGATTTGCATGTTTGAAACATGTTAATGATGCAAATCACCTATAGATCCAAAGCTGTTGAAGAGAATAAAAAACGCTCATTAAATTCTCAAGTGAACGTGTGGTGGGATATTTACCCGAGTCAACCAAGCCATTATTTTGCCCATCTACAAAAAGCTGATCCAATGATCATAGAGGATTGTAAATTGATTTATAATGCGTAACGGGCTATATTACCCTAAGAAATTACTTATGGATTGGGAGTCAAGACAAAGTTAAAAATCCCTGCCTCCCCCTTTTTCCCGACGATTGCAAAACCTGATATATAAAAACTAAGAAAAGCTTACAATCCCTAAACATTACCGAAACTCTTTGGAATTATCTCTCTCTACATTTTTGCATTGTGCATTTCCATTCTAGATGTACTCTTTTTTCTTAAAAATAAACTTTGAGTTTTTGTTCCCCCTTCATCCGGTAAACCAAAAAGGCAAATAGATCACAAAAAGTGAAAATTTTGGTGTTAAAAAATTTAAAACAATAACAAATGTAGGTAAAGAAAATTTATTCACACACCACAAATGAACACAAAATTTTTGTTGTCCAAGTTTGGGAAATTCCACTAGTTCAACCCCAACAGCTTGGAATTTTATAAGAAAAAGATTTCCTCCACACATGCTTTAAAAATGGATATGCATGTTTTAAACATGTTAAAGATGCAAATCACCTATGGATCCAAAGCTTTTGAAGAGAATAACAATCGCTCATTAAATTCTCAAGTGAACGTGCGGTGAGATATTTACCCGAGTCAAACAAGCCATAATTTTGCCCATCTACAAAAAGCTGACCCAACGATCATAGATGATTGTAAAGTGATTAATCATGCGTAACGGGCTATATTACCCTATGAAATGACTTATGGATTGGGAGTGAACACTCAGTTAAAAATTCCTGCTTCCCCCTTTTTTCCCGACGATTGCAAAACCTGATATATAAAAAGTAAAAAGACCTTAGAATCCCTAAAAATTACAGAAACTCTTTGGAATTATCTCTCGCTACATTTGTGCATTGTGCATTTTCTTTTTAGATGTAGACTTTTTTCATAAATAAAAACTTCTAGTTTTCGCTCTCCTTTCATCCCGTAAACCAAAATGACAAATAGATCACAACAAAATTAAAATTTTAGAGACCATGTACGGAAAAAAATTTTAAAAATTAACAAATGTAAGTAAAAAAAATTTATTCACACACCACATTTGAATACAAAAGTTTTGTTGACGAAGTTTGTGAAATTCCACTAGTTCAACCCTATCAGCTTGGAATTTTATAAGAAAGAGATTTCCACCACATATGCTTAAAAAATGGATTTGCATGTTTGAAACATGTTAAAGATGCAAATCACCTATGGATCCAAAGCTTTTGAAGAGAAAAAAAACGTTCGTTAAATTCTCAAGTGAACGTGCGGTGGGATATTTACCCGAGTCAACCAAGCCATAATTTTGCCCATCTACAAAAAGCAGATCCAATGATAATAGATGATTGTAAATTGATTTATCATGCGTAACGGGCTCTATTACCCTAAAAAATGACATATGGATTGGGAGTAGAGACAAAGTTAAAAATTCGTGCCTCCCCCTTTTTCCCGATGATTGCAAAACCTGATATATAAATACTAAGAAGAGCTTACAATCCCTAAAAATTACCGATAACCTTTAGAATTATCTCTCTCTACATTTTTGCATTGTGCATTTCCATTCTAGATGTACACTTTTCTTAAAACAAAACTTTGAGTTTTCGCACTCCCTTCATCCCGTAAACCAAAAAGGCAAATCGATCACAAAAAATGAAAATTTTGGATTTAAAAATTTTAAAACAATAACAAATGTAAGTAAAGAAAATTTATTCACACACCACAAATGAACACAAAAAGTTTTGTTGTCCAAATTTGGGAAATTCCAGTAGTTCAACCCTAACAGCTTGGAATTTTATATGAAAGAGATTTCCTCCACACATGCTTTAAAAATGGATATGCATGTTTTAAACATGTTAAAGATGCAAATCACCTATGAATCCAAAGCTGTTGAAGAGAATAACAAACACTCATTAAATTCTCAACTGAACGTGCGGTGGTACATTTACCCGAGTCAAACAAGCCATTATTTTGCCCATCTACAAAAAGTTGACCCAACGATCACAGAGGATTGTAAAGTGAATTATCATGCGTAACCGGATCTATTACCCCAAGAAATGACTTATGGATTGGGAGTCAACACTCAGTTAAAAATCCCTGCTTCCCCCTTTTTCACGACGATTGCAAAACCTGATATATAAAAACTTAAAAGACCTTAGAATCCAAAACAATTATAGAAACTCTTTGGTATTATCTCGCTCTACATTTGTGCACTGTTCATTTCCATTTTAGATGTACAATTTTTTCATAAATCAAAACTTTGAGTTTTCGTTCTCCCTTCATCCCGTAGACCAAAAAGGCAAATAGATCACAACAAAATTAAAATTTTAGAGTTCATGTACGGAAAAAAATTTTAAACAATAACAAATGTAAATAAAGAAAATTTATTCACACACAACAAATGAATACAAAAGTTTTGTTGTCCAAGTTTGGAAAATTGCACTAGTGCAACCCTAACAGCTTGGAATTTTATTAGAAACAGATTTCCTCCTCACATGCTTAAAAAATGGATTTGCAAGTTTGAAACATGTTAAAGATGCAAATCACCTATGGATCTAAAGCTTTTCAAGAGAACAAAAAACGCTCATTAAATTCTCAAGTGAACGTGCGGTGGGATATTTACCCGAGTCAACCAAGCCATTATTTTGCCCATCTACAAAATCTGATCCAACGATCATAGATGATTGTAAATTGATTTATCATGCGTAACGGGCTATATTACCCTAAGAAATGACTTATGGATTGGGAGTCAAGACAAAGTTAAAAATCCCTGCCTCCCCCTTTTTCCCGACGATTGCAAAACCTGATGTATAAAAACGAAGAAGAGCTTACAATCCCTAAAAATTACAGAAACTCTTTGGAATTATCTCTCCCTGCAATTGTGCATTGTGCTTTTCCATTCTAGATGTACTCTTTTTTCTTAAAACAAAACTTTGAGTTTTCGCTCTCCCTTCATCTCGTAAACCAAAAACGCAAATAGATCACAAAAAAAAGAAGGTTTTGGAGTTAAAAAATTAAAAACAATAACAAATGTAAGTGAAGAAAATTTATTCACACACCACAAATGAAAACAACAATTTTGTTGTCCAGGTTTGGGCAATTCCACTAGTTCAACCCTAACAGCTTGGAATTTTAAAAGAAAGAGATTTCCTCCACACATGCTTCAAAAAAGGATATGCATGTTTTAAACATGCTAAAGGTGCAAATCACCTATGGATCCAAAGCTTTTGAAGAGAATAACAAACGCTCATTAAATTCTCAAGTGAACGTGCGGTGGGATATTTACCCGAGTCAACACAAGCCATTATTTTGCCCATCTACAAAAAGCTGACCCAACGATCATAGATGGTTGTAAAGTGATTTATCATGTGTAACGGGCTATTTTACCCTAAGAAATGATTTATGGATTGGGAGTTAAGACTGAGTTAAAAATCCATGCCTCCCCCTTTTTCCTGACGATTGCAAAACCTGATATTTAAAAATTAAGAAGAGCTTACAATCCCCAAAAATTCCAGAAACTCTTTGGAATTATCTCTCTCAACATTTGTGCATTGTGCATTTCCATTCTAGATGTACTCTTTTTTCTTAAAACAAAATTTTGCGTTTTCGCTCTCCCTTCATCCCGTAAACCAAAAAGGCAAATAGATCACAACAAAATGAAAATTTTGGAGTTAAAAAATTTAAAACAATAACAAATGTAAGTAAAGAAAATTTATTCACACACTACAAATGATTACAAAAGTTTTGTTGTCCATGTTTGGGAAATTCCACTAGCTCAACCCTAACAGCTGGGAATTTTATAAGAAAGAGATTTCCACCACACATGCTGAAAAAATGGCTTTGCAAGTTTGAAACATGTTAAAGATGCAAATCACCTATGGATCCAAAGCTTTTGAAGAGCACAACAAACGCTCATTAAATTTTCAAGTGAACATGCGGTGGGTTATTTACACGAGTCAAACAAGCCATTATTTTGCCCATCTATAAAAAGCTGACCCACCGATCATAGATGATTGTAAAGTGATTTATCATGTGTAACGGGCTATATTACCCTAAGAAATGACTTATGGAGTGGGAGTCAAGACTCAGTTAAAAATCCATGCCTCCCCCTTTTTCTCGACGATTGCAAAACTTGATAAATAAAAACTAAGAAGAGCATACAAACCCTAAAAATTACAGAAACTCTTTGGAATTATCTCTCTCTACATTTGTGCATTGTGCATTTCCATTCTAGATGTACTCTTTTTTCTTAAAACAAAACTTTGAGTTTTCGCTCTCCCTTCATCCCGTAAACATAAAAAGGCAAATAGATCACAACCAAATGAAAGTTTTGTAGTTAAAAAATTTAAAACAATAACAGAAGTAACTAAAGAAAATTTATTCACACACCACAAATGAACACAAAAGTTTTGTTGTCCAAGTTTTGGAAATTCCACTAGTTCAACCCCAACAGCTTGGAATTTTATTGGAAACAGATTTCCTCCTCACATGCTTTAAAAATGGATTTGCATGTTCGAAACATGTTAAAGATGCAAATCACCAATGGATCCAAAGCTTTTGAAGAGAATAACAAACACTCATTAAATTCACAAGTGAACGTGCGGAGGGATATTTACCCGAGTCAAACAAGCCATTATTTTGCCCATCTACAAAAAGCTAACCCAACGATCATAGATGATTGTAAAGTGATTTATCATCCGTAACAGGCTATATTACCCTAAGAAATGACATATGGATTGGGTGTCAAGACAAAGTTAAAAATCCCTGCCTCCCCCTTTTTCCCGAAGATTGCAAAACCTGATATATAAAAACTAAGAAAAACTTACAATCCCTAAAAATTACAGAAACTCTTTGGAATTATCTCTCCCTACAATTGTGCATTGTGGTTTTCCATTCTAGATGTACTCTTTTTTCTTAAAACAAAACTTTGAGTTTTCGCTCTCCCTTCATCTCGTAAACCAAAAACGCAAATATATCACAACAAAATGAAGGTTTTGGAGTTAAAAAATTAAAAACAATAACAAATGTAAGTGAAGAAAATTTATTCACACACCACAAATGAACACAACAGTTTTGTTGTCCAAGTTTGGGAAATTCCACTAGTTCAACCCTAACGGCTTGGAAATTTAAAAGAAAGAGATTTCCTCCACACATGCTTTAAAAAAGGATATGCATGTTTTAAACATGTTAAAGATGCAAATCACCATGGGATCCAAAGCTTTTGAAGAGAATAACAAACGCTCATTAAATTCTCAAGTGAACTTGCGGTGGGATATTTACCCGAGTCAACCAAGCCATTATTTTGCCCATCTACAAAAAGCTGACCCAACGATCATAGATGGTTGTAAATTAATTTATCATGTTTAACGGGCTATATTACCCTATGAAATGACTTATGGATTTGGAGTGAAGAATCAGTTAAAAATCCCTGCTTCCCCCTCTTTCCCGACGATTGTAAAACCTGATATATAATAACTAAAAAGACCTTAGAATCCCTAAAAATTACAGAAACTCTTTGGAATTATCTCGCTCTACATTTGTGCATTGTGCATTTTAATTTTAAATGTACAATTTCTTCATAAATCAAAACTTTGAGTTTTCGCTCTCCCTTCATCCCATAAACCAAAAAGGCAAATACATCACAACAAAATGAAAATTTTAGAGTTAAAAAATTTAAAAAAATAACAAATGTAAGTAAAGAAAATTTATTCACACACCACAAATGAACACAAAACTTTTGTTGTCCAAGTTTTTGAAATTCCACTAGTTCAACCCTAACAGCTTGGAATTTTATAAGAAAGAGATTTCCTCCACACATGCTTTAATAATGGATTTGCATGTTTGAAACATGTTAAAGATGCAAATCACCAATGGATCCAAAGCTTTTGAAGAGACTAACAAACGCTCTTTAAATTCTCAAGTGAACGTGCGGTGGGATATTTACCCGAGTCAAACAAGCCATTATCTTGCCCATCTACAAATAGTTGACCACACGATCAAAGATGACTGTAAAGTGATTTATCACGCGTAACGGACTATATTACCTAAAGAAATGACTTATGGATTGGGAGTCAAGACTCAGTTAAAAATCCCTGCCTCCCCTTTTTCCCGACGATTGCAAAACCTGATATATAAAAACAAAGAAGAGCTTACAATTCCTAAAAATTACAGAAACTCTTTGGAATTATCTCTCTCTACAATTGTGCATTGTGCTTTTCCATTCTAGATGTACTCTTTTTTCTTAAAACAAAACTTTGAGTTTTCGCTCTCCCTTCATCTCGTAAACCAAAAGCGCAAATAGATCACAACAAAATGAAGGTTTTGGAGTTAAAAAAATTAAAAACAATAAAAAATGTAAGTGAAGAAAATTTATTCACACACCACAAATGAACACAATAGTTTTGTTGTCCAAGTTTTGGAAATTCCACTAGTTCAACCCTAACAGCTTGGAATTTTATAAGAAAGAGATTTCCTCCACACATGCTATAAAAAAGGATATGCATGTTTAAAACATGTTAAAGATGCAAATCAACTATGGATCCAAAGTTGTTGAAGAGAATAACAAACGCTCATTAAATTCTCAAGTGAACTTGCGGTGGGATATTTACCTGAGTCAAACAAGCCATTATTTTGCCCATCTACAAAAAGCTGACCCAACGATCATAGAGGATTGTAAAGTGATTTATCATGCGTAACGGGCTATATTACCCTAGGAAATGACTTATGGATTGGGAGTCAACACTCAGTTAAAAATCCCTGCTTCCCCCTTTTTCCCGATGATTGCAAAACCTGATATATAAAAACTAAAAAGACCTTAGAATCCAAAAAAATTACGGAAAATCTTTGGAATTATCTCGCTCTACATTTGTTCTCTGTGCATTTCCATTTTAGATGTTCAATCTTTTCATAAATCAAAACTTTGAGATTCGTTCACCCTTCATCCCGTAAACCAAAAAGGCAAATAGATCACAACTAAATTAAATTTTTAGAGTTCATGTACGGAAAAAAATTTAAAACCGTAAAAAATGTAAGTAAAGAAAATTTATACACACACCACAAATGAATACAAAAGTTTAGTTGTCCAAGTTTGGGAAATTCCACTAGTTCAACCCTAACTGCTTGGAATTTTATAAGAAAGAGATTTCTTCCACACATACTTAAAAAATGGATTTGCATGTTTGACAAGTTAAAGATGGAAATCACCTATGGATCCAAAAGTTTTGAAGAGAATTACAAACGCTCATTAAATTCTCAAGTTAACGTGTGGTGGGATATTTACCTAAGTCAAACAAGCCATTATTTTGCCCTTCTACAAAAAGCTGACCCAACGATCATAGATGATTGTAAAGTGATTTATCATGTGTAACGGGCTATTTTACCCTAAGAAATGATTTATGGATTGGGAGTCAATACTCAGTTAAAAATCCCTGCCTCCCCCTTTTTCCCGACGATTACAAAACCTGATATTTAAAAATTAAGAAGAGCTTACAATCCCCAAAAATTACAGAAATTCTTTGGAATTATCTCTCTACATTTGTGCATTGTGCATTTCCATTCTAGATGTACTCTTTCTTCTTACAACAAAATTTTGCGTTTTCGCTCTCCCTTCATCCCGTAAACCAAAAAGGCAAATATATCACAACAAAATGAAAATTTTGGAGTTAAAAAATTTAAAACAATTACAAATGTAAGTAAAGAAAATTTTTCACACACCACAAATCAACACAAAAGTTTTGTTGTCCATGTTTGGGAAATTCCACTAGCTGAACCCTAACAGCTGGGAATTTTATAAGAAAGAGATTTCCTCCACACATGCTTTAAAAATGGATATGCATGTTTTGAACATGTTAAAGATGCAAATCACCTATGGATCCAAAGCTTTTGAAGACAATAACAGACGCTCATTAAATTCCCAAGTGAACGTGTGGTGGGATATTTACCCGAGTCAAACAAACCATTATTTTGCCCATCTACAAAAAGCTGACCCAATGATCATATATGATTGTAAAGTGATTTATCATGCGTAACGGGCTATATTACCCTAAGAAATGTCTTATGGATTGGGAGTCAAGACTCAGTTAAAAATCCCTGCTTCCCCCTTTTTTTCGACGATTGCAAAACCTGATATATAAATACTAAAAAGACCTTAGAATCCCTAAAAATTACAAAACTCTATGGAATTATCTCGCTCTACATTTGTGCACAGTGCATTTCCATTATAGATGTACAATTTTTTCATAAATCAAAACTTTGAGTTTTTGCTCTCCCTTCATCCCGTAAACCAAAAAGGCAAATAGATCACAACAAAATTAAAATTTTATAGTTCATGTACGGAATAAAATTTTAAACAATAAAAAATGAAACTAAAGTGACTTTATTCACACACCACAAATGAATACAAAAGTTTAGTTGTCCAAGTTTGGGAAATTCCACTAGTTCAACCCTAACAGCTTGGAATTTTATAAGAAAGCGATTTCATCCACACATGCTGAAAAAATGGCTTTGCAAGTTTGAAACATGTTAAAGATGCGAATCACCATTGGATCCAAAGCTTTTGAAGAGAATAACAAACGTTCATTAAATTTTCACGTGAACATGCGGTGGGATATTTAGCCGAGTCAAACAAGCCATTATTTTGCTCATCTACAAAAAGATGACCCAACGATCATAGATGATTGTAAAGTGATTTATCATGCGTAACGGGCTATATTACCCTAAGAAATGGCTTATGGATTGGGAGTCAACACTCAATTAAAAATCCCTGCTTCCCCCTTTTTCCCGACGATTGGAAAACCTTATATATAAAATCTAAAAAGACCTTTAAATCCCTGAAAATTAAAGAAACTCCTTGGAATTATCTCGCTCTACATTTTTGCACTATTCATTTTCATTTTAGATGTACACTTTTTTCATAAATCAAAACTTTGAGTTTTCGCTCTCTCTTCATCTTGTAAACCAAGAAGGCAATTAGATCACAACAAAATGAAAATTTTAGAGTTCAGGCATGATAAAAAATTTAAAACAATAACAAATGTAAGTAAAGAAAATTTATTCGCACACCACAAATGAACACAAAAGTTTTGTTGTCCAAGTTGTGGAACTTCCACTAGTTCTACCCTAACAGCTTGGAATTTTATGTGAAAGAGATTTCCTCCACACATGCTTTAAAAATGGATATGCATGTTTTAAACGTCTTAAAAATGCAAATCACCTATGGATCCTAAGCCTTTGAAGTGAATAACCAACGCTCATGAAATTCTCAAGTGAACCTGCGGTGGGATATTTACCCGAGTCAAACAAGCCATTATTTTGCCCATATACCAAAAGCTGACCCAACGATCATAGAGGATTGTAAAGTGATTTATCATGCGTAGAGGGCTATATTACCCTAAGAGATGGCTTATGGATTGGGAGTCAACACTTAGTTAAAAATTCCTGCATCCCCCTGTTTCCCGACGATTGCAAAACCTGATATATAAAAACTAAAAAGACCTTAGAATCCAAAAAAATTACAGAAATTCTTTGGAATTTTCTCGCTCTACATTTGTGCACTGTGCATTTCCATTTTAGATGTACAATTTTTTCATAAATCAAAACATTGATTTTTCGCTCTCCCTTCATCCATTAAACCAAGAAGGCAAATAGATCACAACAAAATTAAAATTTTAGAATTCATGTACGGAAAAAAATTTAAAACAATAAAAAATGTAAGTAAAGAAAATTTATTCACACACCACAAATGAATACAAAAGTTTAGTTGTCCAAGTTTGGGAAATTCCACTAGTTCAACCCTCACAGCTTGGAATTTTATAAGAAAGATATTTCCTCCACACATGTTGAAAAAATGGCTTTGCAACTTTGAAACATGTTAAAGATGCAAATCAACTATGGATCCAAAGTTGTTGAAGAGAATAACAAACGCTCATTAAATTCTCAAGTGAACTTGCGGTGGGATATTTACCTGAGTCAAACAAGCCATTATTTTGCCCATCTACAAAAAGCTGACCCAACGATCATAGAGGATTGTAAAGTGATTTATCATGCGTAACGGGCTATATTACCCTAGGAAATGACTTATGGATTGGGAGTCAACACTCAGTTAAAAATCCCTGCTTCCCCCTTTTTCCCGATGATTGCAAAACCTGATATATAAAAACTAAAAAGACCTTAGAATCCAAAAAAATTACGGAAAATCTTTGGAATTATCTCGCTCTACATTTGTTCTCTGTGCATTTCCATTTTAGATGTTCAATCTTTTCATAAATCAAAACTTTGAGATTCGTTCACCCTTCATCCCGTTAACCAAAAAGGCAAATAGATCACAACTAAATTAAATTTTTAGAGTTCATGTACGGAAAAAAATTTAAAACCGTAAAAAATGTAAGTAAAGAAAATTTATACACACACCACAAATGAATACAAAAGTTTAGTTGTCCAAGTTTGGGAAATTCCACTAGTTCAACCCTAACTGCTTGGAATTTTATAAGAAAGAGATTTCTTCCACACATACTTAAAAAATGGATTTGCATGTTTGACAAGTTAAAGATGGAAATCACCTATGGATCCAAAAGTTTTGAAGAGAATTACAAACGCTCATTAAATTCTCAAGTTAACGTGTGGTGGGATATTTACCTAAGTCAAACAAGCCATTATTTTGCCCTTCTACAAAAAGCTGACCCAACGATCATAGATGATTGTAAAGTGATTTATCATGTGTAACGGGCTATTTTACCCTAAGAAATGATTTATGGATTGGGAGTCAATACTCAGTTAAAAATCCCTGCCTCCCCCTTTTTCCCGACGATTACAAAACCTGATATTTAAAAATTAAGAAGAGCTTACAATCCCCAAAAATTACAGAAATTCTTTGGAATTATCTCTCTACATTTGTGCATTGTGCATTTCCATTCTAGATGTACTCTTTCTTCTTACAACAAAATTTTGCGTTTTCGCTCTCCCTTCATCCCGTAAACCAAAAAGGCAAATATATCACAACAAAATGAAAATTTTGGAGTTAAAAAATTTAAAACAATTACAAATGTAAGTAAAGAAAATTTTTCACACACCACAAATCAACACAAAAGTTTTGTTGTCCATGTTTGGGAAATTCCACTAGCTGAACCCTAACAGCTGGGAATTTTATAAGAAAGAGATTTCCTCCACACATGCTTTAAAAATGGATATGCATGTTTTGAACATGTTAAAGATGCAAATCACCTATGGATCCAAAGCTTTTGAAGACAATAACAGACGCTCATTAAATTCCCAAGTGAACGTGTGGTGGGATATTTACCCGAGTCAAACAAACCATTATTTTGCCCATCTACAAAAAGCTGACCCAATGATCATATATGATTGTAAAGTGATTTATCATGCGTAACGGGCTATATTACCCTAAGAAATGTCTTATGGATTGGGAGTCAAGACTCAGTTAAAAATCCCTGCTTCCCCCTTTTTTTCGACGATTGCAAAACCTGATATATAAATACTAAAAAGACCTTAGAATCCCTAAAAATTACAAAACTCTATGGAATTATCTCGCTCTACATTTGTGCACAGTGCATTTCCATTATAGATGTACAATTTTTTCATAAATCAAAACTTTGAGTTTTTGCTCTCCCTTCATCCCGTAAACCAAAAAGGCAAATAGATCACAACAAAATTAAAATTTTATAGTTCATGTACGGAATAAAATTTTAAACAATAAAAAATGAAACTAAAGTGACTTTATTCACACACCACAAATGAATACAAAAGTTTAGTTGTCCAAGTTTGGGAAATTCCACTAGTTCAACCCTAACAGCTTGGAATTTTATAAGAAAGCGATTTCATCCACACATGCTGAAAAAATGGCTTTGCAAGTTTGAAACATGTTAAAGATGCGAATCACCATTGGATCCAAAGCTTTTGAAGAGAATAACAAACGTTCATTAAATTTTCACGTGAACATGCGGTGGGATATTTAGCCGAGTCAAACAAGCCATTATTTTGCTCATCTACAAAAAGATGACCCAACGATCATAGATGATTGTAAAGTGATTTATCATGCGTAACGGGCTATATTACCCTAAGAAATGGCTTATGGATTGGGAGTCAACACTCAATTAAAAATCCCTGCTTCCCCCTTTTTCCCGACGATTGGAAAACCTTATATATAAAATCTAAAAAGACCTTTAAATCCCTGAAAATTAAAGAAACTCCTTGGAATTATCTCGCTCTACATTTTTGCACTATTCATTTTCATTTTAGATGTACACTTTTTTCATAAATCAAAACTTTGAGTTTTCGCTCTCTCTTCATCTTGTAAACCAAGAAGGCAATTAGATCACAACAAAATGAAAATTTTAGAGTTCAGGCATGATAAAAAATTTAAAACAATAACAAATGTAAGTAAAGAAAATTTATTCGCACACCACAAATGAACACAAAAGTTTTGTTGTCCAAGTTGTGGAACTTCCACTAGTTCTACCCTAACAGCTTGGAATTTTATGTGAAAGAGATTTCCTCCACACATGCTTTAAAAATGGATATGCATGTTTTAAACGTCTTAAAAATGCAAATCACCTATGGATCCTAAGCCTTTGAAGTGAATAACCAACGCTCATGAAATTCTCAAGTGAACCTGCGGTGGGATATTTACCCGAGTCAAACAAGCCATTATTTTGCCCATATACCAAAAGCTGACCCAACGATCATAGAGGATTGTAAAGTGATTTATCATGCGTAGAGGGCTATATTACCCTAAGAGATGGCTTATGGATTGGGAGTCAACACTTAGTTAAAAATTCCTGCATCCCCCTGTTTCCCGACGATTGCAAAACCTGATATATAAAAAATAAAAAGACCTTAGAATCCAAAAAAATTACAGAAATTCTTTGGAATTTTCTCGCTCTACATTTGTGCACTGTGCATTTCCATTTTAGATGTACAATTTTTTCATAAATCAAAACATTGATTTTTCGCTCTCCCTTCATCCATTAAACCAAGAAGGCAAATAGATCACAACAAAATTAAAATTTTAGAATTCATGTACGGAAAAAAATTTAAAACAATAAAAAATGTAAGTAAAGAAAATTTATTCACACACCACAAATGAATACAAAAGTTTAGTTGTCCAAGTTTGGGAAATTCCACTAGTTCAACCCTCACAGCTTGGAATTTTATAAGAAAGATATTTCCTCCACACATGTTGAAAAAATGGCTTTGCAACTTTGAAACATGTTAAAGATGCAAATCACCTATGGATCCAAAGCCTTTGAAGAGAATAACAAACGCTCTATAAATTTTCAAGTGAACATGCAGTGGGATATTTAGCCGAGTCAAACAAGCCATTATTTTGCCCATCTATAAAAAGCTGACCCAACGATCATAGATGATTGTAAAGTGATTTATCGTGTGTAACGGGCTATATTACCCTAAGAAATGACTTATGGATTGGGAGTCAAGACAAAGTTAAAAATCCCTGCCTCCCCCTTTTTCCCGACGATTGCAAAACCTAATATATAAAAACTAAGAAGAGCTTACATTCCCTAAAAATTACCGAAACTCTTTAGAATTATCTCTCTCTACATTTGTGCATTGTGCATTTCCATTCTAGATGTAATCTTTTTTCTTCAAACAAAACTTTGCGTTTCTGCACTCCCTTCATCCCGTAAACCAAAAAGGCAAATAGATCACAACAAAATGAAAATTTTGGAGTTAAAAAAATTTAAAACAATAACAAATGTAAGTAAAGAAAATTTATTCACACACCACAAATGAACACAAAAAGTTTTGTTGTCCAAGTTTGGGAAATTCCACTTGTTCAACCCTAACAGCTTGGAATTTTATATGAAAGAGATTTCCTCCACACATGCTTTAAAAATGGATATGCATGTTTTAAACAAGTTAAAGATGCTAATCACCTATGGATCCAAAATTTTTGAAGAGAATAACAAACGCTCATTTAATTCTAAAGTGAATGTGCGGTGGGATATTTACCCGAGACAAACAAGCCATTATTTTGCCCATTTACAAAAAACTGAGCCAATGATCATAGACGATTGTAAAGTGATTTATCATGCGTAACGGGCTATATTACCCTAAGAAATGACTTATGGATTGGGAGTCAAGACTCAGTTAAAAATCCCTGCTTCCCCCTTTTTCCAAACGATTGCAAAACCTGATATATAAAAACTAAGAAGAGCTTACAATCCCTAAAAATTACAGAAACTCTTTGGAATTATCTCTCTCTACATTTGTGCATTGTGAATTTCCATTCTAGATGTACTCTTTTTTCTTAAAAAAAAACTTTGAGTTTTCCCTCTCCCTTCATCCCGTAAACCAAAGAGGCAAATAGATCACAACAAAATGAAAATTTTGGAGTTAAAAAATTTAAAAAAATAACAAATGTAAGTAAAGAAAATTTATTCACACACCACAAATGAACACAAAAGTTTTGTTGTCCAAGTTTGGGAAATTCCACAAGTTCAACCCTAACAGCTTGGAATTTTATAAGAAAGAAATTTCCTCCACACATGCTTGAAAAATGGATTTGCATGTTTTAAACATGTTAAAGATGCAAATCACCTATGGATCCAAAGCTTTTGAAGAGAATAACAAACGCTCATTAAATTCCCAAGTGAACGTGCGGTGGGTTATTTATGCGAGTCAAACAAGCCATTATTTTGCCCATCTGCAAAAAGCTGACCCAATGATCATTGATGATTGTAAAGTGATTTATCATGCCTAACGGGCTATATTACCCAAAGAAATGACTTATGGATTGGGAGTCAACACTCAGTTAAAAATCCCTGCTTCCCCCTTTTTCCCGATGATTGCAAAACCTAATATATAAAACTAAAAAGACCTTAGAATCCCTAAAAATTACAGAAACTCTTAGGAATTATCTCACTCTACATTTGTGCACTGTGTATTTTCATTTTAGGTGTACACTTTTTTCATAAATCAAAACTTTGAGTTTTCGTTCTCCCTTCATCCCGTGAACTAAAAAGGCAAATAGATCACAAAAAAATGAAAATTTTAGAGTTCATGTACGGTAAAAATTTTAAAACAATAACAAATGTAAGTGAAGAAAATTTATTCACACACCACAAATGAATACAAAAGTTTTGTTGTCCATGTTTGGGAAATTCCACTAGTTCAGCCCTAACAGCTTGGAATTTTATAAGAAAGAGATTTCCTCCACACATGCTTAAAAAATGGATTTGCATGTTTGAAACATGTAAAAGATGAAAATCACCTATGGATCCAAAGCTTTTGAAGAGAATAACAAACGCTCATTAAATTCTCAAGTGAACGTGCGGTGGGATATTTACCCGAGTCAAACAAGCCATTATTTTTCCCATCTACAAAAAGCTGACCGGACGATCATAGATGATTGTAAAGTTATTTATCATGCGTAACGGGCTATATTACCCAAAGAAATGACTTATGGATTGGGAGTCAAGACTCAGTTAAAAATCCCTGCATCCCTCTTTTTCTAGACGATTGCAAAACCTAATATATAAAAATTAAGAAGATCTTACAATCCCTAAAAATTAAAGAAACTCTTTGAAATTATCTCTCTCTACATTTGTGCATTCTGCATTTCCCTTCTAGATGTACTCTTTTTTCTTAAAACAAAACTTTGAGTTTTCGCTCTCCCTTAATCCCGTAAACCAAAAAGGCAAATAGATCACAACAAAATGAAAATTTTGGAGTTAAAAAATTTAAAACAATAACAAATGTAAGTAAATAAAATTTATTCACACAGCACAAATGAACACAAAAGTTTTGTTGTCCAAGTTTGGGAAATTCCACTACTTCAACCCTAACAGCTTGGAATTTTATATGAAAGATATTTCCTCCACACATGCTTTAAAATTGGATATGTATCTTTTAAACTTGTTAAAGATGAAAATCACCTATGGATCCAAAAATTTTGACGAGAATAACAAACGCTCATTGAATTCTCAAGTGAACGTGCGGTGGGATATTTACTCGAGACAAACAAGCCTTTATTTTGCCCATCTACAAAAATCTGACCCAATGATCCTAGATGATTGTAAAGTGATTAATAATGCGTAACAGGCTATATAACCATAAGAAATGACTTATGGATTGGGAGTAAGCACTCAGTTAAAAATCCCTACTTCCCCCTCTTTCCCGATGATTGCAAAACCTGATATATAAAAACTAAGAAGAGCTTACAATCCCTAGAAATTAGAGAAACTCTTTGGAATTATCTCTCTCTACATTTGTGCATTGTGTATTTCCATTCTAGATGTACTCTTTTTTCTTAAAATAAAACTTTGAGTTTTCGCTCTCCCTTCATCCCGCAAACCAAAAAGGCAAATTGATCACAACAAAATAAAAATTTTGAAGTTAAAAAATTTAAAACAATAACAAATGTAAGTAAATAAAATTTATTCACACACCACAAATGAACACAAAAGTAATGTTGTCCAAGTTTGGGAAATTCCACTTGTTCAACCCTAACAACTTTGAATTTTATAAGAAAGAGATTTCCTCCACCCAGGCTTAAAAAATGGATTTGCATGTTTGAAACATGTTAAAGATGCAAATCACCTATGTATCAAAAGCTTTTGAAGAAAATAACAAACGCTCATTAAATTCTCAAGTGAACGTGCGGTGGAATATTTACCCGAGTCAAACAAGCCATTATTTTGCCCATCTGCAAAAAGCTGACCCAATGATCATTGATGATTGTAAAGTGATTTATCATGCCTAACGGGCTATATTACCCAAAGAAATGACTTATGGATTGGGAGTCAACACTCAGTTAAAAATCCCTGCTTCCCCCTTTTTCCCGATGATTGCAAAACCTGATATATAAAAACAAAAAAGACCTTAGAATCCCTAAAAATTACAGAAACTCTTAGGAATTATCTCGCTCTACATTTGTGCACTGTGCATTTTCATTTTAGGTGTACACTTTTTTCATCAATCAAAACTTTGAGTTTTCGTTCTCCCTTCATCCCGTGAACTAAAAAGGCAAATAGATAAAAAAAAAATGAAAATTTTTGAGTTCATGTACGGTAAAAAAATTAAAACAATAACAAATGTAAGTAAAGAAAATTTATTCACACACCACAAATGAATACAAAAGTTTTGTTGTCCATGTTTGGGAAATTCCACTAGTTCAACCCTAACAGCTTGGAATTTTATAAGAAAGATATTTCCTCCACACATGCTTAAAAAATGGATTTGCATGTTTAAACATGTTAAAGATGCAAATCACCTATGGATCCAAAGCTTTTGAAGACAATAACAAATGCTCATTAAATTCTCAAGTGAACGTGCGGTGGGATATTTACCCGAGTCAAACAAACCATTATTTTGCCCATCTGCAAAAAGCTAACCCAATGATTATAGATGATTGTAAAGTGATTTATCATGCGTAACGCGCTATATTACCCTAAGAAATGACTTATGGATTGGGAGTCAACACTCAGTTAAAAATCCCAGCTTCCCCTTTTCCCCGACAATTGCAAAACCTGATATATAAAAACTAAAAAGGGTTTAGAATCCCTAAAAATTACAGAAACTCTTTGGAATTATCACGCGCAACATTTGTGCACTGTGCATTTTCATTTAGATGTACACTTTTTTCATAAATCAAAATTTTGAGTTTTCGTTCTCCCTTCATCCCATAAACCAAAAAGGCAAATAGATCACAACAAAATGAAAATTTTAGATTTCATGTACGGAAAAAAATTTAAAACAATAAAAAATGTAAGTAAAGAAATTTAATCACACACCACAAATGAATACAAAAGTTTTGTTGTCCAAGTTTGGGAAATTCCACTAGTTCAACCCTAACAGCTTGGAATTTTATAAGAAAGAGATTTCCTCCACACATGCTTAAAAAATGGATTTGCATGTTTGAAACATGTTAAAGATGCAAATCACCTATGGATCCAAACCTTTTAAAGAGAATAACAAACACTCATTAAATTCTCAAGTGAATGTGCGGTGGGATATTTATTCGAGTCAAACAAGCCATTATTTTGGCCATCTACAAATAGCTGACCCAACGATCATATAAGATTGTAAAATGATTTATCGTGCGTAACGGGCTATATTACCCTAAGAAATGACTTATGGATTGGGAGTCAAGACTCAGTTAAAAATCCCTGCCTCCCCCTTTTTCCCGACTATTGCAAAACCTGATATATAAAAACTAAGAAGAGCTTACAATCCCTAAAAATTATAGAAACTCTTTGGAATTATCTCTCTCTAATTTTGTGCATTGTGCATTTCCATTCTAGATGTACTCTTTTTTCTTAAAACCACACTTTGAGTTTTCGTTCTCCCTTCATCCCGTAAACCAAAAAGGGAAATAGATCACAACAAATTGAAAGTTTTGTAGTTAAAAAATTTAAAACAATAATAAAAGTAAGTAAAGAAAATTTATTCACACACCACAAACGAACACAAAAGTTTTGTTGTCCAAGTTTGGGAAATTCCATGAGTTCAACCCTAACAGCTTGGAATTTTATAAGAAAGAGATTTCCTTCACACATGCTTTAAAAATAGATATGCATGTTTTAAACATGTTAAAGATGCAAATCACCTACGGATCCAAAGCTTTTGAAGAGAATAACAAACGCTCATTAAATTCTCAAGTGAACGTGCGGTGGGATATTTACCGAAGTCAAACAAGCCATTATTTTGCCCGTCTACAAAAAGCTGACCCAACGATCATAGATGATTGTAAAGTGATTTATCATGCGTAACGGGCAATATTACCCTAAGAAATTACTTATGGATTGGGAGTGAACACTCAGTTAAAAATCCCTGCTTCCCCTTTTTCCCGACGATTGCAAAACCTTATATATAAAAACTAAAAAGACCCTAGAATCCCTAAAAATTACAGAAACTCTTTGGAATTATCTCTCTGTACATTTTTGCACAGTGCATTTTCATTTTAGATGTACACTTTTTCATAAATCAAAACTTTGAGTTTTTGCTCTCCCTTCATCCCGCAAACCAAAAAGGCAAATAGATAACAACAAAATGAAAATTTTAGAGTTCATGTGCGGAAAATAATTTAAAACAATAAAAAATGTAAGTAAAGAAAATTTATTCACACACCACAAATGAATACCAAAGTTTTGTTCTCCAAGTTTGGAAAATTCCACTAGTTCAACCCTAACAGCTCGGAATTTTATAAGAAAGAGATTTCCACCACACATGCTTAAAAAATGGATTTACATGTTTGACATGTTAAAGATGCAAATAACCAATGGATCCAAAGCTTTTGAAGACAATAACAAACGCTCATTAAATTCTCAAGTGAACGTGCAGTGGGATATTTACCCGAGTCAAACAAGCCATTATTTTGCCCCTCTACAAAAAGCTGACCCAACGATCATAGATGATTGTAAAGTGATTTATGATGCCTAACGGGCTATATTACAGTAAGAAATTACTTATGGATTGGGAGTCAAGACTCAGTTAAAAATCCCTGCCGCCCCTTTTTCCCGATGATTGCAAAACCTGATATTTAAAAACTAAGAAGAGTTTACACTCCCCAAATATTAAAGAAACTCTTTCGAATTATCTCTCTCTACAATTGTGCATTGTGCAATTCCATTTTAGATGTACTCTTTTTTCTTAAAACTAAACTTTGAGTTTTCGCTCTCCCTTCATCTTGTAAACCAAAAAGGCAAATAGATCACAACAAAATGAAAATTTTGGAGTTAAAAAATTTAAAACAATAACAAATGTAAGAAAAGAAAATTTATTCACACACCACAAATGAACACAAACGTTTTGTTGTCCAAGTTTGGGAATTTCCACTAGTTCAACCCTAACAGCCTGGAATTTTATAAGAAAGAGATTTCCTCCACACATGCTTAAAAAATGGATTTGCTTGTTTGAAACATGTTAAAGATGCAAATCACCTGTGGATCCAAAGCTTTTGAAGAGAATAATAAACGCTCATTAAATTCTCAAGTGAAAGTGCGTTGGGATATTTACCCCAGTCAAACAAGCTATTATTTTGCCCATCTACAAAAAGCTGACCCAACGATCATAGATGATGGTAAAGTGATTTATCATGCATAACGGGCTTTATTACCCTAGGAAATGACTTATGGATTGGGAGTGAACACTCAGTTAAAAATCCATGCTTCACCCTTTTTCCCGACGTTTGCAAAACCTGATATACAAAAACAAAAAAGACCTTAGAGTCCCTAAAAATTACAAAAACTCTTTGGAATTATCTCGCTCTACATTTGTGCACTGTGCATTTTCATTTTAGATGTACATTTTTTTCATAAATCAAAACTTTGAGTTTTCGCTCTCCCTTCATCAAGTAAACCAAAAAGGCAAATAGATCAAAACAAAATGAAAATTTTAGAGTTCCTGTACGGAAAAAAATTTAAAACAATAACAAATGTAAGTACGAAAAATTTATTCACACACCACAAATGAATACAAAAGTTTTGTTGTCCAAGTTTGGGAAATTCCACTAGTTCAACCCTCACAGCTTGGAATTTTATAAGAAAGAGATTTCCTCCACACATGCTTAAAAAATGGATTTGCATGTTTTAAACATGTTAAAGATGCAAATCACCTATGGATCCAAAGCCTTTGAAGAGAATAACAAACGCTCTTTAAATTTTCAAGTGAACATGCAGTGGGATATTTAGCCGAGTCAAACAAGCCATTATTTTGCCCATCTATAAAAAGCTGACCCAACGATCATACATGATTCTAAGTGATTTATCATGAGTAACGGGCTATGTTACCTACGAAATGACTTATGGATTGGGAGTCAAGACTAAGTTAAATATCCCCGCCTCCCCCGTTTTTTCGACGATTGCAAAACCTTTTATTTAAAAACTCAGAAGAGCTTACAATCCCAAAAAATTACCGAAACTCCTTGGAATTATCTCTCTCTACATTTCTGCATTGTGCATTTCCATTCTAGATGTACTCTTTTTTCTTAAAACTAAACTTTGAGCGAGTCAAACAAGCCATTATTTTGCCCATCTACAAAAAGCTGACCCAACGATCATAGGTGATTGTAAATTGATTTATCATGTGTAACGGGCCATATTACCCTAAGAAATGACTTATGGATTTGGAGTCAAGAATCAGTTAAAAATCCCTACTTCCCCCTTTTTCCCGATGATTGCAAAACCTGATACATAAAAACTAAAAAGACCTTAGAATCTCTAAAAATTACAGAAACTCTTTGGAATTATCTCGCACTACATTTGTGCACTGTGCATTTTCATTTTAGATGTACATTTTTTCATAAATAAAAACTTTGAGTTTTCGCTCTCCCTTCATCCTGTAAACCAAAAAGGCAAATAGATCACAACAAAATGAAAATTTCGGAGTTAAAAAATTTAAAACAATAACAAATGTAAGTAAAGAAAATTTGTTCACACACCACAAATGAACACAAAAGTTTTGTTGTCCAAGTTTAGGAAATTCCACTAGTTCAACCCTAACAACTTGGAATTTTATAAGAAAGAGATTTCCTCCACACATGCTTTCATAATGGATTTGCATGTTTTAAACATGATAAAGATGTAAATCACCTATGGATCCAAAGATTTTGAAGAGAATAACAAACGCTCATTAAATTCTCAAGTGAACGTGCGGTGGGATATTTACCTGAGTCAAACAAGCCATTATTTTGCCCATCTAGAAACAGCTGACCCAACGATCGTAGATGATTGTAAAGTGATTTATCATGCGTAATGGGATATATTGCCCAAAGAAATTGACATATGGATTGGGAGTCGAGACTCAGTTAAAAATCCCTGCCTCCCCCTTTTTCACGACGATTGTAAAACCTGATATACAAAAACTAAGAAGAGCTTATAATCCCTAAAAATTACAGAAGCTCTTTGGAATTATCTCTGCCTACATTTGTGCATTGTGCATTTCCATTCTAAACGTACTCTTTTTTCTTAAAAAAAAACTTTGAGTTTTCGCTCTCCCTTCATCTCGTAAACCAAAAAGGCAAATAGATCACAACAAATTGAAAATTTTGGAGTTAAAAAATTAAAAGCAATACCTAATGTAAGAAAAGAAAATTTATTCACACACCACAAATGAACACAAAAGTTTTGTTGTCCAAGTTTGGGAAATTCCACTAGTTCAACCCTAACAACTTGGAATTTTATAAGAAAGTGATTTCCTCCACACATGCTTTAATAATGGATTTGCATGTTTTAAACATGTTAAGATGTAAATCACCTATGGATCCAAAGATTTTGAAGAGAATAACAAACGCTCATTAAATTCTCAAGTGAACGTGCGGTGGGATATTTACTTGAGTCAAATAAGCCATTATTTTGCCCATCTAGAAACAGCTGACCCAACGATCATAGATGATTGTAAAGTGATTTATCATGCATAATGGGATATATTGCCCAAAGAAATGACATATGGATTGGGAGTCGAGACTCAGTTAAAAATCCCTGCCTCGCCCTTTTTCACGACAATTGCAAAACCGGATATACAAAAATTAAGAAGCTTATAATCCCTAAAAATTACAGAAGCTCTTTGGAATTATCTCAGCCTACATTTGTGCATTGTGCATTTCCATTCTAGACGTACTCTTTTTTCTAAAAAAAGACTTTGAGTTTTCGCTCTCCCTTCATCTCGTAAACCAAAAAGGCAAATAGATCACAACAAATTGAAAATTTTGGAGCTAAAAAATTAAAAACAATACCTAATGTAAGAAAATAAAATTTATTCACACACCACAAATGAATGCAAAAGTTTTGTTGTCCAAGTTTGGGAAATTCCACTAGTTCAACCTTAACAGCTTGGAATTTTATAAGAAAGAGATTTCCTCTACACATGCTTTAATAATGGATTTGCATGTTTTAAACATGTTAAAGATGTAAATCACCTATGGATCCAAAGATTTTGAAGAGAATAACAAATGCTCATTAAATTCTCAAGTGAACGTGCGGTGGGATATTTACCTGAGTCAAACAAGCCATTATTTTGCCCATCTCGAAACAGCTGACCCAACGATCGTAGATGATTGTAAAGTGATTTATCATGCGTAATGGGATATATTGCCCAAAGAAATGACATATGCATTGGGAGTCGAGAATCAGTTAAAAATCCCTGCCTCCCCCTTTTTCACGACGATTGCAAAACCTGATACACAAAAACTAAGAAGAGCTTATAATCCCTAAAAATTATAGAAGCTCTTTGGAATTATCTCTGCCTATATTTGTGCATTGTGCATTTCCATTCTAGACGTACTCTTTTTTCTTAAAAAAAAACTTTGAGTTTTCGCTCTCCCTTCATCTCGTAAACCAAAAAGGCAAATAGATCACAACAAATTGAAAATTTTGGAGTTAAAAAATTAAAAAAAATACCTAATGTAAGTAAAGAAAATTTATTCACACACCACAAATGAACACAAAAGTTTTGTTGTCCAAGTTTGGGAAATTCCACTAGTTCAACCCTAACAGCTTGGAATTTTATAAGAAAGAGATTTCCTCCACACATGCTTTAATAATGGATTTGCATGTTTTAAACATGTTAAAGATGTAAATCACCTATGGATCCAAAGATTTTGAAGAGAATAACAAACGCTCATTAAATTCTCAAGTGAACGTCCGGTGGGATATTTACCTGAGTCAAACAAGCCATTATTTTGCCCATCTAGAAACAGCTGACCCAACGATCATAGATAATTGTAAAGTGATTTATCATGCGTAATGGGATATATTGCCCAAAGAAATGACATATGGATTGGGAGTCGAGACTCAGTTAAAAATCCCTGCCTCCCCCTTTTTCACGACGATTGTAAAACCTGATATACAAAAACTAAGAAGAGCTTATAATCCCTAAAAATTACAGAAGCTCTTTGGAATTATCTCTGCCTACATTTGTGCATTGTGCATTTCCATTCTAGACGTACTCTTTTTTCTTAAAAAAAAACTTTGAGTTTTCGCTCTCCCTTCATCTCGTAAACCAAAAAGGCAAATAGATCACAACAAATTGAAAATTTTGGAGTTAAAAAATTAAAAAAAATACCTAATGTAAGTAAAGAAAATTTATTCACACACCACAAATGAACACAAAAGTTTTGTTGTCCAAGTTTGGGAAATTCCACTAGTTCAACCCTAACAGCTTGGAATTTTATAAGAAAGAGATTTCCTCCACACATGCTTTAATAATGGATTTGCATGTTTTAAACATGTTAAAGATGTAAATCACCTATGGATCCAAAGATTTTGAAGAGAATAACAAACGCTCATTAAATTCTCAAGTGAACGTGCGGTGGGATATTTACCTGAGTCAAACAAGCCATTATTTTGCCCATCTAGAAACAGCTGACCCAACGATCATAGATAATTGTAAAGTGATTTATCATGCGTAATGGGATATATTGCCCAAAGAAATGACATATGGATTGGGAGTCGAGACTCAGTTAAAAATCCCTGCCTCCCCCTTTTTCACGACGATTGCAAAACCTGATATACAAAAACTAAGAAGAGCTTATAATCCCTAAAAATTACAGAAGCTCTTTGGAATTGTCTCTGCCTACATTTGTGCATTTTGCACTTCCATTCTAGACGTACACTTTTTTCTTAAAAAAAAACTTTGAGTTTTCACTCTCCCTTCATCTCGTAAACCAAAAAGGCAAATAGATCATAACAAATTGAAAATTTTGGAGTTAAAAAATTAAAAACAATACCAAATGTAAGAAAAGAAAATTTATTCACACACCACAACTGAACACAAAAGTTTTGTTGTCCAAGTTTGGGAAATTCCACTAGTTCAACCCTAACAGCTTGGAATTTTATAAGAAAGAGATTTCCTCCACACATGCTTTAATAATGGATTTGCATGTTTTAAACATGTTAAAGATGTAGATCACCTATGGATCCAAAGATTTTGAAGAGAATAACAAACGCTCATTAAATTCTCAAGTGAACGTGCGGTGGGATATTTACCTGAGTCAAACAAGCCATTATTTTGCCCATCTAGAAACAGCTGACCCAACGATCATAGATGATTGTAAAGTGATTTATCATGCGTAATGGGATATATTGCCCAAAGAAATGACATATGGATTGGGAGTCGAGACTCAGTTAAAAATCCCTGCCTCCCCCTTTTTCACGACGATTGCAAAACCTGATATACAAAAACTAAGAAGAGCTTATAATCCCTAAAAATTACAGAAGCCCTTTGGAATTATCTCTGCCTACATTTGTGCATTGTGCATTTCCATTCTAGACATACTCTTTTTGCTTAAAAAAAAACATTGAGTTTTCACTCTCCCTTCATCTCGTAAACCAAAAAGGCAAATAGATCACAACAAATTGAAAATTTTGGAATTAAAAAATTAAAAACAATATCTAATGTAAGTAAAGAAAATTTATTCACACACCACAAATGAACACAAAAGTTTTGTTGTCCAAGTTTGGGAAATTCCACTAGTTCAACCCTAACAGCTTGGAATTTTATAAGAAAGAGATTTCCTCCACACATGCTTTAAAAATGGATTTGCATGTTCGAAACATGTTAAAGATGCAAATCACCTATGGATCCAAACCTGTTGAAGAGAATAAAAAACACCCATTAAATTGTCAAGTGAAGGTGCGGTGGGATATTTACCCGAGTGAAACAAGCTATTATTTTGCCCATCTACAAAAAGCTGACCCAATGATCATAGGGGATTGTTAAGTTATTTATGATGCGTAACGGGCTATATTACCCTAAGAAATGACTTATGGATTGGGAGTCAAGACTCAGTTAAAAATCCATGCAACCCCCTTTTTCCCGACGATTGCAAAACCTAATTTATAAAAACTAAAAAGACCTGAGAATCCAAAAAAATTACAGAAATTCTTTGGAATTATCTCTCTCTACATTTGTGCATTGTGCTTTTTCATTTTAGATGTCCAATTTTTTCACAAATCAAAACTTTGAGTTTTCGCTTTCCCTTCATCCCGTAAACCAAAAAGGCAAATAGATCACAACAAAATGAAAATTTTAGAGTTCATGTACAGAAAAAAATATTAAACAATATCAAATGTAAGAAAAAAAATTTATTCACACACCACAAATGAATACAAAAGTTTAGTTGTCCAAGTTTGGGAAATTCCACTACTTCAACCCTAATAGCTTGGAATTTTATAAGAAAGAGATTTCCTCCACACATGCTGAAAAAATGGCTTTGCAAGTTTGAAACATGTTAAAGATGCAAAGAACCTATGGATCCAAAGCTTTTGGAGAGAATAACAAACACTCATTAAATTTTCAAGTGAACATGCGGTGGGATATTTACCCGAGTCAAACAAGCCATTATTTTGCCCATCTATAAAAAGCCGACCCAACGATCATAGATTATTGTAAAGTGATTTATCATGTGTAACGGGTTTATTACCCTAAGAAATGACTTATGGATTGGGACACAAGACAAATTTAACAATCCCTGCCTCCCCCTTTTTCCTGACCATTGCAAAACCTGATATATAAAAACTAAGAAGAGCTTACAATCCCAAAAAATTACCGAAACTCTTTAGAATTATCTCTCTCTACATTTGTGCATTGTGCATTTCCATCCTAGATGTACTCTTTTTTCTTAAAACAAAACTTTGAGTTTTCGCACTCCCTTAATCCCGTAAACCAAAAAGGCAAATAGATCATAACAAAATGAAAATTTTGGATTTAAAAAATTTAAAACAATAAAAAATGTAAGTAAAGAAAATTTGTACACACAACACAAATGAACACAAAAAGGTTTGTTGTCCAAGTTTGGGAAATTCCACGAGAAAAACCCTAACAGCTTGGAATTTTATATGAAAGAGATTTCCTCCACGCATGCTTTAAAAATGGATATGCATAATTTAAACATGTTAAAGATGCAAATCACCTATGGATCCAAAGCTTTTGAAGAGAATAACAAACGCTCATTAAATTCTAAAGTGAACGTGCAATAGGATATTTACCCGAGACAAACAAGTCATTATTTTGCCCATCTACAAAAAGCTGACCCAATGATCATAGATGATCGCAAAGTGTTTTATCATGCGTAACATGCTATATTACCCTAGGGAATGACTTATGGATTGGGAGTCAACACTCAGTTAAAAATCCCTGCTTCCCCCTTTTTCCCGACGATTGCAAAACCTGATATATAAAAACTAAAAAGACCTTAGAATCCCTAAAAATTACAGAAACTCTTTGGAATTATGTCGCTATTAATTTGTGCACTGTGCATTTTCATTTTAGAAGTACATTTTTTCATAAATCAAAACTTTGAGTTTTCGCTCTCCCTTCATCCCGTAAACCAAAAAGGCAAATAGATCACAAAAAAATGAAAATTTCAGAGTTCTTGTACGGAAAAAAATTTAAAACAATAAAAAATGTAAGTAAAGAAAATTTATTCACATACCACAAATGAACACAAAAAGGTTTGTTGTCCAAGTTTGGGAAATTCCACTAGTTCAACCCTAACAGCTTGGAGTTTTATATAAAAGAGATTTCCTCCACACATGCTTTAAAAATGGATATGCATGTTTGAAACATGTTAAAGATGCAAATCACCTATGGATCCAAAGCTGTTGAAGAGAATAACAAACGCTCATTAAATTCTCAAGTGAACGTGCAATGGAATATTTACCCGAGTCAAACAAGCCATTATTTTGCCCATCTACAAAAAGCTGACCCAATGATCAGAGATGATTGTAAAGTGATTTATCATGCGTAACGGGCTATATTACCCTTAGAAATGACTTATGGATTGGGAGTCAAGACTCAGTAAAAAATTCTTGCCTCCCCCTTTTTCCTAACGATTGCAAAACCTAATATATAAAAATTAAGAAAAGCTTACAATCCCTAAAAAGTACAGAAACTCTTTGGAATTATCTCTCTCTACATTTGTGCATTGTGCATTGTGCATTTCCATTCTAGATGTACTCTTTTTTCTTAAAACAAAACTTTAAGTTTTCGCTCTCCCTTCATCCCATAAACCAAAAAGGCATATAGATCACAACAAATTGAAAATTTTGGAGTTAAAAAATTTAAAACAATAATAGATGTAAGTAAAGAAAATTTATTCGCACACAAAAAATTAACACAAAAGTTTTGTTGTCCAAGTTTGGGAAATTCCACTAGTTCAACCCAAACAGCTCGGAATTTTATAAGAAAGAGATTTCCTCCACACTTGCTTTAATAATGGATTTGCATGTTTTAAACATGTTAAAGCTGTAAATCACCTATGGATCCAAAGATTTTGAAGAGAATAACAAACGCTCATTAAATTCTCAAGTGAACGTGCGGTGGGATATTTACCTGAGTCAAACAAGCCATTATTTTGCCCATCTAGAAACAGCTGACCCAACGATCATAGATGATTGTAAAGTGATTTATCATGCGTAATGGGATATATTGCCCAAAGAAATGACATATGGATTGGGAGTCAAGACTCAGTTAAAAATCCCTGCCTCCCCCTTTTTCACGACGATTGCAAAACCTGATATACAAAAACTAAGAAGAGCTTATAATCCCTAAAAATTACAGAAGCTCTTTGGAATTATCTCTGCCTACATTTGTGCATTGTGCATTTCCATTCTAGACGTACTCTTTTTTCTTAAAAAAAAACTTTGAGTTTTCACTCTCCCTTCATCTCGTAAACCAAAAAGGCAAATAGATCACAACAAATTGAAAATTTTGGAGTTAAAAAATTTAAAACAATAACTTATGTAAGTAAAGAAAATTTATTCACACACCACAAATGAACACAAAAGTTTTGTTGTCCAAGTTTGGGAAATTCCACTAGTTCAACCCTAACAACTTGGAATTTTATAAGAAAGAGATTTCCTCCACACATGCTTTAAAAATGGATTTGCATGTTTGAAGCATGTTAAAGATGCAAATCACCTATGGATCCAAACCTGTTGAAGAGAATAAAAAACGCTCATTAAATTTTCAAGTGAACATGCGGTGGGATATTTACCCGAGTCAAACAAGCCATTATTTTGCCCATCTATAAAAAGCCGACCCAACGATCATAGATTATTGTAAAGTGATTTATCATGTATAACGGGTTTATTACCCTAAGAAATGACTTATGGATTGGGAGACAAGACAAATTTAACAATCCCTGCCTCCCCCTTTTTCCTGACTATTGCAAAACCTGATATATAAAAACTAAGAAGAGCTTACAATCCCAAAAAATTACCGAAACTCTTTAGAATTATCTCTCTCTACATTTGTGCATTGTGCATTTCCATCCTAGATGTACTCTTTTTTCTTTAAACAAAACTTTGAGTTTTGGCACTCCCTTCATCCCGAAAACCAAAAAGGCAAATAGATCACAACAAAATGAAAATTTTGGATTTAAAAAATTTAAAACAATAACAAATGTAAGTAAAGAAAATTTATTCACACAACACAAATGAACACAAAAAGGTTTGTTGTCCAAGTTTGGGAAATTCCACTAGAAAAACCCTAACAGCTTGGAATTTTATATGAAAGAGATTTCCTCCAGACATGCTTTAAAAATGGATATGCATGTTTTAAACATGTTAAAGATGCAAATCACCTATGGATCCAAAGCTTTTGAAGAGAATAACAAACGCTAATTAAATTCTAAAGTGAACGTGCAATAGGATATTTACCCGAGACAAACAAGCCATTATTTTGCCCATCTACAAAAAGCTGACCCAATGATCATAGATGATTGCAAAGTGATTTATCATGCGTAACATGCTATATTACCCTAGGGAATGACTTATGGATTGGGAGTCAACACTCAGTTAAAAATCCCTGCTTCCCCCTTTTTCCCGACGATTGCAAAACCTGATATATAAAAACTAAAAAGACCATAGAATCCCTAACAATTACAGAAACTCTTTGGAATTATGTCACTCTTAATTTGTGCACTGTGCATTTTCATTTTAGCAGTACATTTTTTCATAAATCAAAACTTTGAGTTTTCGCTCTCCCTTCATCCCGTAAACCAAAAAGGAAAATAGATCACAAAAAAAAGAAAATTTCAGAGTTCTTGTACGGAAAAGAATTTAAAACAATAAAAAATGTAAGTATAGAAAATTTATTCACACACCACAAATGAACACAAAAAGGTTTGTTGTCCAAGTTTGGGAAATTCCACTAGTTCAACCCTAACAGCTTGGAATTTTATATGAAAGAGATTTCCTCCACACATGCTTTAATAATGGATTTGCATGTTTTAAATATGTTAAAGATGTAAATCACCTATGGATCCAAAGATTTTGAAGAGAATAACAAACGCTCATTAAATTCTCAAGTGAACGTGCGGTGGGATATTTACCTGAGTCAAACAAGCCATTATTTTGCCCATCTAGAAACAGCTGACCCAACGATCATAGATGATTGTAAAGTGATTTATCATGCATAATGGGATATATTTCCCAAAGAAATGACATATGGATTGGGAGTCGAGACTCAGTTAAAAATCCCTGCCTCCCCCTTTTTCACGACGATTGCAAAACCTGATATAAAAAAACTAAGAAGAGCTTATAATCCCTAAAAATTACAGAAGCTCTTTGGAATTATCTCTGCCTACATTTGTGCATTGTGCATTTCCATTCTAGATGTACTCTTCTTTCTTAAAAAAAAACATTGATTTTTCGCTCTCCCTTCATCTCGTAATCCAAAAAGGCAAATAGATCACAACAAATTGAAAATTTTGGAGTTAAAAAATTAAAAACAATAACTAATGTAAGTAAAGAAAATTTATTCACACACCACAAACGAACACAAAAGTTTTGTTGTCCAAGTTTGGGAAATTCCACTAGTTCAACCCTAACAGCTTGGAAGTTTATAAGAAAGAGATTTCCTCCACACATGCTTTAAAAATGGATTTGCATATTTGAAACACGTTAAAGATGCAAATCACCTATGGATCCAAACCTGTTGAAGAGAATAAAAAACGCTCATTAAATTCTCAAGTGAAGGTGCGTTGGGATATTTACCCGAGTCAAACAAGCCATTATTTTGCCCATCTACAAAAAGCTGACCCAATGATCATAGAGGATTGTTAAGTTATTTATGATGCGTAACGGGCTATATTACCCTAAGAAATGAGTTATGGATTGGGAGTCAAGACTCAGTTAAAAATCCATGCTTCCCCCTTTTTCCCGACGATTGCAAAACCAGATATATAAAAACTAAAAAGACCTGAGAATCCAAAAAAATTACAGAAACTCTTTGGAATTATCTCTCTCTACATTTGTGCACTATGCATTTTCATTTTAGATGTACAATTTTTTCATAAATCAAAACTTTGAGTTTTCCCTCTCCCTTCATCCCGTAAACCAAAAAGGCAAATAGATCACAACAAAATGAAAATTTTAGAGTTCATGTACACAAAAAAATTTAAAACAATATCAAATGTAAGTAAAGAAAATTTATTCACACACCACACATGAATACAAAAGTTTAGTTGTCCAAGTTTGGGAAATTCCACTACTTCAACCCTAACAGCTTGGAATTTTATAAGAAAGAGATTTCCTCCACACATGCTGAAAAAATGGCTTTGCAAGTTTGAAACATGTTAAAGATGCAAATAACCTATGGATCCAAAGCTTTAGAAGAGAATAACAAACACTCATTAAATTTTCAAGTGAAAATGCGGTGGGATATTTACCCGAGTCAAACCAGCCATTATTTTGCCCATCTATAAAAAGTCAACCCATCGATCATAGATTATTGTAAAGTGATTTATCATGTGTAACGGGTTTATTACCCTAAGAAATGACTTATGGATTGGGACACAAGACAAATTTAACAATCCCTGCCTCCCCCTTTTTCCTGACCATTGCAAAACCTGATATATAAAAACTAAGAAGAGCTTACAATCCCAAAAAACTACCGAAACTCTTTAGAATTATCTCTCTCTACATTTGTGCATTGTGCATTTCTATTCTAGATGTACTCTTTTTTGTTAAAACAAAACTTTGAGTTTTTGCTCTCCCTTCTTCCCGTAAACCAAAAAGGCATATAGATCACAACAAATTGAAAATTTTGGAGTTAAAAAATTTAAAACAATAACAAATGTAAGTAAAGAAAATTTATTCACACACCACAAATTAACACAAAAGTTTCGTTGTCCAAGTTTGGGAAATTCCACTAGTTCAACCCTAACAGCTTGGAATTTTATAAGAAAGAGATTTCCTCCACGCTTTAAAAATGGATATGCATGTTATAAACATGTTAAAGATGCAAATCACCTATGGATCCAAAGCTTTTGAAGAGAATAAAAACGCTCATTAAATTCTCAAGTGAACATACGGTGGGATATTTACCCCAGTCAAACAAGCCATTATTTTGGCCTTCTACAAAAAGCTGACCCAACGATCATAGATGATTGTAAAGTGATGTGTCATGCATAACGGGCTATATTATCGTAAGAAATGACTTATGGATTGGGAGTCAAGACTCAGTTAAAAATTCCTTCCTCCTCCTTTTTCCCGACGATTGCAAAACCTGATATATAAAAACTAAGAAGAGCTTACAATCCCTAAAAATTACAGAAACTCTTTGGAATTATCTCTCTCTACATTTGTGCATTGTGAATTTCCATTCTAGATGTACTCTTTTTATTAAAACAAAACTTTGAGTTTTCGCTCTCCCTTCATCCCGTAAACAAAAAAGCCAAATAGATCACAACAAAATGAAAATTTTGGAGTTAAAAAATTTTAAAAAATAACAAATGTAAGTAAAAAAAATTTATTCACACACCACAAATGAACACAAAAGTTCTGTTGTCCAAGTTTGGGAAATACCACTAGTTCAACCCTAACAGCTCGGAATTTTATAAGAAAGTGATTTCCTCCACACATGCTTTAAAAATGGATATGCATGTTTTAAACATATTAAAGATGCAAATCACCTATGGATCCAATGCTTTTGAAGAGAATAACAAACGCTCATTAAATTCTCCAGTGCATGTGCGGTGGGATATTTACCAGAGTCAAACAAGCCATTATTTTGCCCATCTACAAAAAGCTCACCCAGAGATCATAGATGATTGTAAAGTGATTTATCATGCGTAACGGGCTATATTACCCTAAGAAATGCCTTATGGATTGGGAGTCAACACTCAGTTCAAAATCCCTGCTTCTCCATTTTTCCCGACGATTGCAAAACCATATATATAAAAACTAAAAAGACCTTAAAATCCCTAAAAATTACAGAAACTCTTTGGAATTATCTCACTCTACATTTCTGCACTGTTCATTTTCATTTTAGATGTACACTTTTTTCGTAACTCAAAACGTTAAGTTTTCGCTCTCTTCATCCCATAAACCAAAAAGGCAAATAGATCACACCAAAATGAAAATTTTAGAGTTCATGTATGGAAAAAAATTTAAAACAATAAAAAATGTAAGTAAATAAAATTTTTTCACACACCACAAATTAAAACAAAAATTTTGTTGTCCAAGTTTGGAAATTCCACTAGTTCAACCCTAACAGCTTGGAATTTTATAAGAAAGTGATTTCATCCACACATGCTTTAAAAATGGATATGCATGTTTTAAACATGTTAAAGATGCAAATCACCTATGAATCCAAAGCTTTTGAAGAGAATAACAAACGCTCATTAAATTCTCTAGTGAACGTGCGGTGGGAGATTTACCCGAGTCAAACAAGCCTTTATTTTGCCCATCCACAAAAAGCTGACCCAACGATACTAGATGATTGTAAAGTGATTTATCATGCATAACAGGTTATATTACCCTTAGAAATGACTTATGGATTGGGAGTCAAGATTCAGTTAAAAATCCCTGCTTCCACCTTTTTCCTGAAGATTGCAAAACCTGATAAATAAAAACTAAAAAGACCTTAGAATCCATAAAAATTACAGAAACTCATTGGAATTATCTCGCTCTACATTTGTGCACTACGTATTTTAATTTTAGATGTACACTTTTTTCATAAATCAAAACTTTGAGTTTTCGATCTCCCTTCATCCCGTAAACCAAAAAGGCAAATAGATCACAACAAAATGAAAATTTTAGATTTCATGTGCGGAATAAAATTTTAAAAAATAAAAAATGTAAGTAAAGAAAATTTATTCACACACCACAAATGAATACTAATGTTTTGTTGTTCAAGTTTGGGAAATTCCACTACTTCAACCCTAACAGCTTGGAATTTTATAAGAAAGAGATTTCCTCCACGCATGCTTAAAAAATGGATTTGCATGTTTGAAACATGTTAAAGATTCAAATCAGCTATGGATCCAAAGCTTTTGAAGAGAATAAAAAATGCTCAATAAATTCTCAAGTGAACTTGCGGTGGGATATTTAACCGAGTCAAACAAGCCTTTATTTTGCCCATCTACAAAAAGCTAACCCAACGATCACAGATGATTGTATACTGATTTATCATGCGTAACGGGCTATATTACCCTAAGATATGACTTATGGATTGGGAGTCAAGACTCAATTACAAATCCCAGCCTCCCCATTTTTCCTGACGATTGTGAAACCTGATATATAAAAACTAAGAAGAGCTTACAATCCCTAAAAATTACACAAACTCTTTGGAATTATCTCTCTCTACATTTGTGCATTGCGCATTTCCATTCTAGTTGTAGACTTTTTTCTTAAAACAAAACTTTGAGTTTTCGCTCTCCCTTCATCCCGTAAACCAAAAAGGCAAATAGATCACAACAAAATGAAAATTTTGGAGTTAAAAAATTTTAAAAAATAACAAATGTAAGTAAAAAAAATTTATTCACACACCACAAATGAACACAAAAGTTCTGTTGTCCAAGTTTGGGAAATACCACTAGTTCAACCCTAACAGCTCGAAATTTTATAAGAAAGTGATTTCCTCCACACATGCTTTAAAAATGGATATGCATGTTTTAAACATATTAAAGATGCAAATCACCTATGGATCCAATGCTTTTGAAGAGAATAACAAACGCTCATTAAATTCTCCAGTGAATGTGCGGTGGGATATTTACCAGAGTCAAACAAGCCATTATTTTGCCCATCTACAAAAAGCTCACCCAGAGATCATAGATGATTGTAAAGTGATTTATCATGCGTAACGGGCTATATTACCCTAAGAAATGCCTTATGGATTGGGAGTCAACACTCAGTTCAAAATCCCTGCTTCTCCATTTTTCCCGACGATTGCAAAACCATATATATAAAAACTAAAAAGACCTTAAAATCCCTAAAAATTACAGAAACTCTTTGGAATTATCTCACTCTACATTTCTGCACTGTTCATTTTCATTTTAGATGTACACTTTTTTCGTAAATCAAAACGTTAAGTTTTCGCTCTCTTCATCCCATAAACCAAAAAGGCAAATAGATCACACCAAAATGAAAATTTTAGAGTTCATGTATGGAAAAAAATTTAAAACAATAAAAAATGTAAGTAAATAAAATTTTTTCACACACCACAAATTAAAACAAAAATTTTGTTGTCCAAGTTTGGAAATTCCACTAGTTCAGCCCTAACAGCTTGGAATTTTATAAGAAAGTGATTTCATCGACACATGCTTTAAAAATGGATATGCATGTTTTAAACATGTTAAAGATGCAAATCACCTATGAATCCAAAGCTTTTGAAGAGAATAACAAACGCTCATTAAATTCTCTAGTGAACGTGCGGTGGGAGATTTACCCGAGTCAAACAAGCCTTTATTTTGCCCATCCACAAAAAGCTGACCCAACGATACTAGATGATTGTATAGTGATTTATCATGCATAACAGGTTATATTACCCTTAGAAATGACTTATGGATTGGGAGTCAAGATTCAGTTAAAAATCCCTGCTTCCACCTTTTTCCTGAAGATTGCAAAACCTGATAAATAAAAACTAAAAAGACCTTAGAATCCATAAAAATTACCGAAACTCATTGGAATTATCTCGCTCTACATTTGTGCACTACGTATTTTAATTTTAGATGTACACTTTTTTCATAAATCAAAACTTTGAGTTTTCGATCTCCCTTCATCCCGTAAACCAAAAAGGCAAATAGATCACAACAAAATGAAAATTTTAGATTTCATGTGCGGAATAAAATTTTAAAAAATAAAAAATGTAAGTAAAGAAAATTTATTCACACACCACAAATGAATACTAATGTTTTGTTGTTCAAGTTTGGGAAATTCCACTACTTCAACCCTAACAGCTTGGAATTTTATAAGAAAGAGATTTCCTCCACACATGCTTAAAAAATGGATTTGCATGTTTGAAACATGTTAAAGATTCAAATCAGCTATGGATCCAAAGCTTTTGAAGAGAATAAAAAATGCTCAATAAATTCTCAAGTGAACTTGCGGTGGGATATTTAACCGAGTCAAACAAGCCTTTATTTTGCCCATCTACAAAAAGCTAACCCAACGATCACAGATGACTGTATACTGATTTATCATGCGTAACGGGCTATATTACCCTAAGATATGACTTATGGATTGGGAGTCAAGACTCAATTACAAATCCCAGCCTCCCCATTTTTCCTGACGATTGTGAAACCTGATATATAAAAACTAAGAAGAGCTTACAATCCCTAAAAATTACACAAACTCTTTGGAATTATCTCTCTCTACATTTGTGCATTGCGCATTTCCATTCTAGTTGTAGACTTTTTTCTTAAAACAAAACTTTGAGTTTTCGCTCTCCCTTCATCCCGTAAACAAAAAAGGCAAAAAGATCACAACAAAATGAAAATTTAGAGTTAAAAAATTTAAAACAATAACAAATATAAGTAAAGAAAATTTATTCACACACAACAAATGAACACAAAAGTTTTGTTGTCCAAGTTTTGGAAATTCCACTAATTCAACCCTAACAGCTTGGAATTTTATAAGAAAGAGATTTCCTCCACACATGCTTTAAAAATGGATATGCATGTTTTAAACATGTTAAAGATGCAAATCACCTATGGGTTCAAAGCTTTTGAAGAGAATAACAAACGCCCATTAAATTCTCAAGTGAACGTGCGGTGGGATATTTACCCGAGTCAAACAAGCCATTATTTTGCCCATCTACAAAAAGCTGACCCAGTGATCATAGATGATTGTAAAGTGATTTATCATGCATAACGGGCTATATTACCCTTAGAAATGACTTATGGATTGGGAGTCAACACTCAGTTAAAAATCCCTGCTTCCCCCTTTTTCCCGACGATTGCATAACCTTATATATAAAACCTAAAAAGACCTTAAAATCCCTAAAAATTTGTTACGGTCCCGGATCTGACACGTGGATTCTTTGGGTGGATCTGGGGTCTGCCACGGATTCCGAGTCTTCCAAGCATTACCGTAGGGGTAGTAGGAAGACATGGGGAAGATGAAAATGAAAGATCAAGCCTAAGGGAAGCTTGATAACCCTAGAGCTCGTTGAGGAGAACTCTAAGCCTCTTTACGCTAGATTTAACCTAATTCTTAATACTTCAATGCTTTATTTTCTCATTACTCTTACCCCTTAAATAGGGTTCACCCTGTTAGGATTTAATAAAATATTACAGAAATATCCCTATGAATAAAATATTCTAAAATTATCCCTATTAATAAATAATTCCAAAAATACCCCTATGGCCTAAAACTAAAATATAATAAAGTAAATTAAATAAAACAACTAAAATAATAATGTTATTGCGTGCATAACATTACACCCCTCTTGGAGGACGAGCTTGTCCTCAAGCTCGGAAGTAGTGTCGGTATGCCAACGTCTCCACCGGTGCCGACGTAGCATCTGCGATAGCTATGAGCCCCTTCAGGACGCCATTTTTTTTCCTGGTCCGAGTTAACCTGGGTTGACTCGGTTCAGGAACCCGGTCCGGTGCACGACTCAGCGGACCGGGCCGATTAAATTTTCCTAAGTTAGGAAAATTTAATCGGGAGTCGTCTTCTTCCTTCGGCTCCCGAACTCTGCAGCCGGCGGTTCCGTTCCTCACGACACTGACGAAGTCCGGCAATGGGTGTCTCCTTCCTCTCTCCCGGCACCGACGGAATCGCCTAATGTTCTGGTGGCGAATCCCAGCCCGTCGAGGCTTCGCCGCCTGGATAGTTTCCGAGACAGAGGGGTCTCGAAAACATGTAAATCGTCGTTGCTCAGCCTCCTGGAACCGAGATCCCTTGCGGAAAAGTTGCTTACGGCGCTGACGAACTATCCTGCTTCGCCGGTGGCGACGAGAAGCCCGTTGGGGCTTCGCCGCTGGGAGCATTGCCGAGACAGAGAACCTCTGTTTCTCAGCCCCCCCCGAACCGAGGCCAGCGGAAATTCCGTCGGAAATTTTGCCTACGGCGCCGACGGAATTTTCAATTCCCCTTCAATTTCAGATTTTCGGTCATCCCAAAATCCTCTGGTGCCGACGATTTTGGGATTTCCTCTGTTAGGAAATCACCTCCCCGCTGCAGCTTCGGTTAAAAAGATACGCACGGCGTCCATTGGGACAGGGTGAGCCTCTTCCATTTTTGAAATTCCGGTGTATCCGCCGTCGGATTTTGGATTTTTGGAGAGCTTTCTCGAGATAGTCTTCTGTTCGTCCGAGAGAGCTTCTGCGTCTTCTATGTGGCTGTCGTGCTCGGAAAATTCAGGTCGTGTGACCTGTTTTGCGGCAGCACGTGGCTCCCTTGTCTAGCATTCCATGAAAATTTCATATAATGCTCGTGCTTCTCCAAATTCTTTGCATAGTTTGTCCGCAGAATTGTATACCTTCCCCATGCGAGCTTGTGTTCCTTCTTGAGATATAGAATAATTCATTGTGTTCCCGCTCTGATACAAGTTGTTACGGTCCCGGATCTGACACGTGGATTCTTTGGGAGGATCTGGGGTCTGCCACGGATTACGAGTCTTCCAAGTATTACCGTAGGGGTAGTAGGAATACATGGGGAAGATGAAAACGAAAGATCAAGCCTAAGGGTAGCTTGATAACCCTAGAGCTCGTTGAGGAGAACTCTAAGCCTCTTTACGCTAGATTTAACCTAATTCTTAATACTTCAATGCTTTCTTTTCTCATTACTCTTACCCCTTAAATAGGGTTCACCCTGTTAGGGTTTAATAAAATATTACAGAAAAATCCCTATGAATAAACTATTCTAAAAATATCCCTATTATAAATAATTCCAAAAATAACCCTATGGCCTAAAACATAAATAAAATAAATTAAATTAAATAAAACAACTAAAATAATAATGTTATTGCTAGCATAACAAAATTACAGAAACTCTTTGGAATTATCTCACTCTATATTTGTGCACTGTGCATTTTCATTTCAGATGTACACTTTTTTCATAAATCAAAACATTGAGTTTTCGCTCTCTCTTCATCCCGTAAACCAAAAAGGCAAATAGATCACAACAAAATGAAAATTTTAGAGTTCATGTACGGAAAAAAATTTAAAACAATAACAAATTTAAGTAAAGAAAATTTATACACACACCACAAATGAACATAAAAGTTTAGTTGTCGGTGTTTGGGAAATTCCACTAGTTCAACCCTAACAGCTTGGAATTTTATATGAAAGAGATTTCCTCCACACATGCTTTAAAAATGGATATGCATGTTTTAAACATGTTAAAGATGTAAATCACCTATGGATCCAAAGCATTTGAAGAGAATAACAAACGCTCATTAAATTCTCAAGTGAACGTGCGGTGGGATATTTACCCGACTCAAACAAGCCATTATTTTACCCATCTACAAAAAGCTGACCCAATGATCATAGATGGTTGTAAAGTGATTTATCGTGCGTAACGGGCTATATTACCCTAAGAAATGACTTAAGGATTGGGAGTCAAGACTTAGTTAAAAATCCCTGCTTCCCCCTTTTTCCCGACGATTGCAAAACTTGATATATAAAACCTAAAAAGACCTTCGAATACCTAAAAATTACAGAAACTCTTTGGAATTATCTCGCTCAAAATTTGTGGACTGTGCATTTTCATTTTAGGTGTACTCTTTTTTCATAAATCAAAACTTTGAGTTTTCGCTTTCCCTTCACCCCGTGAACTTAAAAGGCAAATAGATCACAAAAAAATGAAAATTTTAGAGATCATGTACGGTAAAAAATTTAAAACAATAACAAATGTAAGTAAAGAAAATTTATTCACATACCACAAATGAATACCAAAGTTTTTTTGTGCAAGTTAGGGAAATTCCACTAGTTCAACCATAACAGCTTGGAATTTTGTAAGAACGAGATTTCCTCCACACATCCTTAAAAAATAGATTTGCATGTTTGAAACATGTTAAAGATGCAAATCACCTATGGATACAAAGATTTTGAAGAGAATAACAAACGCACTTTAAATTCTCAAGTGAACGTGCTGTGGAATATTTACCCGAGTCAAACAAGCCATTATTTTGCCCATCTACAAAAAGCTGACCCACCGATCATAGACGATTGTAAAGTGATTTATCATGCGTAACGAGATATATTACCCCAAGAAATGACTTATGGTTGGGGAGTCAAGACTCAGTTAAAAATCCCTGCATCCCTCTTTTTCCCGATGATTGCAAAACCTGATATATAAAAATTAAGAAGATCTTACAATCCCTAAAAGTTAAAGAAACTCTTTGGAATTATCTCTCTCTACATTTGTGCATTCTGCATTTCCATTCTAGATGTACTCTTTTTTCATAAAACAAAACTTTGAGTTTTCGCTCTCCCTTCATCCCTTAAACCTAAAATCAAATAGATCACAACAAAATGAAATTTTGCAGTTAAAAATTTAAAACAATAACAAATGTAAGTAAAGAAAATTTATTCACACACCACAAATGAACACAAAAGTTTTGTTGTCCAAGTTTGGGAAATTCCACTAGTTCAACCCTAACAACTTGGAATTTTATAAGAAAGAGATTTCCTCCACACATGCTTTAAAAATGGATAAGCATGTTTCAAACATGTTAAAGATGCAAATCACCTATGGATTCAAAGCTTTTGTAGAGAATAACAAACACTTATTAAATTCTCCAGTGAACATGCGTTGGGATATTTACCCGAGTCAAACAAGCCATTATTGTTCCCATCTACAAAAAGCTGACCCAACGATCATAGATGATTATAAAGTGATTTATCTTGCTTAACGGGCTATATTACCCTAAGAAATGACTTATGGATTGGGAGTCAAGACTCAATTAAAAATCCCTGCCTCCCCCTTTTTCCCGACGATTGCAAAACTTGATATATAAAAACTAAGAAGAGCTTACAATCCCTAAAAATTACAGAAACTATTTGGAATTATCTCTCTTTACATTTGTGCATGGTACATTTACATTCTAGATGTACACTTTTTTCTTAAAACACAACTTTGAGTTTTCGCTCTCCCTTCATCCCGTAAACCAAAAAGGCAAATAGATCACAACAAAATAAAAATTTTGGAGTTAAAAAATTTAAAACAATAACAAATATAAGTAAAGAAAATTTATTCACACACCACAAATGAACACAAAAGTTTTGTTGTCCAAGTATGGGAAATTCCACTAGTTCAACCCTAACTAGGAATTTTATAAGAAAGAGAATTCCTCCACACATGATTTAAAAATGGATATGCATGTTTTAAACAAGGAAAACATGCAAATCACCTATGGATCCAAAGCTTTTGAAGAGAATAACAAACGCTCATTAAATTCTCAAGTGAACGTGCGGTGGGATATTTACCCGAGTCAAACAAGCCATTATTTTGCCCATCTACAAAAAGCTGACCCAATGATCATAGATGATTGTAAAGGGATTTATCATGCGTAACGGGCTATATTACCCTAAGAAATGACTTATGGATTGGGAGTCAAGACTCAGTTAAAAATCCCTGCTTCCCCCATTTTCCCAACGATTGCAAAACCTGATATATAAAAACTAAAACGACCTTAGAATCCCAAAAAATTACAGAAACTCTTTGGAATTATCTCGCTCTACATTTGTCCACTGTGTATTTTCAGTTTAGATGTACACTTTTTTCATAAATCAAAACTTTGAGTTTTCGCTCTCCCTTCATCCTGTAAACCAAAAAGGCAAATAGATCACAACAAAATGAAAATTTTAGAGTTCATGTACGGAAAAAAATTTAAAATAATAAAAAATGTAAGTAAAGAAAATTTATTCACACACCGCAAATGATTACAAAAGTTTTGTTGTCCAAGTTTGGGAAGTTCCACTTGTTCAACCCTAACAGCTTGGAACTTTATAAGAAAGAGATTTCCTCCACACATGCCGAAAAAATGGATTTGCATGTTTGAAACATGTTAAAGATGTAAATCACTTATGGATCCAAAGCTTTTGAAGAGAATAACAAACGCTCATTAACTTCTCACGTGAACGTGTGGTGGAATATTTACCCGCGTCAAACAAGCCATTATTTTGCCCATCTACAAAAACCTGACCCAACGATAATAGATGATTGTAAAGTGATTTATCATATGTAACGGGCTATATTACCCTAAGAAATGACTTGTGGATTTGGAGTCAAGACTCAGTTAAAAATCCCTGCCTCCCCCTTCTTCCTGACCATGGCAAAACCTGACATATAAAAATTAAGAAGAGCTTAAAATCCCTAAAAATTACAAAAACTCCTTGGAATTATCTCTCTCTAGATGCATTGTGCATTACCATTCTAGATGTACTCTTTTTTCTTGAAACAAAACTTTGATTTTTCGCTCCCCTTCACCCCGTAAACCAAAAAGGCAAATAGATCACAACAAAATGAAAATTTTAGAGTTAAAAAATTTAAAACAATAACAAATGTAAGTAAAGAAAATTCATTCACACAACACAATTGAATACAAAAGTTTTGTTGTCCAAGTTTGGGAAATTCCACTAGTTCAACCCTAACAACATGGAATTTTATATGAAAGAGATTTCCTCCACACTTGCTTAAAAAATGGATTTGCATGTTTGAAACATGTTAAAGATACAAATCACCTATGGATCCAAAGTTTTTAAAGAGAATAACAAAGGCTCATTAAATTCTCAAATGAACGTGCGGTGGGATATTTACCTGCGTCAAACAAGCCGTTATTTTGCCCATCTACGAAAACCTGACCCCACGATCATATATGATTGTAAAGTGATTTATCATGCGTAACGGGCTATATTACCCTATGAAATGACTTATGGATTGGGAGTCCACACTCAGTTAAAAATCCCTGCCTCCCCCTTTTTCCCGACGATTGCAAAACCTGATATATAAAATTTAAGAGGAGCTAACAATCCCTAAAAATTACAGAAACTCTTTGGAATTATCTCTCTCTACATATGTGCATTGTGCATTTCTATTCTAGATGTACTCTTTTTTCTTAAAACAAAACTTTGAGTTTTCGCTCTCCCTTCATCCCGTAAACCAAAATGGCAAATAGATCACAACAAAATGAAAATTTTGGAGTTAAAAATTTAAAACAATAACAAATGTAAGTAAAGAAAATTTATTCACAAACCACAAATGAACACAAAATTTTTGTTGTCCATGTTTGGGAAATTCCACTAGTTCAACCCTAACTGCTTGGAATTTTATAAGAAAGAGATTTCCTCCACACCTGCTTTAAAAATGGATATGCATTTTTAAACATTTAAAGATGCAAATCACCTATGGATCCAAAGCTTTTGAAGAGAATAACAAATGCTCATTAAATTCTCAAGTGAACGTGCGGTGAGATATTTACTCGAGTCAAACAAGCCATCATTTTGCCCATCTACAAAAAGTTGATCCAACAATCATAGATGATTGTAAAGTGATTTATCATGCGTAACGGACTACATTACCCTAAGAAATGACTTATGGATTGGGAGTCAACATTCAGTTAAAAATCCCTGCTTCCCCCCTTTTCCCGACGATTGCGAAACCTGATATATTTTTAAGAAGTGCTTACAATCCCTAAAAATTACAGAAACTCTTTGCAATTATATCTCTCAACATTTTGTGCATTGTGGATTTCCATTCTAGTTGTACTCTTTTTTTCTAAAACAAAACTTTGAGTTAGCGCTCTCCCTTCATCCAGTAAACCAAAAAGACAAATAGATTACAACAAAATGAATATTTTCGAGTTAAAAAATTTAAACAATAACAAATGTAAGTAAAGAAAATTTTTTCACACACCACAAATGAACACAAAAGTTTTGTTGTCCAAGTTTGGGAAATTCCACTACTTCAACCCTTACATCTTGGAATTTTATAAGAAAGAGATTTCCTCCATAGATGCTTTAAAAATGGATATGCATGTTTTAAACATGTTGAAGATGCAAATCACCTATGGATCCAAAGCTTTTGAAGAGAATAACAAACGCTTATTAAATTCTCTAGTGAATGTGCGGTGGGATATTTACCCGAGTCGAAGAAGCCATTATTTTGCCCATCTTCAAAAAGGTCACCCAACGATCATAGATGATTGTAAAGTGATTTATCATGCGTAACGGGCTATATTACCCTAAGAAATGACTTATGGATTGGGAGTCAAGAGTCAGTTAAAAATCCCTGCCTCCCCTTTTTTCCCGACGATTGCAAAACCTGATATATAAAAATTAAGAAGAGCTTACAATCCCTAAAAATTCCAGAAACTCTTTGGAATTATCTCTCTCTACATTTTTTCATTGTGCATTTCCATCATTCATGTACTCTTTTTTCTTAAAACAAAACTTTGAGTTTTCGCTCTCCCTTCATCCCGTAAACCAAAAAGGCAAATAGATCACAACAAAATAAAAATTTTGGAGTTAAAAAAATAAAAACAATAACAAATGTAAGTAAAGAAAATTTATTCACACACCACAAATGAACACAAAAGTTTTGTTGTCCAAGTTTGGGAAATTCCACTAGTTCAACCCTAACTGCTTGGAATTTTATAAGAAAGAGATTTCCTCCACACATGCTTTGAAAATGGATATGCATGTTTTAAACATGTTAAAGATGCAAATCACCTATGGATCAAAAGCTTCTGAAGAGAATAACAAACGCTCATTAAATTCTCAAGTGAACGTGCGGTGGGATATTTAGCCGAGTCAAACAAGCCATTATTTTGCCCATCTACAAAAAGCTGACCCAACGATCATAGATGATTGTAAAGTGATATATCTTGTCTAACAGGCTATATTACCCTAAGAAAAGACTTATTGATTGGGAGTCAACACTCAATTAAAAATCCCTACTTCCCCCTTTTTCCCGTCGATTGCAAAACCTAATATATAAAAACTAAAAAGACCTTAGAATCCCTAACATTACAGAAACTCTTTGGAATTATCTCGCTCTACATTTATGCATTGTGCATTTTCATTTTAGATGTACACTCTTTTCATAAGTCAAAACTTTGAGTTTTCGCTCTCCCTTCATCCCGTAAACCAAAAAAGCAAACAAAACACAACAAAATGAAAATTTTAGAGTTCATGTACGGAAAAAAATTTTAAAACTATAAGAAATATAAGTAAAGAAAATTTATTCACACACCACAAATGAAAACAAAAGTTTTGTTTTCCAAGTTTGGGAAGTTCCACTAGTTCAACCCTAATAGCTTGGAATTTTATAAGAAAGAGATTTCCTCCACACATGCTTAAAACATAGATTTGCATGTTTGAAACATGTTAAAGATGCAAATCACTTATGGATCCAAAGCTTTTGAAGAGAATAACAAACGCTCATTAACTTCTCAAGTGAACGTGCGGTGGAATATTTACCCGCGTCAAACAAGCCATTATTTTGCCCATCTACAAAAACCTGATCCAACGATAATAGATGATTGTAAAGTGATTTATCATGCGTATCGGGCTATATTACCCTAAGAAATGACTTATGGATTTGGAGTCAAGACTCAGTTAAAAATCCCAGCCTACCCCTTTTTCCCGACGATGGCAAAACCTGATATATAAAAATTAAGAAGAGCTTACAATCCCTAAAAATTACAGAAACTCTTTGGAATTATCTCTCTCTACATTTGTGCATTGTGCATTTCCATTCTAGATGTACTCTTTTTTCCTAAAACAAAATTTTGAGTTTTCGCTCTCCTTTCATCCCGTAAACCAAAAAGGCAAATAGATCACAACAAAATGAAAATTTTGGAGTTAAAAAATTTAAAACAATAACAAATGTAAGTAAATAAAATTTAATCACACACCACAAATGAACACAAAAGTTTTGTTGTCCAAGTTTGGGAAATTCCACTAATTCAAGCCTGACTGCTTGGAATTTTATATGAAAGAGATTTCCTCCACACATGCTTTAAAAATGGATATGCATGTTTTAAAAATGTTAAAGATGCAAATCACCTATGGATCCAAAGCATTTGAAGAGAATAACAAACGCTCATTAAATTCTAAAGTGAACGTGCGGTGGGATATTTACCCGATTCAAAAAAGGCATTATTTTGCCCTTCTACAAAAACCTGACCCAATGATCATAGATGATTGTAAAGTGATTTATCATGCGTAACGGGCTATATTACCCTAAGAAATGACTCATGGATTGGGTGTCAAGACTCAGTTAAAAATCCCTGCTCCCCCCTTTTTCCTGGCGATTGCAAAACCTGATATATAAAAACTAAAAAGACCTTAGAATCCCTAAAAATTACAGAAACTCTTTGGAATTATCTCGCTCTACATTTGTGGACTGTGCATTTTCATTTTAGGTGTACACTTTTTTCATAAATCAAAACTTTCAATTTTCGCTCTCCCTTAATCCCGTGAACTTAAAACGCAAATAAATCACAAAAAAATGAAAATTTTAGAGTTCATGTACGGTAAAAAATTTAAGACAATAACAAATTTAAGTAAAGAAAATTTATTCACACACCACAAATGAATACAAAAGTATTGTTGTGCAAGTTAAGGAAATTCCACTAGTTCAACCCTAACAGCTTGGAATTTTATAAGAAAGATATTTCCTCCACACATGCTTAATAAATAGATTTGCAAGTTTGAAACATGTTAAAGATGCAAATCACCTATGGATCCAAAGATTTTGAAGAGAATAACAAACGCTCATTAAATTCTCAAGTGAACGTGTTGTGGAATATTTACCCGAGTCAAACAAGCCATTATTTTGCCCATCTACAAAAAGCAGACCCAACGATCATAGATGATTGTAAAGTTATTTATCATGCGTAGCGAGCCATATTACCCTAAGAAATGACTTATGGATGGGAGTCAAGACTCAGTTAAAAATCCATGCATCCCTATTTTTCTCGACGATTGCAAAACCTGATATTTAAAAATTAAGAAGATCTTACAATGCCTAAAAATTAAAGAAACTCTTCGGAATTATCTCTCTCTACATTTGTGCATTCTGCATTTTCATTCTAGATGTACTCTTTTTTTCATAAAACAAAACTTTGAGTTTTCGCTCTCCCTTCATCCCTTAAACAAAAGGCAAATAGATCACAACAAAATGAAAATTTTGGAGTTAAAAAATTTAAAACAATAACAAATGTAAGTAAAGAAAATTTATTCACACACCACAAACGAACACAAAAGTTTTGTTGTCCAAGTTTGGGAAATTCCACTAGTTCAACCCTAACAACTTGGAATTTTATAAGAAAGAGATTTCTTCCACACATGCTTTAAAAATGGATAAGCCTATTTCAAACATGTTAAAGATGCAAATCACTTATGAATCCAAAGCTTTTGAAGAGAATAACAAACGCTCATTAAATTCTCAAGTGAACGTGCGGTGGGATATTTACCCGAGTGAAACAAGCCATTATTTTGCCCATCTACAAAAAGCTGACCCAATGATCATAGATGATTGTAAAGGGATTTATCATGCGTAACGGACTATATTACCCTAAAAAATAACTTACGGATTGGAAATCAAGACTCAGTTAAAAATTCCTGCTTCCCCCTTTTTCCCGACGATTGCAAAACCTGATATATAAGAACTAAAAATACCTTAGAATCCCTAAAAATTATAGAAACTCTTTGGAATTATCTCGCTCTACATTTGTGCACTGTGCATTTTCATTTTAGATGTACACTTTTTTCATAAATCAAAACTTTGAGTTTTCGCTCTCCCTTCATCCTGTAAGCCAAAAAGGCAAATAGATCACAACAAAGTGAAAATTTTGAGTTCATGTACGGAAAAAAATTTAAAACAATAACAATTGTAAGTAAAGAAAATTTATTCACACACCACAAATGAATACAAAAGTTTTGTTGTCCAAGGTCGGGAAGTTCCACTAGTTCAACCCTAACAGCTTGGAATTTTATATGAAAGAGATTTCCTCCACACATGCTTAAAAAATGGATTTGCATGTTTGAAACATGTCAAAGATGCAAATCACTTATGGATCCAAAGCTTTTGAAGAGAATAACAAACGCTCATTAACATCTCAAGTGAACGTGCGGTGGAATATCTACCCGCGGCAAACAAACCTTTATTTTGCCCATCCACAAAAACCTGACCCAACGATAATAGATGATTGTAAAGTGATTTATCATGCGTAACAGGCTATATTACCCTAAGAAATGACTTATGGATTTGGAGTCAAGACTCAGTTAAAAATCCCACCCTCCCCCTTTTTCCCGACGATGGCAAAACCTAATATATAAAAATTAAGAAGAGCTTACAATCCCTAAAAATTACAGAAACTCTTTGGAATTATCTCTCTCTACATTTGTGCATTGTGCATTTCCATTCTAGATGTACTCTTTTTTTCTTAAAACAAAACTTTGAGTTTTCGCTCTCCCTTCTTCCCGTAAACCAAAAAGGCAAATAGATCACAACAAAATGAAAATTTTGGAGCTAAAAAAATTAAAACGATAACAAATGTAAGTAAATAAAATTTATTCACACACCACAAATGAACACAAAAGTTTTGTTGTCCAAGTTTGGGAAATTCCACTAATTCAAGCCTAACTGCTTGGAATTTTATAAGAAAGAGATTTCCTCCACACATGCTTTAAAAATGGATATGCATGTTTTAAACATGTTAAAGATGCAAATCACCTATGGATCCAAAGCTTTTGAAGAGAATAACAAACGCTCAGTAAATTCTCAGGTGATTGTGCAGTGGGATATTTACCCGAGTCAAACAAGCCATTATTTTGCCCATCTACAAAAAGCTGACCCAACGATCATAGATGATTGTAAAGTGATTTATAATGCGTAACGGGCTACATTACCTTAAGAAATGACTTATGGATTGGGAGTCAACACTCAGTAAAAAATCTCTCCTTCCCCCTTTTTCCCGACGATTGCAAAATCTGATATATAAAAACTAAAAAGACCTCAGAATACCTAAAAATTACAGCAACTCTTTGGAATTTATCTCGCTCTACATTTGTGCACTGTGCATTTTCTATTTACATGTACACTTTTTCATAAATCAAAACTTTGAGTTTTCGCTCTCCCTTCATCCCGTAAACGTAAAAGGTAAATAGATCACAACAAAATGAAAATTTTAGAGTTCATGTACGAAAAAAATTTAAAACAATAACAAATATAAGTAAAGAAAATTTATTCACACAATACAAAAGACCACAAAAGTTTTGTTGTCCAAGTTTGGGAAATTCCACTAGTTCAACCCTAACAGCATGGAATTTTATATGAAAGAGATTTCCTCCACACTTGCTTAAAAAATGGATTTGCATTTTGAAACATGTTAAAGATACAAATCACCTATGGATCCAAAGCTTTTGAAGAGAATAACAAAGGCTCATTAAATTCTCAAGCGAACGTGCGGTGGGATATTTACCCGAGTCAAACAAGCCGTTATTTTGCCCATCTACAAAAAGCTGACCCAACGATCATATATGATTGTAAAATGATTTATCATGCGTAATGGGCTATATGACCCTAATAAATGACTTATGGATTGGGAGTCAAGACTCAGTTAAAAATCCCTACTTCCCCCATTTTCCCGACGATTGCTAAAACCTGATATATAAAAACTAAAAAGACCTTAGAATCCCTAAAAATTACAGAAACTCTTTAGAATTATCTCGCTCAACATTTGTGCACTGTGCATTTTAATTTTAGATGTACACTTTTTTCATAAATCAAAACATTGAGTTTTTGCTCTCACTTGATCATGTAATCCAAAAAGGCAAATAGATCACAACAAAATGAAAATTTTAGAGTTCATGTATGGAAAAAAATTTAAAAAAATAAAAAATATATGTAAAGAAAATTTATTCACACACCACAAATGAGTACAAAAGTTTGTTGTCCAAGTTTGGGAAATTCCACTAGTTCAACCCTAACAGCTTGGAATTTTATGATAAAGAGATTTCCTCCTCACATGCTTAAAAAATGGATTTGCATGTTTGAAACATGTTAAAGAGAAAAATCACCTATGGATCCATTTCTTTTGAAGAGAATAACAAACACTCATTAAATTCTCAAGTCAACGTGCGGTGGAATATTTACCCGAGTCAAACAAGCCATTATTTTGCCCATCTACAAAAAGTTGACCCAACGATCATAGATGATTGTAAAGTGATTTATCATCCGTAACGGGCTATATTACCCTAAGAAATGACTTATGGATTGGGAGTCAAGACTCAGTTAAAAATCCCTGCCTCCCCCTTTTTCCCGACAATTACAAAACCTGATATATAAAAATTAAGAGGAGCTTACAATCCCTAAAAATTATAGAAACTCTTTGGAATTATCTCTCTCTACATTTGTGCATTGTGCATTTCTATTCTAGATGTACACTTTTTTCTTAAAACAAAACTTTGAGTTTTCACTCTCCCTTCATCCCGTAAACATAAAAGGCAAATAGATCACCACAAAATGAAAATTTTGGAGTTAAAAAATTTAAAACAATAACAAATGTACGTAAAGAAAATTTATTCACACACCACAAATGAACACAAAAGTTTTGTTGTCCAAATTTGGGAAATTCCACTAGTTCAACCCTAACTGCTTGGAATTTTATAAGAAAGAGATTTCCTCCACACATGCTTTAAAAATGGATATGCATGTTTTAAACATGTTAAAGATGCAAAACACCTATGGATCCAAAGCTTTTGAAGAGAATAACAAACGCTCATTAAATTCTCAAGTGAACGTGTGGTGGAATATTTACCCGAGTCAAACAAGCCATTATTTTGCCCATCTACAAAAAGCTCACCCAACAATCATAGACGATTGTAAAGTGATTTATCATGTGTAACAGGCTACATTACCCTAAGGAATGACTTATGGATTGGGAGTCAACACTCGGTTAAAAATCCCTGCTACCCCCTTTTTCCCGACGATTGCAAAACCTGATATATAAAAACTAAGAAGAGCTTACAATCGCTAAAAATTACAGAAACTCTTTGGAATTATATCTCTCTACATTTTGTGCATTGTGCATTTCTATTCTCGATGTACTCTTTCTTCTTAAAACAAAACTTTGAGTTATCGCTCTCCCTTCATTCTGTAAACCAAAAAGGCAAATAGATCACAACAAAATAAATATTTTCGAGTTAAAAAATTTAAAACAATAACAAATATAAGTAAAAAAAATTTATTCACACACCACAAATGAACACAAAAGTTTTGTTGTCCAAGTTTGGGAAATTCCACTAGTTCAACCCTTACAGCTTGGAATTTTATAAGAAAGAGATTTCCTCCACACATGCTTTAAAAATGGATATGCATGTTTTAAACATGTTAAAGATGAAAATCACCTATGGATCGAAAGCTTTTGAAGTGAATAACAAACGCTCATTAAATTCTCAACCGAACGTATGGTGGGATATTAATCCGAGTCAAACAAGCCATTATTTTGCCCACCTACAAAAAGCTAACCCAACGATCATAGATTATTGTAAAGTGATTTATCATGCGTAACGGGATATATTACCCTAAGAAATGACTTATGGATTGGGATTCAAGACTAAGTTAAAAATCACTGCCTCCCCCTTTTTCCCGACGATTGCAAAAGATGATATATAAAAACTAAGAAGAGCTTACAATCCCTAAAAATTACAGAAACTCTCTGGAATTATCTCTCTCTATATTAGTGCATTGTGCATTTCCATTCTAGATGTACTCTTTTTTCTTAAAACAAAACTTTGAGTTTTCGCTCTCCCTTCATCCCGTAAACCAAAAAGGCAAATAGATCACAACAAAATGAAAATTTTGAAGTTAAAAAATTTAAAACAATAACAAATGTATGTGAATAAAATTTATTCACACACCACAAATGAACACAAAAGTTTTGCTGTCCAAGTTTGGGAAATTCCACTAGTTCAACCATAACATCTTGGAATTTTATAAGAAAGAGATTTCCTCCACACATGCTTTAAAAATGGATATGCATGTTTTAAACATGTTAAAGATGCAAATCACGTATGGATCCAAAGCTTTTGAAGAGAATAACAAACGCTCATTAAATTCTCAAGTGAACGTGCGGTGGGATATTTACCTGAGTCAAACAAGCCATTATTTTGCCCATCCACAAAAAGCTGACCCAACGATCATAGATGATTCTAAAGTGATTTATCATGCGTAACGGGCTATATTACCCTAAGAAATGACTTATGGATTGGGAGTCAACACTCAGTTAAAAATACCTGCTTCCCCCTTTTTCCCTACGATTGCAAAACCCAATATATAAAAACTAAAAAGACCTTAGAATCCCTAAAAATTACAGAAACTCTATGGAATTATCTCCCTCTACATTTGTGCACTATACATTTTCATTTTAGATATACACCCTTTTCATAAATCAAAACTTTGAGTTTTCGCTCTCCATTCATCCTGTAAACCAAAAAGGCAAGCAAATCACAACAAAATGAAAATTTTAGAGTTCATGTACGGAAATAATATAAAACAATAACAAATGTAAGTAAAGAAAATTTATTCACACACCACAAATGAATACAAAAGTTTTGTTGTCTAAGTTGGGGAAATTCCACTAGTTCAACCCTAACAGCTTGGAATTTTATAAGAAAGAGATTTTCTCCACACATGCGTAAAAAATGGATTTGCTTGTTTGATAAATGTTAAAGATGAAAATCACCTATGGATCCAAAGCTTTTGAAGAGAATTAAAAACGCTCATTAAATTCTCAAGTGAACACGCGGTGGGATATTTATCCGAGTCAAACAAGCCATTATTTTGCCCATCTACAAAAAGCTGACCCAACGATCATAGATGATTGTGAAGTGATTTATCATGCGTAATGGGCTATATTACCCTAACAAATGACTTATGGATTGGGAGTCAACACTCAGTTAAAAATCCCTGCTTCCCCCTTTTTTTCGACGATTGCGAAACCTGATATATAAAAACTAAGAAGAGCCTACAATCCCTAAAAATTACAAAAACTCTTTGAAATTATCTCTCTCTACATTTGTGCACTGTGCATTTCCATTCTAGATGTACTCTTTTTTCTTAAAACAAAACTTTGAGTTTTCGCTCTCCCTTCATCCCGTAAACCAAAAAGGCAAAAAAATCAAAACAAAATGAAAATTTTAGAGTTCATGTACGGAAAAAATTTATAACAATAACAAATGCAAGTAAAGAAAATTTATTCACACACCACAAATGAATACAAAAGTTTTGTTTTCTAAGTTTGGGAAATTCCACTAGTTCAACCCTAACATGTTGGAATTTTATAAGAAAGAGATTTCCTCCACACATACTTAAAAAAACTGATTTGCATGTTTGAAACATGTTAAAGATGCAAATCACCTATGGATCCAAAAATTTAGCAAAAAATAACAAACGCTCATTAAATTCTTAAGTGAACGTGAGGTGGGATATTTACCCGAGACAAACAAACCATTATTTTGCCCATCTACCAAAAGCTGACCCAACGATCATAGATGATTGTAAATTTATTTATCATACGTAACGGGCTATATTACCCTAAGAAATGACTTATGGATTGGGAGTCAAGACTCAGTTAAAAATCCCTGCCCGAGCTACGGGCAGGGGATGACATCTACGGGCAGCGGAAAACACCAATGACTCACACAATACTATTCCTATAGTCACACTTCATCCGTGCTATCAGTTTACCTTTGGGTTTCTTTCCTGCTTCCTACCACATGTCACCGTTATGTACTCGTTTGTGTCTATTTCATAGCTATCTAGTAGGCCCAACATGACTTCTGTTGCTACCTAGAACTTCTTCGGGGTTTGACCCTATTCCTGCCGGATTACCACCAAGTGGGCAATTCCGACAATGCGGTCCTCACGGTCTTCAGAGGGCCCCGAGCCGTTCCTATAAACCGTTGCAGCTCCATGGCTGCTTTAGCAGGGTAGAGCACAACTCCGTTTCGTTTTCTACCTCGGAGCGTAGCCGAATAATTCTAAGTCTCTAGCGTCTGTCCTATTTGGCACTATTTCGATACTATTTCTTCTTGATGAGTGAACAGTAAACATGAATAGTAATCATGAATAGAAACCGTGAATAGTAAAAATGAACAGTACTTTTGAACAGTAACTATGGAACAGTAAAAACAAATACTGTGGAGATCAATACATAGATGCGGAACATGAACAGTAATAACAACTACTGTGGAGATCATATTTATAAATATGGAACATGAACAGTAAAAACAACTACTGTACAAATCACAATATTATAAACATACGGAAAATATAAAAACATTGTCTAAAACAAAAACATAAAATACATATCCTTAAAAAAGGAAAAGAAAAAACAACTTATCTACATAACTCCCGAAGTTTCCGACCGTGGCACCGGTCGGTTCCCTCTTGTCTACTCAGCCATTACGGCTGTTTAAGCACATACCGTGCTTGAGGAACTTGCCGAAGAAAGATCGCCGGAAATCGCCTTCTTCTTCGGAACTAATGCTCGTCTATTGTTGAGTTGCTCCAAGTTTCGATGTTTCAACCTCTGGAGGAGCATCGTATTTATAGCTGAAGATTTTTCAGCTCTTCCACCTTTACCCTTGATTGTAAGGTGTGCGTTTAAAGACAAAGGGTAACTTTTATCTTTTTGGCATGTCTCTTTTGCCCTTGCATTATTACCTTTCGGCGCCGAAAGCAGGGGTAGAAATGTCTTTTCGACGTGTGACATCATGATGATGACGTGCAGGAATGTTTTTTAGCCTTCTTTGTTGACTTGGTGTAGTCGTCATTGATGACTTTTGTGGCCGCCATTGCGGACTTTTGAGCCGCCTTTGCTGACTTTGTTTTCGTCGTGGGCCTAGTCTGCTGACGTGGCTGCTGACTAGTCGGTTGACGTGGCTGCTGACTGCTCATTCGGACAACTGCCTTTCTGTGCACAGTTTACAGGTGTGCTCCTTAGAAAAAGTCTTCTGGGCCATCTGGTAGAAGCTTTCTTTTGTTGTTTTGCTGAAGGGGATATTTCCTCCAAGGAGTTTCTTCAGCGTAACTTCAAGACTGGTCTGGACGGAGGCCGGAGTCTCTTTATAGCTTTTAGAGATGATCGTCAATGGGACGGAGGTCTTGTAGACGAAGCTTCTCTTTTTCTGAATCAGCTGCTTCATGAGCTGTATCAGGTTTTTGAGCCCGTGGATACGCCTGGTTGGCCAGACTGCTTCTGGGCAAGGCTTGGCTTTTGGAACATGTCTGGGATCATATTCCATGTTGGCGTCACCTTCTTTGATGCGTTCAATAGTCACGACAGAAATGCTTGGAAACATTTTTGTGTCAGTAACAATTTCAACAATACAGGAAACGAAATGCAGTCGAATTCCTTTACTCTTCGTTATGGAGATAAAGCTTTTGCAAGCCTCCATAATGTCCTTTGGTATTTTCTCCAATACTGATAAGTCAGTGGAGGGCAATACCATTTGTTTTATGAATCCATATGCATAAAGTATGGATGCATATTTTGAGTCTATTTCATGACTCAGCTTCACTTGATTCCACCTGTTGCTGGGCTCAGTGGTGAAGAAGGGAGTGTTCATCCCTTGGCCAATTTGTTCATTCCATCTCTGGAATTGAACAGTATGATCGGATTTGATCTTTGAACGAACGTTGTCCACCTTTTGAGGGCGTAGCGAGGGTTCCTCAGACATAATGTCTGAAAGTTTTAAAGGTTTAAATTTCTTTAAAAACTCAAACTCATTAAAACTAGTTTTATCTGGTTTATTTAGGCTTTTCAACCTTGTAAACTCAGACGGGGTAACCAATTTTGTCTTGAATGATTTCTCATTCCTAGAAAAGTCCGTTTCCATCAGGGATGAATCCATTAAGACTTCCTTTTCAGCTCTAGACTGACAGGTAGAAGTCCCTGATTCCGATTTCAATGAAATCGTTAAGGTTTCCTTTCCAGCTCTTGACTGGCAGGTAGAAATCCCTGATTCCCCTATCTTCAGAGAAGATTGGATTATGATTTCCTTCTCATGCCTGGCATGACCAGTAGAAATCCCGGGTCGACCTGTGTTTACCAAAACACGAAAGTCATCCGTCTGCTAATTAGCTGTCGTTGTGGCTTCCTTTTCTCGCAATGGAGATCCGGTAGAAGTCCTGGAGGAGCTTGGCATTTCATGCCATAGAGTGAGTTCTTTTAACTCTTCGGTTAATTCTTTAACCTTGAGTTGTAAGAGTTCTCCACTTAACCCGTAACGGGCACAATTCTCATAAATGTCTCCTCATTCTGAGAGAACTAAAAGACTGTCGAATAGTGACTGTAGGGTTGAGAACAATACCGTGAGTGCGGCAATTGCTGCTGCTAGGTCCGTCAGGGTGCTGCTGAAGGGATCCATTTTACCTGTCTGTAACAAAAGAAAATCTCGAGTGGTAAGAGTATCAAGTTAATTATAAAATTCTCTATAATACATGATGCAGGAGTAGAGAATGTAGTTTATGACAATAGTGGGAGATAAATCACCACGCTAGCTGCCATTGGTATAACAGGTAAGCAAAAGCATAACCGATTTTAGGCAAAAGTTGTGCCTGAAGAGTCACTCATATTTTCTGAGTTTTCCGAGGAGGAAGACTCAGTTTTGAGATGAAGTTCATACACTTCATCTTCTGACTGGATGTCATCGTAATGGATGATTTCCAATCCATTTGCTTCGGCTAGTAACATATATGTACTGTACCGCCGTTGTTGTTTATCATTTGGACAATCTTTGGAGAAATGTCCTTCTTTCTGGCATATCCAGCATTTGCATTTGCGTGGGGTTTTCCCCTTTGGGCAGTATGCATTTGACCCTTTACTGGATGTGGTCGGGCCAGAATTTGTTCTTTTCTTAAAGTATCTCTTTTTAGGAGTATACCTTGTTGTAGAACTTTTTTGTATCCTAAATTTTTTCTTAGGATATTTTCGTTGCTTATGGGAGGTGGTTTTGCAACCATAAGCTCCTACATTTTTGTTCTGATTTGAACAACATAATGTTTGTTTATTTGCCTTACTACTTTTCTTTTGTAGTTTTTGGGCTTCACAAAGATTTGCCAACATGTCTTGTACAAATCTATGCCTTCTTCCTAAAGTATCAACGTTTAGGAAAATATCCATGGTTAAAGTACCAAGTTCTGGATTGTTTTGCCAATACTTTGTAATGTAGTCTTTTTCTGTTACATGTGCAAATGGTTCTGGCAATTTTGCATAAAAGATAGACAGATAAAATTTCTGATCTTCTTTTTGTAGTTTATAGAAGTAACTTGCAAACTCGCAGTAATACTTCTCATAAAAACAAATGTTACAGATTTGTAACTTGTTTAATTTTTGAAGAGTTTCTAATGTTTTCTTTGTTTAGTACTCTCATTGTAGGCTTCTAGGGTTGGATGTATTCCTAGAAATTCCTTTGATATCTTAGCCACTAATCCTTTCAAGATATTGGCTATCGATATTGAGGTATTAGCTCGTTTTTGGTCTTCGGGAAGGTTGTCCCACCAAAGAGCTACATTACCCTATAAAGCATGGGTAAAGAAATTAAATGCTGATTCTTGGTTCCAAGATTCATGCATATTTGCTGCATTGCTCATGCTTCTTTCCCAATCTTTAAGGGCTTTTTCTCCATCCTTGGGGCAATCCAAGTTGAGGTAAAATCCAAAAGGGTTTATGCTATCTATGGTTTGGTGTCCCTTAGTAGCATTTGAAGGATCGACATTTGTGTATTTTGTCGAATACCTTTGTCCTCCCAGGGATATTTTGGAGTGGGAGAAAGTTTCTCGTTCTTGCGGATGAACCGCAGTACGGTTTCGAAAGTTATCTTGAAAGCTATCTTCCATGTGGGTATCTCGTACCCTTGAAGTTTCTGCTTCAAAATGGTCACTACCACGAAGCATTCGAAACCTTTTACCAAGATCATCTGCCTTTTTGTCTTTAGTAGAGTAGTCTGTTTTCTTGGTATTTTCTTCTGCAACTTCATCAGATTCCCAGGCTTCTGGTTCACTGTCGTGTTGCTCTTGTTGTTTACTAGAAGAAGGTTTTTCTTCTTGAACATAATAAATCGGTTGACGACCGAAGGTATTATATTCTGCGTAAACTTCATCATCAGTGGAGGATGATGCTTTTGAAGCGATCCTAAAAGCAGGTGGTGCTGGATCTTTTCTTCTAGGTGCTATGCAAGGTGTTGCAAAGTACACTAGGTTTTTAAGCCATCCGGTGATGTCAGGAAGGCCTAATGGTAATGGAGTTTCCATATCCATTAAATAAAAAAACTCATTCATTTTTACAAAGCTAAGAGGTTTAGCTTTTGTTTGATTTTGTCGATTTTGCATCGAAATAGATGGATGCGATTCGTATACCTTTCCCAATGGAAATTGTACCATTCCCTAGCTAAGGTAGTATCATCTTCTATTTGAAGCATGTTTCTTAGCAAGAGAGTGAAGGCTAGACCTTCTCTCTTTTGTTGTAAACGATCTAAAAGTTTTTGCCGATAGATCATTTATTTCGGGATGCTGTCCAGGCTGGTTCAGCATCGTCCTTTGTCCGAAATTTTCTGTGAGAATTTCCGGGAAATCCTATGACTTGATCTTGGGCTTCTTCCCAGCTGTCATATATTCCTGTTGCTCTTCCTATGAAGACAACATACCAGTATTTTGTTTTTTCTGGTTTTCCGTATGTACTTGTAGAGGCTTCTCCTGTTGAAGCGGTGTCTACAGGTTGAGATACGGTTTCTTCATGGGTCATTCTGTAGATTTCTCTTTGCAGAATGACTACCAAATCTTCTAAGAATTGCTTAGATAGCATATTCTTGAAGTTCAAGTTGTTCAATCCTGATTTGGTGTTTCAGGTCTTTGATAACTTGTTTTAATCCTACTGGACCGAGTCCTAAGAATCGTCCATCTCGGATTATTCTTCTTCCTTCGTTGTTATAATCTACAACTAAAGGATTTTCTTCGAGCTCTTTGAGTTTGGCCTGAACTCGTGCGAGTCGATCTTTTAACTGTCGAATCCAGACCCTCTGGAATTCGATTTGATTATCATACCTTCTGGTCATGATATATTCTCGCAGTCGCGAATAATTTATAAGTCTTATCTCTGGATTAGACCTATTTTGTTCCATAATGGACTTTTGGTTTTGTACATTTGTTCCTTACAAATGTTACTTGGGATGTGACCGGTATGGGTCGTAACTGTTTGGGAGTATGTATACCTAAACAGAAAGAATCAAAGGTAAGCTTTGACTTCTTTGACACATACAAAACCAAGTCCAATACTCGGCTCTGATACCATTTTAACGACACAAGGAGTCTCTAGCAGACTCTGACAACGGAATACTGATACCAAAGCACTATTGCTATGATATCGACACACAGTCTCTAATAGACTTGTACACACAGCGGAAGACAACCTAGGGATACAGGGCAGCGGAACTAAAATCCTTGGGACTTCTACCTGCCAGTCTCGAGCTACGGGCAGAGGATGACTTCTACGGGCAGCGGAAAACAACAATGACTCACACAATACTATTCCTATAGTCACACTTCGTCCGTCCTATCAGTTTACCTTTAGGCTTTTTTCCTGCTTCCTACCACATGTCACCGTTATGTACTCGTTTGTGTCTATTTCACAGCTATCTAGTAGGCCCAACATGACTTCTGCTGCTACCTAGAACTTCTTCGGGGTTTGACCCTATTCCTGCCGGCTTACCACCAAGTGGGCAATTCCGTCGATGCGGTCCTCACGGTCTTCAGAGGGCCCCGAGCCGTTCCTATTAACCGTTGCGGCTCCATGGTTGCTTCAGCAGGGTAGAGCACAGCTCTGTTTCTTTTTCTACCTCAAAGCGTAGCCGAATAATTCTAAGTCTCTAGCGTCTGTCCTATTTGGCACTATTTCGATACTATTTCTTCTTGACGAGTGAACAGTAAACATGAATAGTAATCATGAATAGCAACCGTGAATAGTAAAAATGAACAGTACTTTTGAATAGTAACTATGGAACAGTAAAAACAAACACTGTGGAGATCAATACATAGATGCGGAACATGAACAGTAATAACAACTACTGTGGAGATCATATTTATAAATATGGAACATGAACAGTAAAAACAACTACTGTACGAATCACAATATTACAAACATGCGGAAAATATAAAAACATTGTCTAAAACAAAAACATAAAATACATATCCTTAAAAAATGCCCTTAGAGACTCCTTGTGTCGTTAAAATGGTATCCGAGCTGAGTATTAGACTTGGTTTTGTATGTGTCAAAGAAGTCAAAGCTTACCTTTGATTCTTTCTGTTTAGGTATACATACTCCCAAACAGTTACGACCCATACCGGTCACATCCCAAGTAACATTTGTAAGGAACAAATGTACAAAACCAAAAGTCCATTATGGAACAAAATAGGTCTAATCCAGAGATAAGACTTATAAATTATTCGCGACTGCGAGAATATATCATGACCAGAAGGTATGATAATCAAATCGAATTCCAGAGGGTCTGGATTCGACAGTTAAAAGATCGACTCGCACGAGTTCAAGCCAAACTCAAAGAGCTCGAAGAAAATCCTTTAGTTGTAGATTATAACAACGAAGGAAGAAGAATAATCCGAGATGGACGATTCTTAGGACTCGGTCCAGTAGGATTAAAACAAGTTATCAAAGACCTGAAACACCAAATCAGGATTGAACAACTTGAACTTCAAGAATATGCTATCTAAGCAATTCTTAGAAGATTTGGTAATCATTCTGCAAAGAGAAATCTACAGAATGACCCATGAAGAAACCGTATCTCAACCTGTAGACACCGCTTCAACAGGAGAAGCCTCTACAAGTACATACGGAAAACCAGAAAAAAAAAATACTGGTATGTTGTCTTCATAGGAAGAGCAACAGGAATATATGACAGCTAGGAAGAAGCCCAAGCTCAAGTCATAGGATTTCCAAAAAATTCTCACAGAAAATTTCAGACAAAGGACGATGCTGAACCAGCCTGGACAGCATCCCGAAATAAATGATCTATTGGCAAAAACTTTTAGATCGTTTGCAACAAAAGAGAGAAGGTCTAGCCTTCACTCTCTTGCTAAGAAACATGCTTCAACTAGAAGATGATACTACCTTAGCCAGGGAATGGTATATTTCCATTGGGAAAGGTATACGAATCGCATCCATCTATTTCGATGCAAAATCGACAAAATCAAACAAAAGCTAAACCTCTTAGCTTTGTAAAAATGAATGAGTTTTTCTATTTAATGGATATGGAAACTCCATTACCATTAGGCCTTCCTGACATCACCGGATGGCTTAAAAACCTAGTGTACTTTGCAACACCTTGCATAGCACCTAGAAGAAAAGATCCAGCACCACCTGCTTTTAGGATCGCTTCAAAAGCATCATCCTCCACCGATGATGAAGTTTACGCAGAATATAATACCTTCGGTCGTCAACTGATTTATTATGTTCAAGAAGAAAAACCTTCTTCTAGTAAACAACAAGAGCAAAATGACAGTGAACCAGAAGCCTGGGAATCTGATGAAGTTGCAGAAGAAAATACCAAGAAAACAGACTACTCTGCTAAAGACAAAAAGGCAGATGATCTTGGTAAAAGGTTTCAAATGCTTCGTGGTAGTGACCATTTTGAAGCAGAAACTTCAAGGGTACGAGATACCCACATGGAAGATAGCTTTCAAGATAACTTCCGAAACCGTACTGCGGTTCATCCGCAAGAACGAGAAAGTTTTTCCCACTCCAAAATATCCCTGGGAGGACAAAGGTATTCGACAAAATACACAAACGTCGATCCTTCAAATGCTACTAAGGGACACCAAACCATAGATAGCATAAACCCTTTTGGATTTTACCTCAACTTGGATTGCCCCAAGGATGGAGAAAAAGTCCTTAAAGATTGGGAAAGAAGCATGAGCAATGCTGCAAATATGCATGAATCTTGGAACCAAGAATCAGCATTTAATTTCTTTACCCATGCTTTACAGGGTAATGTAGCTCTTTGGTGGGACAACCTTCCCGAAGACCAAAAATGAGCTAATACCTCAATATCGATAGCCAATAACTTGAAAGGATTAGTGGCTAAGATATCAAAGGAATTTATAGAAATACATCCAACCCTAGAAGCCTACAATGAGAGTATTAAACAAAGAAAACGTTTAGAAACTCTTCAAAAATTAAACAAGTTACAAGTCTGTAACATTTGTTTTTATGAGAAGTATTACTGCGAGTTTGCAAGTTACTTCTATAAACTACAAAAAGAAGATCAGAAACCTTATCTGTCTATCTTTTATGCAAAATTTCCAGAACCATTTGCACATGTAGCCGAAAAAGACTACATTACAAAGTATTGGCAAAACAATCCAGAACTTGGTACTTTAACCATGGATATTTTCCTAAACGTTGATACTTTAGGAAGAAGACATAGATTTGTACAAGACATGTTGGCAAATCTTTGTGAAGCCCAAAAACTGCAAAAGAAAAGTAGTAAGGCAAATAAACAAACATTATGTTGTTCAAACCAGAACAAAAATGTAGGAGCTTATGGTTGCAAAACCATCTCCCATAAGCAACAAAAATATCCTAAGAAATTTCAACAGAAAAAATTTAGGATACAAAAAAGTTCTACAACAAGGTATACTCCTAAAAAAAGATACTTTCGGAAAAGAACAAATTCTGGCCCCACCACATCCAGTAAAGGTTCAACTGCATACTGCCCAAAGGGGAAAACCCCAAGCAAATGCAAATGCTGGATATGCCAGAAAGAAGGACATTTCTCCAGAGATTGTCCAAATGATAAACAACAACGGCAGTACAGTACATATATGTTACTAACCGAAGAAAATGGATTGGAAATCATCCATTACGATGACATCCAGTCAAACGATGAAGTGTATGAACTTCATCTCGAAACTGAGTCCTCCTCCTCGAAAAACTCAGAGAACATGTCAGACTCTTTAGGCTCCTTCTCTGAATGAGTATCCGCATAAACGCAGAGCATGTTGCATCTGGAAATTCTTATATCACGGTCATGCTTAAACTACCAGGATATATCAAATTCCATATACACGCTCTCGTAGATACAGGAAGTTCATATTGTCTAGCTAGACAAAATCTACTTCCCACAGATCTATGGAAACCACTTGAAGCGCCCCTTCAAGTAACAGTTGGCTCCGGAGAAACTATCTCTCTTCCTGCCGAAGCCCGCAACATTCATCTCGACATTGGAGGTGAAAATTTTATGATTCCAAAACTCATTAGTTTAGGATCAAACATAAATTCCGGACCAGATTTAGTCCTAGGAAATGAATGGCTCAAGTTTCATGCCCCTGTCGAGCAAACACCAGCCTACTATAAACTTCGATGTCGCACTTGACGTGAAATTGACAATACTGTTGTCTTTGTCTACGCAGTAAAACCTACTGAAGCCTATGCCATTTCTGGCAATGGAGTTGTCCTCCATCAGGTCTTCAAAAAACGCAGCAAGCGTGGTGATGAGATTCCTCCCTTAGAAACTCTACTCCTCGCTGAGTCCTGTGAATCTGAAGTTCAGCAACTTCTAGAATCCACTTGTTCTGAGAAACCCTTAGAATGGTGGCATAAACAAAAACCATATGCAGACCTCGAACTTCTTGATCCTGAAAAAGAAATCCGAGAAAAACCTATGGTTTATACTCCTTCTGATGTTGAAGAATTCTCAACACAGATAAATGATTTTCTGGCTCAAGGTTTAATCCATGCAAGTCATTCTCCACATACATCTCCTGCTTTCCTGGTAAGGAATCACGCAGAGATAAAATGAGGTAAAGCTCAAATGGTCATTAACTATAAAAAGGTTAATGAAGCCACAAAAATGGATGGCTACTATCTTCCTAACAAAGAAAGATTGATAGCTGCCATAAGAGGAAAACAATGGTTTTCTAAATTTGATTGCAAATCTAGGTTTTGGCAAATTCGTCTAACCGAAAGAGCTATTCCCCTAACTGCATTTAGTTGTCCTTCAGGACATTATGAGTGGCTTGTAATGCCCTTTGGGTTAAAACAAGCACCCAACATATTTCAAAGAAGAATGGATGATATCCTCAAACCATTCTTTAAATTTTGCTTAGTTTATGTTGATGATATCCTAGTCTTTTCAGAAACCAAGGATCAACATAAAGAGCAATTACTGAAGGTCTTAAATGCCTTAAAAAATGCTGGGATACCACTCAGCAAAAAGAAATCAGAGTTGTTTAAAACCAAGATAGATTTCTTAGGTCTAAACATCTCAAAAGGAGAAATCATTCTTCAAAATCATATTCTGGAAAAACTAGCTGCTTTTCCGAATGAAATTGAAGATATAAAACAACTTCAACGTTTCTTAGGATGCCTAACATATGTTGAACAATTCATACAGAATTTAGCAGAAATTAGGAAACCCCTTCAAAAGAAACTAAAGAAAGACGTCAAATGGGAATGGACACCCACTGATAGTCTTGAAGTAATCCGGATCAAACAAATGATGAAACACCTCCCGGTGTTAACTCTACCCGATCCAAATGCAAATCTGATTTTAGAAACTGACGCCTCTGATCACACTTGGGCAGCAGTCCTAAAATGCAAAATCAATGATTCTGAAAGAATATGCAAATATACATCAGGAACATTTTCATCTGCTGAAACAAACTATCATTCTTATTAAAAAGAAATTTTAGCAGTAAAGAATGGGATAAAAAAGTTTTATATTTATCTCGCTCCCAAAGAATTTCTGGTAAGAACTGACTGTAAAAGTTTTGTCGGTTTCATGACAAGAAATTTAGAAGATTCACTTTGTCGCGGTAGGTTACTCCGTTGGCAGCAATGGTTCTTTCAATTCTCTTTTACTGTTGAACACATTAAAGGAGATAAAAACTATTTACCTGACACTCTTACTCGAGAATTTTCTTGTGTTATAGACAGGTAAAATGGATCCCCTCAGCAGCACCCTGACGGACCTAGCAGCAGCAATTGCCGCACTCACGGTATTGCTCTCAACCCTACAGTCACTATTCGACAGTCTTGTAGTTCTCTCAGAACGACGAGACATTTATGAGAATTGTGCCTATTACGGGTTAAGTGGAGAACTCTTACAACTCAAGGTTAAAGAATTAACCGAAGAGTTAAAAGAACTCACTCTACGGCATGAAATGCCAAGCTCCTCCGGGACTTCTATCGGATCTCCATTGCGAGAAAAGGAAGCCACAACGTCAGCTAATCAGCAGACGGATGACTTTAGTGTTTTGATAAACACAGGTCGACCCGGGATTTCTACCGGTCATGCTAGGCATGAGAAGGAAATCATAACCCAATCTTCTCCGAAGATAGGGGAATCAGGGATTTCTACCTGCCAGTCAAGAGCTGGAAAGGAAACCTTAACGATTTCGTTGAAATCGGAATCAGGGACTTCTACCTGTCAGTCTAGAGCTGAAAAGGAAGTCTTAACGGATCCATCCCAGATGGAAACGGACTTGTCTAGGAATGAAAAATCATTCAAGACAAAATTGGTTACCCCGTCTGAGTTTACAAGGTTGAAAAGCCTAAATAAACCAGATAAAACTAGTTTTAATGAGTTTGAGTTTTTAAAGAAATTTAAACCTTTAAAACTTTCGGACATTATGTCTAAGGAACCCTCGCTACGCCCTCAAAAGGTGGACAACGTTCGTTCAAAGATCGAATCCGATCATACTGTTCAATTCCAGAGATGGAATGAACAAATTGGCCAAGGGATGAACACTCCCTTCTTCACCACTGAGCCCAGCAACAGTTGGAATCAAGTGAAGCTGAGTCATGAGATAGACTCAAAATATGCATCATGCTTTATGCATATGGATTCATAAAACAAATGGTATTGCCCTCCACCGACTTATCAGTATTGGAGAAAATACCAAAGGACATTATGGAGGTTTGCAAAAGCTTTATCTCCGTAACGAAGAGTAAAGGAATTCGACTGCATTTTGTTTCCTGTATTGCTGAAATTGTTACTGACACAAAAATGTTTCCAAGCATTTCCGTCGTGACTATTGAAGGCATCAAAGAAGGTGACGCCAACATGGAATATGATCCCAGACATGTTCCAAAAGCTAAGCCTTGCCCAGAAGCAGTCTGGCCAACCAGGCATATCCACGGGCTCAAAAACCTGATACAGCTCATGAAGCAGCTGATTCAGAAAAAGAGAAGCTTTGTCTACAAGACCTCCGTCCCATTGACAATCATCTCTCAAAGCTATAAAGAGACTTCGGCCTCCGTCCAGACCAGTCTTGAAGTTACGCTGAAGAAACTCCTTGGAGGAAATATCCCCTTCAGCAAAACAACAAAGGAAAGCTTCTGCCAGATGGCCCAGAAGACTTTTTCTAAGGAGCACACCTGTAAACTGTGCACAGAAAGGCAGCTGTCCGAATGAGCAGTCAGCAACCACGTCAACCGACTAGTCAGTAGCCACGTCAGCGGACTAGGCCCATGACGAAAACAAAGTCAGCAAAGGCGGCTCAAAAGTCTGCAATGGCGGCCACAAAAGTCATCAATGACGACTACACCAAGTCAACAAAGAAGGCTAAAAAAGATTCCTGCACGTCATCATCATGATGTCACACGTTGAAAAGACATTTCTACCCCTGCTTTCGGCGCCGAAAGGTAATAATGCAAGGGCAAAAGAGACATGCCAAAAAGACAAAAGTTACCCTTTGTCTTTAAATGCACACCTTACAATCAAGGGTAAAGGTGGAAGAGCTGAAAAATCTTCAGCTATAAATACGATGCTCCCCCAGAGGTTGAATCATCGAAACTTGGAGAAACTCACCAATAGACGAGCATTAGTTCCGAAGAAGAAGGCGATTTCTGGCGATCTTTCTCCGGCAAGTTCCTCAAGCAGGGTATGTGCTTAAACAGCCATAATGGCTGAGTAGAAAAGAGGGAACCGACCGGTGCCACGGTCGGTAACTTCGGGAGTTATGTAGATAAGTAGTTTTCTTTTCCTTTTTAAGGATATGTATTTTATATGTTTTGTTTTAGACAATGTTTTCCCCTTTTTCCCGACGATTGCAAAACCTGATATATAAAAACTAAGAAGAGCTTACAATCCCTTAAAATTACAGAAACTCTTTGGAATTATCTCTCTCTACATTTGTGCATTGTGCATTTCCATTCTAGATGTACTCTTTTTTCTTAAAACAAAACATTGAGTTTTCGCTCTTCCTTCATCCCGTAAACCAAAACGGCAAATAGATCACAACAAAATGAAAATTTTGGAGTTAAAAGCTTTAAAACAATATCAAATGTAAGTAAAGAAATTTTATTCACACACCACAAATGAACACAAAAGTTTTGTTGTCCAAGTTTTTGAAATTCCACTAGTTCAACCCTCAGAGCTTGGAATTTTATAACAAAGAGATTTCCTCCACACATGCTTTAAAAATGGATTTGCACGTTTTAAACATGTTAAAGATGCAAAGCACCTTTGGAGCCAAAGCAATTCAAGAGAATAAAAAATGCTCATTAAATTCTCAAGTGAACGTGCGGTGGGATATTTACCCGAGTCAAACAAGCCATTATTTTGCCCATCCACAAAAAGCTGACCCAACGATCATAGATGATTGTAAAGTGATTTATCATGTGTAACGGGCTATATTACCCTAAGAAATGACTTATGGATTGGGAGTCAAGACTCAGTTAAAAATCCCTGCCTCCCCTTTTTTCCCGACGATTGCAAAACCTGATATATAAAAACTAAGAAGAGCTTACAATCCCTAAAAATTACATAAATTCTTTGGAATTATCTCTCTCTACGTTTGTGCACTGTGAATTTTCATTTTAGATGTACACTCTTTCCATAAATAAGAACTTTGAGTTTTCGCTCTCCCTTCATCCAGTAAACCAAAAAGGCAAGTAGATGACAAAAAAATGAAAATTTTAGAATTCATGTACGGAAAAAATTTAAAACAATAACAAATTTAAGTAAATAAAATTTATTTACACACCACAAATGAATACAAAAGTTTTGTTGTCCAAGTTTGGGAAATTCCACTAGTTCAACCCAAACAGCTTGGAATTTTATAAGAAAGAGATTTCCTCCACACATGCTTAAAAAACGGATTAGCATGTTTGAAACATGTTAAAGATGCAAATCACCTATGGATCCAAAGCTTTTGAAGAGAATAAAATATGCTCATTAAATTCTCAAGTGAGCGTGCGGTGGGATATTTACCCGAGTCAAACAAGCCATTATTTTGCCCATCTACAAAAAGCTGACCCAACCCTCATAGATGATTGTAAAGTGATTTATCATGCATAACGGGCTATATTACCCTAAGAAATGACTTATGGATTGGGAGTCAACACTCAGTTAAAAATCCCTGCTTCCCCCTTTTTCCCGACGATTGCAAAACCTGATATATAAAAATTAAAAAGACCTTAGAATCCCTAAAAATTACAGAAACTCTTTGGAATTATCTCACTCCACATTTGTGCACTGACCATTTTCATTTTAGATGTACACTCTTTTCATAAATCAAAACTTTGAATTTTTCGCTCTCCCTTCATCCCGTAAACCAAAAATGCAAATAGATCACAACAAAATGAAAATTTTAGAGTTCATGTACGGAAAAAATTTAAACCAATAAAAATTGTAAGTAAAGAAAATTTATTCACAAACCACAAAAGAGTACAAAAGTTTTGTTGTCCAAGTTTTGGAAATTCCACTAGTTCAACCCTAACAGCTTGGAATTTTATAAGGAAGAGATTTCCTCCACTCATGCTTAAAAAATGGATTTGCATGTTTGAAACATGTTAAAGGTGAAAATCACCTATGGATCCAAAGCTTTTCAAGAGAATAACAAACGCTCATTAAATTCTCAAGTGAACCTGCGGTGGGATATTTACCCGAGTCAAATATGCCATTATTTTGCCCATCTACAAAGAGCTGACCCAACGATCACTGATGATTGTAAGGTGATTTATCATGCGTAACGAGCTATATTACCCTAAGAAATGACTTATGGATTGGGAGTCGAGACTCAGTTAAAAATCCCTGCCTCCCCCTTTTTCCCGACGATTCCAAAACCGGATATATAAAAACTAAGAAGAGCTTACAATCCCTAAAAATTACAAAAACTCTTTGGAATTATCTCGCTCTACATTTTTGCACTGTGCATTTTCATTTTAGATGTACACTCTTTTCATAAATAAAAACATTGAATTTTCGCTCTACCTTCATCCCGTAAACCAAAAAGGCAAATAGATCACAACAAAATGAAAATTTTAGAGTTCATGTACGGAAAAAATTTATAACAATAACAAATGTAAGTAAAGAAAATTTATTCGCACACCACAAATGAATACAAAAGTTTTGTTGTCCAAGTTTGGGAAATTCCACTAGTTCAACCCTAACAGCTTGGAATTTTATAAGAAAGAGATTTCCACCACACATGCTTAAAAAATGAATTTGCATGTTTGAAAGATGAAAATCACCTATGGATCCAAAGCTTTTGAAGAGAATAACAAACGCTCATTAAATTCTCAAGTGAACATGCGGTGGGATTTTTACCCGAGTCAAACATGTCATTATTTTGCCTTTCTACAAAGAGCTGACCCAACGATCATAGATGATTGTAAAGTGATTTATCATACGTAATGGGCTATATTACCATAAGAAATGACTTATGGATTGGAAGTCAGGACTCAGTTAAAAATCCCAGCCTCCCCCTTTTTGCCAATGATTCCAAAACCTGATATATAAAAACTAAGAAGATCTTACAATCCCTATAAATTACAGAAACTCTTTGGAATTATCTCGCTCTATATTTGTGCACTGTGCTTTTTCATTTTAGATGTACACTCTTTTCATAAATCAAAACTTTGAATTTTTGCTCTCCCTTCATCCTGTAAACTAAAAAGGCAAATAGATCATAACAAAATAAAAATTTTAGAGTTCAGGTACTGAAAAAATTTAAACCAATAACAAATGTAAGTAAAGAAAATTTATTCACACACCACAAATGAATACAATAGTTTTGTTGTCCTAGTTTGGGAAATTCCACTAGTTCAACCCTAACAGCTTGGAATTTTATAAGAAAGAGATTTCCCCCACACATGCATAAAAAATGGATTTGCATGTTTGAAACATGTTAAAGATGCAAATCACCTATGGATCCACAACTTTTGAAGAGAATAACAAACTCTCATTAAATTCTCACGTAACCGTGCGGTGGGATATTTACCCGAGTCAAACAACCCATTATTTTGCCCATCTACAAAAAGCTGACACAACGATCATAGATGATTGGAAAGTGATTTATCATGTGTAACGGGCTATATTACCCTAAGAAATGACTTGTGGATTGGGAGTCAATACTCAGTTAAAAAATCCCTGCCTCCCCCTTTTTCCCGATGATTGCAAAACCTGATATATAAAAACTAAGAAGAGCTTACAATCCCTAAAAATTACAGAAACTCTTTGGAATTAATTCGCTCTACATATTTGCACTGTGCATTTTCATTTCAGTTGTACACTCTTTTTATAAATAAAAACTTTGAGTTTTCGCTCTCTGTTCATCCCATAAACATAAAAGGCAATTAGATCACAACAAAATGAAAATTTAGGAGTTCATGTATGGAAAAAATTTTAAACAATAACAAATGTAAGTAAAGAAAATTTATTCACACACCACAAATGAATACAAAAGTTTGTTGTCCAAGTTTGGGAAATTCCACTAGTTCCAACCCAAACAGCTTGGAATTTAATAATATGGAGATTTCATCCACACATGCTTAAAAAATGGATTAGCATGTTTGAAACATGTTAAAGATGCAAATCACCTTTGGATCCAAAGCTTTTGAAGAGAATAACAAACGCTCATTAATTTCTCAAGAGAACGTGCGGTGGGATATTTACCCGAGTCAAACAAGCCATTATTTTGCCCATCTACAAAAAGCTTACCCAACGATCATAGAAGATTGTAAAGTGATTTATCATACGTAAAGGGCTATATTACCCTAAGAAATGACATATGGATTGGGAGTCAAGACTCAGTTAAAAAATCCCTGCCTCCCCCTTTTTCCCGACGATTGCAAAACCTGATATATAAAAACTAAGAAGAGCTTGCAATCCCTAAAAATTACAGAAACTCTTGGGAATTATCTCTCTCTACATTTGTGCACTGTGCATTTCCATTCTAGATGTACTCTTTTTTCTTAAAACAAAACTTTGAGTTTTCGCTCTGCCTTCATCCCGTAAACCAAAAAGGCAAATAGATCACAACAAAATGAAAATTTTGGAGTTAAAAAATTTAAAACAATAACAAATGTAAGTAAAGAAAATTTATTCACACACCACAAATTAACACAAAAGTTTTGTTGTCCAAGTTTGGGAAATTCCACAAGTTCAACCCTAACAGCTTGGAATTTTATGAGAAAGAGATTTCCTCCACACATGCTTTAAAAATGGATATGCATGTTTTAAACATGTTAAAAATGCAAATCACCTATCGATCCAAAGCTTTTGAAGAGAATAACAAACGCTTTTTAAATTCTCAACTAAACGTGCGATGGGATATTTACCCGAGTCAAAAAAGCAATTATTTAGCCCATCTACAAAAAGCTGACCCAAAGATCATAGATGATTGTAAAGTGATTTATCATGCGTAACGGGCTATATTACCCTAAGAAATGACTTATGGCTTGGGAGTCAACACTCAGTTAAAAATCCCTGGTTCCCCCTTTTTCCCGACGATTGCAAAACCTGATAGATAAAAACTTAAAAAACCTTAGAATCCCTAAAAATTACAGAAACTCTTTGGAATTATCTCGCTCTACATTTGTGTACTGTGCATTTTCATTTCAGATGTACACTCTTTTTATAAATCAAAACTTTGAGTTTTCTCTCTCCGTTCATCCCGTAAACCAAAAAGGTAAATAGATCACAGCAAAATGAAAATTTCAGAGTTCATGTACGAAAAAAATTTAAAACAATAACAAATGTAAGTAAAGAAAATTTATTCACACACCACAAATGAATACAAAAATTTTGTTGTCCAAGTTTTGGAAATTCCACTAGTTCCAACCCAAACAGCTTGGAATTTAATAATAAGGAGATTTCCTCCACACATGCTTAAAACATGGATAAGCATGTTTGAAACATGTTATAGATGCAAATCACCTATGGATCCAAAGCTATTGAAGAGAATAACAAACGCTCATCAATTTCTCAAGTGAACGTGCGGTGGGATATTTTCCCGAGTCAAACAAGGCATTATTTTTCCCATCTACAAAATGTTGACCCAACGATCATAGATGATTGTAAAGTGATTTATCATGCGTAACGGGTTATATTACCCTAAGAAATGACTTATGGATTGGGAGTCAACACTCAATTAAAAATCCTTGCTTCTCCCTTTTTCCCGACGATCGCAAAACCTGATATATAAAAATGAAAAAGACCTACGAATCCCTAAAAATTACAGAAACTCTTTGGAATTATCTCGCTCTACAATTGTGCACTGTGCATTTTCATTTTAGATGTACACTTTTTTCATAAATCAACACTTTGAATTTTTCGCTCCCCGTCATCCCGTACACCAAAAAGGCAAATAGATCACAACAAAATGAAAATTTTAGAGTTCATGTACGGAAAAAATTTAAACAAATAACAAATGTAAGTAAAGAAAGTTTATTCACACACCACAAATGAATACAAAAGTTTTGTTGTCCAAGTTTGGGAAATTCCACTAGTTCAACCCTAACAGCTTGAAATTTTATAAGAATGAGATTTCCTCCACACATGCTTACAAAATGGATTTGCATGTTTGAAACAGGTTAATGATGCGAATCACCTATGGATCCAAAGCTTTTGAAGAGAATAACAAACGCTCATTAAATTCTCAAGTGAACGTGCGGTGGGATATTTATCTGAGTCAAACAAGCCATTATTTTGCCCATCTACAAAAAGCTGACCCAATGATCATAGAAGATTGTAAAGTGATTTATCATACGTAAAGGGCTATATTACCCTAAGAAATGACATATGGATTGGGAGTCAAGACTCAGTTAAAAAATCCCTGCCTCCCCCTTTTTCCCGACGATTGCAAAACCTGATATATAAAAACTAAGAAGAGCTTGCAATCCCTAAAAATTACAGAAACTCTTGGGAATTATCTCTCTCTACATTTGTGCACTGTGCATTTCCATTCTAGATGTACTCTTTTTTCTTAAAACAAAACTTTGAGTTTTCGCTCTGCCTTCATCCCGTAAACCAAAAAGGCAAATAGATCACAACAAAATGAAAATTTTGGAGTTAAAAAATTTAAAACAATAACAAATGTAAGTAAAGAAATTTTATTCACACACCACAAATTAACACAAAAGTTTTGTTGTCCAAGTTTGGGAAATTCCACAAGTTCAACCCTAACAGCTTGGAATTTTATGAGAAAGAGATTTCCTCCACACATGCTTTAAAAATGGATATGCATGTTTTAAACATGTTCAAAATGCAAATCACCTATCGATCCAAAGCTTTTGAAGAGAATAACAAACGCTTTTTAAATTCTCAACTAAACGTGCGATGGGATATTTACCAGAGTGAAAAAAGCCATTATTTAGCCCATCTACAAAAAGCTGACCCAACGATCATAGATGATTGTAAAGTGATTTATCATGCGTAACGGGCTATATTACCCTAAGAAATGACTTATGGCTTGGGAGTCAACACTCAGTTAAAAATCCCTGGTTCCCCCTTTTTCCCGACGATTGCAAAACCTGATAGATAAAAACTTAAAAAACCTTAGAATCCCAAAAAATTACAGAAACTCTTTGGAATTATCTCGCTCTACATTTGTGTACTGTGCATTTTCATTTCAGATGTACACTCTTTTTATAAATCAAAACTTTGAGTTTTCTCTCTCCGTTCATCCCGTAAACCAAAAAGGTAAATAGATCACAGAAAAATGAAAATTTCAGAGTTCATGTACGAAAAAAATTTAAAACAATAACAAATGTAAGTAAAGAAAATTTATTCACACACCACAAATGAATACAAAAATTTTGTTGTCCAAGTTTTGGAAATTCCACTAGTTCCAACCCAAACAACTTGGAATTTAATAATAAGGAGATTTCCTCCACACATGCTTAAAACATGGATAAGCATGTTTGAAACATGTTATAGATGCAAATCACCTATGGATCCAAAGCTATTGAAGAGAATAACAAACGCTCATCAATTTCTCAAGTGAATGTGCGGTGGGATATTTTCCCGAGTCAAACAAGGCATTATTTTTCCCATCTACAAAATGTTGACCCAACGATCATAGATGATTGTAAAGTGATTTATCATGCGTAACGGGTTATATTACCCTAAGAAATGACTTATAGATTGGGAGTCAACACTCAATTAAAAATCCTTGCTTCTCCCTTTTTCCCGACGATCGCAAAACCTGATATATAAAAATGAAAAAGACCTACGAATCCCTAAAAATTACAGAAACTCTTTGGAATTATCTCGCTCTACAATTGTGCACTGTGCATTTTCATTTTAGATGTACACTTTTTTCATAAATCAACACATTGAATTTTTCGCTCCCCGTCATCCCGTACACCAAAAAGGCAAATAGATCACAACAAAATGAAAATTTTAGAGTTCATGTACGGAAAAAATTTAAACAAATAAAAAATGTAAGTAAAGAAAGTTTATTCACACACCACAAATGAATACAAAAGTTTTGTTGTCCAAGTTTGGGAAATTCCACTAGTTCAACCCTAACAGCTTGAAATTTTATAAGAATGAGATTTCCTCCACACATGCTTACAAAATGGATTTGCATGTTTGAAACAGGTTAATGATGCGAATCACCTATGGATCCAAAGCTTTTGAAGAGAATAACAAACGCTCATTAAATTCTCAAGTGAACGTGCGGTGGGATATTTATCTGAGTCAAACAAGCCATTATTTTGCCCATCTACAAAAAGCTGACCCAATGATCATAGATGATTGTAAAGTGATTTATCATGCATAACGGGCTATATTACCCTAAGAAAGTACTTATGGATTGGGAGTCAAAACTCAGTTAAAAATCCCTGCCTCCCCCTTTTTCTCAATGATTGCAAAACCTGAGATATAAAAACTAAGAAGAGCTTACAATCCCTAAAAATTATAGAAACACTTTGGAATTATCTCTCTCTACATTTGTGCACTATGCATTTCCATTCTAGATGTACTCTTTTTTCTTAACACAACTTTGAGTTTTCGATCTCCCTTCATCCCGTAAACCAAAAAGGCAAATAGATCACAACAAAATGAAAATTTTGGAGTTCAAAAATTTATAACCATAACAAATGTAAGTAAAGAAAATTTATTCACACACCACAAATTAACACAAAAGTTTTGTTGTCCATGTTTTGGAAATTCCACTAGTTCAACACTAACAACTTGGAATTTTATGAGAGAGAGATTTCCTCCACACATGCTTTAAAAATGGATATGCATGTTTTAAATATGTTAAAGATGCAAATCACCTATGTATCCAAAGCTTTTGAAGTGAATAACAAGCGCTCATTAAATTCTCAAGTGAACGTGCGGTGGGATATTTACCCGAGTAAAAAAACCCATTATTTTGCCCATCTACAAAAAGCTGACCCAATGATCATACTGGATGTAAAGTGATTTATTATGCGTAACGGGCTATAATACCCTAAGAAATGACTTATGGATTGGGAGTCAACACTCAGTTAAAAATCCCTGCTTCCCCCTTTTTCCCGACGATTGCAAAACCTGATATATAAAAACTAAAAAATCCTTAGAATCCCTAAAAATTACAGAAACTCTTTGGAATTATCTCGCTCTACATTTGTGCATTGTGAATTTTCATTTTAGATGCACACTCTTTTCATAAATCAAAATTTGAGTTTTCGCTCTCCCTTCATCTCGTAAACCAAAAAGGCAAATAGATCACAACAAAATGAAAATTTTAGAGTTCATGTGTCGAAAAAATTTAAAACAATAACAAATGTAAGTAAAGAAAATTTATCCACACCACAAATGAATACAAAAGTTTTGTTGTCCAAGTTTGGGAAATTCCACTAGTTCAACCCAAACAGCTTGGAGTTTTAGAAGAAAGAGATTTCCTCCACACATGCTTAAAAACTGGATTACCATGTTTGAAACATGTTAAAGATGCAAATCACCTATGGATCCACTGCTTTTGAAGAGAATAACAAACGCTCATTAAATTCTCAAGTGAACGTGCGGTGGGATATTTACCCGAGTCAAACAACCCATTATTTTGCCCATCTACAAAAAGCTGACCCAACGATCATAGATGATTGTAAATTGATTTATCATGCGTAACGGGCTATATTACCCTAAGAAATGACTTATGGATTGGGAGTCAAGACTCAGTTAAAAATCCTTGCCTCCTCCTTTTTCCCGACGATTGCAATACCTGAAATATAAAAACTAAGAAGAGCTTACAATCCCTTAAAATTACAGAAACTCTTTGGAATTATCTCTCTCTACATTTGTGCACTGTGCATTTCCATTCTAGATGTACTCTTTTTTCTTAAAACAAAACTTTGAGTTTTCGCTCTCCCTTCATACCGTAAACCAAAAAGGCATATAGATCACAACAAAATGAAAATTTTTGCATTCAAAAATTTAAAATAACAAATGTAAGTAAAGAAAATTTATTCACACACCATAAATTAACCCAAAATTTTTGTTGTGCAAGTTTAGGAAATTCCACTAGATCAACCCTAACAGCTTGAAATTTTATGAGAAAGAGATTTCCACCACACATGCATTAAAAATGGATATGCATGTTTTAAACATCTTAAAGATGCAAATCACCTATGAATCAAAAGCTTGTGAAGAGAATAACAAACGCACATTAAATTCTCAAGTGAACGTGCGGTGGGATATTTACCCGAGTCAAAAAAGCCATTATTTAGCCCATCTACAAAAAGCTGACCCAACGATCATAGATGATTGTAAAGTGATTTATCATGCGTAAAGGGCTATATTACCCTAAGAAATGACTTATGGATTGGGCGTCAACACTCAGTTATAAATCCCTGCTTCCCCCTTTTTCCCGACGATTGCAAAACATGATATATAAAAATTTAAAAAACCTTAGAATCCCTAAAAATTACAGAAACTCTTTGGAATTATCTCGCTCTACATTTGTGCACTGTGCATTTTCATTTCAGATGTACACTCTTTCCATAAATCAAAACTTTGAGTTTTCGCTCTCCCTTCATCCCATAAACCAAAAAGGCAAATAGATTACAACAAAATGAAAATTTTAGAGTTCATGTACGGGAAAAATTTAAAACTATAACAAATGTAAGTAAAGAAAATTTATCCACACACCACAAATGAATACCAAAGTTTTGTTGTCCATGTTTGGGAAATTCAAATAGTTCAACCCAAACAGCTTCGAATTTTATAAGAAAGAGATTTCCGCAACACATGCTTAAAAAATGGATTAGCATGTTTGAAACATGTTAAAGATGGAAATCACCTATGGATCCAAAGCATTTGAAGAGAATAAAAAACGCTCATTAAATTCACAAGTGAACGTGCGGTGAGATATTTACCCGAGTCAAACAAGCCATTATTTTGCCCATCTACAAAAAGTTAACCCAACGATCATAGATTATTGTAAAGTGATTTATCATGCGTAACGGCCCATATTACACTAAGAAATGACATATGGATTGGGAGTCAACACTCAGTTAAAAATCCCTGCTTCCCCCTTTTTCCCGACGATTGCAAAACCTGATATATAAAAATTAGAAAGACCTTAGAATCCTTAAAAATTACAGAAACTCTTAGGAATTATCTCGCTCTACAATAGTGCACTGTGTATTTTCATTTTAGATGTACACTCTTTTCATAAATACAACTTTGAATTTTTCGCTCTCCCTTCATCCCGTAAACCAAAAAGGCAAATAGATCACAACAAAATGAACAATTTAGAGTTCATGTACGGAAAAATTTAAACCAGTAACAAATGTAAGTAAAGAAAATTTATTCACACACCACAAATGAATACAAAAGTTTTGTTGTCCAAGTTTGGGAAATTTCACTAGTTCAACCCTAACAGCTTGGAATTTTATAACATAGAGATTCCCTCCACACATGCTTAAAAAATGGATTTGCTTGTTTGAAACATGTTAAAGATGAAAATCACCTATGGATCCAAAGCTTTTGAAGAGAATAACAAACGCTTATTAAATTCTCAAATGAACGTGCGATGGGATATTTACCCGAGTCAAACAAAACATTATTTTGCCCATCTACAAAATGTTGACCCAATGATCATAGATGATTGTCAAGTGATTTATCATGCGTACATGCTATATTACCCTAAGAAATGACTTATGGATTGGGAGTCAACACTCAGTAAAAATCCCTGCTTCCCCCTTTCTCCCGACGATTGCAAAACCTTATATATAAAAATTAAAAAGACCTTAGAATCCCTTAAAATTACAGAAACACTTTGGAATTATCTCGGTCTACATTTGTGCACTGTGAATTTTCATTTTAGATGTACACTCTTTTTATAAATCAAAACTTTGAATTTTTCGCTCTCCCTTCATCCCGTAAACCAAAAATGCAAATAGATCACAACAAAATGAAAATTTTAGAGCTCATGTACAGAAAAAAATTTAAACCAATAACAAATGTAAGTAAAGAAAATTTATTCACACACCACAAAAGAATACAAAAGTTTTGTTGTCCGAGTTTGGGAAATTCCACTAGTTCAACCCTAACAGCTTGGAATTTTATAAGAAAGAGATTTCCTCCACACATGCTTAAAAAATGGATTTTCATGTTTGAAACATGTTAAAGGTGAAAATCACCTATGGATCCACAGCTTTTGAAAAGAATAAGAAACGCTCATTAAATTCTCTAGTGAACGTGCGGTGGGATATTTACCCGAGTCAAACAAGCCATTATTTTACCCATCTACAAAAACTGACCCAATGATCATAGATGATTGTAAAGTGAGTTATCTTGTGTAACGGTCTATATTACCCTAAGAAATGACTTATGGATTGGGAGTCAAGACTCAGTTAAAAAATCCCTGCCTCCCCCTTTTTCCCGACGATTGCAAAACCTGATATATAAAAACTAAGAAGAGCTTACAATCCCTAAAAATTACAGAAACTATTTGGAATTATCTCTCTCTACATTTGTGCGTTGTGCATTTCCATTCTAGATGTTCTTTTTTTTCTTAAAACAAAACTTTGAGTTTTCGCTCTCCCTTCATCCCATAAAGCAAAAAGGCAAATAGATCACAACAAAATGAAAATTTTGGATTTCAAAAATTTAAAACAATAACAAATGTAAGTAAAGAAAATTTATTCACACACCACAAATTAACACAAAAGTTTGGTTGTCCAGGTTTGGGAAATTCCACAAGTTCGACCCTAACAGCTTGGAATTTTATGAGAAAGAGATTTCCTCCACACATTCTTTAAAAATGGATATGCATGCTTTAAAAATATTAAAAATGCAAATCACCTATGGATCCAAAGCTTTTGAAGAGAATAACAAACGCTCATTAAATTCTCAAGTGAACGTGAGATTGGATATTTACCCGAGTAAAAATAGCCATTATTTTGCCAATCTACAAAAAGCTGACCCAACGATCATACATGATTGTAAAGTGATTTATCATGCGTAACGGGGCCATATTACCCTAAGAAATGACTTATGGATTGGGAGTCAACACTCAGTTAAAAATCCCTGCTTCCCCCTTTTTCCTGATGATTGCAAAACCTGATATATAAAAACTAAAAAACCCTTAGAATCCCTAAAAAATACCGAATCACTTTGGAATTATCTCGCTCTATATTTTTGCACTGTGAATTTTCATTTTAGATGTACACTCTTTTCATCAATCAAAACTTTGAGTTTTCGCTCTCCCTTCATCCCGTAAACAAAAAGGCAAATAGATCACAACAAAATGAAAATTTTAGAATTCATGTACGGAAAAAATTTAAAACTATAACAAATGTAAGTAAACAAAATTTTATTCACACACCACAAATGAATACAAAAGTTTTTTTGTCCAAGTTTGGGAAATTCCACTAGTTCAACCCAAACAGCTTTGAATTTTATAAGAAAGAGATTTCCTCCACACATGGTTAACAAATGGATTAGCATGTTTGAAACAAGTTAAAGATGCAAATCACCTATGGATCCAAAGCTTTTGAAGAGAATAACAAACGCTCATTAAATTCTCAAGTGAACGTGCGGTGGGATATTTACCCGAGTCAAACAAGCCATTATTTTGCCCATCTACAAAAAGCCGACCCAACGATCATAGATGATTGTAAAGTGATTTATCATGCATAACGGGCTATATTACCCTAAGAAATGACTTATGGATTGGGAGTCAACACTCAGTTAAAAATCCCTGCTTCCCCCTTTTTCCCAACGATTGCAAAACCTGATATATAAAAATAAAAAAGACGCTAGAATCCCTAAAAATTACAGAAAATCTTTGGAATTATCTCGCTCTTCATTTGTGCACTGTGCATTTTCATTTTAGATGTACACACTTTTCATAAATAGAAACTTTGAATTTTCGCTCTCCCTTCATCCCATGAACCAAAAAGGCAAATAGATCACAATAAAATGAAAATTTTAGAGTTCATGTACGGAAAAAATTTAATCCAATAACAAATTTAAGTAAAGAAAATTTATTCACACACCACAAATGAATACAAAAGTTTTGTTGTCCAAGTTTGGGAAATTTCACTAGTTCAACCCTAACAGCTTGGAATTTTATAACATAGAGATTCCCTCCACACATGCTTAAAAAATGGATTTGCTTGTTTGAAACATGTTAAAGATGAAAATCACCTATGGATCCAAAGCTTTTGAAGAGAATAACAAACGCTGGTTAAATTCTCAAGTGAACGTGCGGTGGGATATTTACCCGAGTCAAACATGCCATTATTTTGGTCATCTACAAAGAGCTAACCCAATGATCATAGATGATTGTCAAGTGATTTATCATGTGTAACGGGCTATATTACCCAAAGAAATGACTTATGGATTGGGAGTCAAGACTCAGTTAAAAAACTCTGCCTCCCCCTTTTTCCCGACGATTGCAAAACCTGATATATAAAAATTAAAAAGACCTTAGAATCCCTAAAACTTACAGAAACTCTTTGGAATTATCTCGCTCTACATTTGTGCACTGTGCATTATCATTTTAGATGTACACACTTTTCATAAATCAAAACTTTGAATTTTCTCTCTCCCTTCATCCCGTAAACCAAAACGGCAAATAGATCACAACAAATTGAAAATTTCTGAGTTCATGTACGGAAAAAATTAAACCAATAACAAATGTAAGTAAAGAAAATTTATTCACACACCACAAATTAATACAAAAGTTTTGTTGTCCAAGTTTGGGAAATTTCACTAGTTCAACCCTAACAGCTTGGAATTTTATAAGAAAGAGATTTCCTCCACACATGCTTAAAAAATAGATATGCATGTTTTAAACAAGTTAAAAATACAAATCACCTATGGATCCAAAGCTTTTGAAGAGAATAACAAACACTCATTAAATTCTCAAGTGAACATGCGGTGGGATATTTACCCGAGTCAAAAAAGCCATTATTTAGCCCATCTACAAAAAGCTGACCCGACGATCATGGTTGATTGTAAAGTGATTTATCATCCGTAACGGGCTATATTACCCGAAGAAATGACTTATGGATTTGGAGTCAACACACAGTTAAAAATCCTTGCTTCCCCCTTTTTCTCGACAATTGCAAAACCTGACATATAAAAACTAAAAAAACTTTAGAATCCCTAAAAATTAAGGAAAATCTTTGGAATTATCTCGCCCTACATTTGTGCACTGTGCATTTTCATTTCATATGTACACTCTTTTCATAAATCAAAACTTTGATTTTTCGCTCTCCATTCATCCCGTAAACCAAAAAGGCAAATAGATCACAACAAAATGAAAATTTCAGAGTTCATGTACGGAAAAAATTTATAACAATAACAAATGTAAGTAAAGAAAATTTATTCACACACCACAAATGAATACAAAAGTTTTGTTGTCCAAGTTTGCGAGATTCCACTAGTTCCAACCCAAACAGCTTGGAATTTTATAATAAGGAGATTTCCTCCACACATGCTTAAAAAATGGATTAGCATGCTTGAAACATGTTATAGATGAAAATCACCTATGGATCCAAAGCTTTTGAAGAGAATAACAAACGCTCATTAAATTCTCAAGTGAACGTGCGGTGGGATATTTACCCGAGTAAAACAAGCCATTATTTTGCCCATCTACAAAATGTTGACCCAAAGATCATAGATGATTGTAAAGTGATTTATCATGCATAACGGGCTATATTACCCTAAGAAATTACTTATGGATTGGGAGTCAACACTTAGTTATAAATCCCTGCTTCCCCCTTTTTCCCGACGATTGCAAAACATGATATATAGAAACTAAAAAAACCTTAGAATCCCTAAAAATTATAGAAACTCTTTGGAATTATCTCGCTCTACATTTGTGCACTATCCATTTTCATTTCAGATGTACACTCTTTTCATAGATCAAAACTTTGAGTTTTCGCTCTCCCTTCATCCCTTAAATCAAAAAGGCAAATAGATTACAACAAAATGAAAATTTCAGAGTTCATGTACGGGAAAAATTTAAAACAATAACAAATGTAAGTAAAGAAAATTTATTCACACACCACAAATGAATACCAAAGTTTTGTTGTCCAAGTTTTGGAAATTCCACTAGTTCAACCCAAACAGCTTCGAATTTTATAAGAAAGAGATTTCCGCCACACATGCTTAAAAAATAGATTAGCATGTTTGAAACATGTTAAAGATGCAAATCACCTATGGATCCAAAGCTTTTGAAGAGAATAACAAACGCTCATTAAATTCTCAAGTGAACGTGCGGTGGGATATTTACCCGAGTCAAACAAGCCACTATTTTGCCCATCTACAAAAAGTTGACCCAACGATCATAGATTATTGTAAAGTTATTTATCATGCCTAATGGGCTATATTACCCTAAGAAATGACATATGGATTGGGAGTCAACACTCAGTTAAAAATCCCTGCTTCCCCCTTTTTCCCGATGATTGCAAAACCTGATATATAAAAATTAGAAAGACCTTAGAATCCCTAAAAATTACAGAAACTCTTAGGAATTATCTCGCTCTACAATTGTGCACTGTGCATTTTCATTTTAGATGTACACTCTTTTCATAAATCAAAACTTTGAATTTTTCGCTCTCCCTTCATCCCGTAAACCAAAAAGGCAAATAGATCACAACAAAATGAAAATTTTAGAGTTCATGTACGGAAAAATTTAAACCAATAATAAATGTAAGTAAATAAAATTTATTCACACACCACAAATGAATACAAAAGTTTTGTGGTCCAAGTTAGAGAATTTCCACTAGTTCAACACTAACAGCTTGGAATTTTATAAGAAAGAGATTTTCTCCACACATGCATAAAAAATTGATTTGCATGTTTGAAACATGTTAAAGATGCAAATCACCTATCGATCCAAACTTTTGAAGAGAATAACAAACGCTCATTAAATTCTCAAGTGAACATGCGGTGGGATATTTACCCGAGTCAAACAAGCCAATATTTTGCCCATCTACAAAAAGCTGACCCAACGATCATAGATGATTGTAAAGTGATTTGTCATGCGTAACGGGCTATATCACCCTAAGAAATGATTTATGGATTGGGAGTCAACACTCAGTTAAAAATCCATGCTTCCCCCTTTTTCCCGACGATTGCAAAACCTGATATATAAAAACTAAAAAAACCATAGAATCCCTAAAAATTACGGAAACTCTTTGGAATTATCTCGCTCTACATTTGTGCAATGAGCATTTTCATTTCAGATGTACACTCTTTTTATAAATCAAAACTTAGAGTTTTTGCTCTCAATTCATCCCGTAAACCAAAAAGGCAAATAGATCACTACAAAATGAAAATTTCAGAGTTCATGTACGGAAAAAATTTAAAACAATAACAAATGTAAGTAAAGAAAATTTACTCACATAACACAAATGAATACAAAAGTTTTGTTGTCCAAGTTTGGGAAATTCCACTAGTTCCAACCCAAACAGATTGGAATTTTATAATAAGGAGATTTCCACCACACAAGCTTAAAAAATGGATTAGCATGTTTGAAACATGTTAAAGATGCAAATCACCTATGGATCCAAAGCTTTTGAACAGAATAACAAACGCTCATTAAATTCTCAAATGAACGTGTGATGGGATATTTACCCGAGTCAAACAAGACATTATTTTGCCCATCTACAAAATGTTGACCCACTGATCATAGATGATTTTAAAGTGATTGACCATTCGTAACGGGCTATATTACCCTAAGAAATGACTTATGGATTGGGATTCAACACTCAGTAAAAATCCCTGCTTCCCCCTTTCTCCTGACGATTGCAAAACCTGATATATAAAAATAAAAAAGACCTTAGAATCCCTTAAAATTACAGAAACACTTTGGAATTATCTCGCTCTACATTTGTGCACTGTGAATTTTCATTTTAGATGTACACTCTTTTCATAAATCAAAACTTTGAATTTTTCGCTCTCCCTTCATCCCGTAAATCAAAAATGCAAATAGATCACAACAAAATGAAAATTTTAGAGTTCATGTACGGAAAAAATTTAAACCAATAGCAAATGTAAGTAAAGAAAATTTATTCACACACCACGAAAGAATACAAAAGTTTTGTTGTCCAAGTTTGGGAAATTCCACTAGTTCAACCCAAACAGCTTTGAATTTTATAAGAAAGAGATTTCCTCCACACATGCTTAAAAAATGGATTAGCATGTTTGAAACAAGTTAAAGATGCAAATCACCTATGGATCCAAAACTTTTGAAGAGAATAACAAACACTCATTAAATTCTCAAGTGAACGTGCGGTGCGATATTTACCCGAGTCAAACATGCAATTATTTTGCCCATCTACAAAGAGCTGACCCAACGATCATAGATGATTGTAAGGTGATTTATCATGCGTAACGGGCTATATTACCCTAAGAAATGACTTATGAATTAGGAGTCAAGACTCAGTTAAAAATCCCTGCCTCCCCCTTTTTCCCAACGATTCCAAAACCGGATATATAAAAACTAAGAAGAGCTTACAATCCCTAAAAATTACAGAAACTCTTTGGAATTATCTCACTCTACATTTGTGCACTGTGCATTTTCATTTTAGAAGTACGCTCTTTTCATCAATCAAAACTATGAGTTTTCGCTCTCCCTTCATCCCGTATACCAAAAAGGCAAATAGATCACAACAAAAAGAAAATTTTGGAGTTCAAAAATTTATAACAATAACAAATGTAAGTAAAGAAAATTTATTCACACACCAAAAATTAACACAAAAGTTTTGTTGTTCATGTTTGGGAAATACCACAAGACTCTAACAGCTTGGAATTTTATGAGAAAGAGATTTCCTCCACACATGCTTTAAAAATGGATATGCATGTTTTAAATATGTTAAAGATGCAAATCACCTATGTATCCCAAGCTTTTGAAGAGAATAACAAACGCTCATTAAATTCTCAAGTGAACGTGCGTTCGGATATTTACCCGAGTCAAACAAGCTATTATGTTGACCATCTACAAAAAGCTGACCCAACGATCATAGATGATTGTAAAGTGATTTACCATGCATAATGGGCTATATTACGCTAAGAAATGACTTATGGATTGGGAGTCAACACTCAGTTAAAAATCCCTGCTTACCTCTTTTTCCCGACGATTGCAAAACCTCATATATAAAAATAAAAAAGACCTAGAATCCCTAAAAATTACAGAAACTCTTTGGAATTATCTCGCTCTACATTTGTGCACTGTGCATTTACATTTGGATGTACAGTCTTTTCATAAATCAAAACTTTGAATTTTCGCTCTCCCTTCAAACCGTAAACCAAAAAGGCAAATAGATCACAACAAAATGAAAATTTCAGAGTTCATGTACGGAAAAAATTTAAACCAATAACAAATGTAAGTAAGAAAATTTATTCACACACCACAAATGAATACAAAAGTTTTGTTGTCCAAGTTTGGGAAATTCCACTAGTACAACCCTCACAGCTTGGAATTTTATAAGAAAGAGATTTCCTCCACACATGCTTAAAAAATGGATTTGCATGTTTGAAACATGTTAAAGATGAAAATAACCTAAGGATCCAAAGCTTTTGAAGAGAATAACAAACGCTCATTAAATTATCAAGCGAACGTGCGGTGGGATATTTACCCGAGTCAAACATGTCATTATTTTGTGCATCTACAAAGAGCTGACCCAAAGATCATAGATGATTGTAAAGTGATTTATCATGCGTAACGTGACTTATGGATTGGGAGTCAATACTCAGTTAAAAATCCCTGCCTCCCCCTTTTTCCCGACGATTCCAAAACCTGATATATAAAAACTAAGAAGAGCTTACAATCCCTAAAAATTACAGAAACTCTTTGGAATTATCTCGCTCTACATTTGTGCACTGTGCATTTTCATTTTAGATGTACACTTTTTTCATAAATGAAAAGAGTGAATTTTTGCTCTCCCTTCATCCCGTAAACTAAAAACGCAAATAGATCACAACAAAATGAAAATTTTAGAGTTCAGGTACTTAAAAAATTTAAACCAATAACAAATGCATGTAAAGAAAATTTATTCACACACCACAAATGAATACAAAAGTTTTGTTGTCCAAGTTTGGGAAATTCCACTAGTTCAACCCTAACAGCTGGGAATTTTATAAGAAAGAAATTTCCTCCAGACATGCTTAAAAAATGGATTACCATGTTTGAAACATGTTAAAGATGCAAATCACCTATGGATCCACAACTTTTGAAAAGAATAAGAAACACTCATTAAATTCTCTAGTGAACGTGCGGTGGGATATTTACCCGAGTCAAACAAGCCATTATTTTGCCCATCTACAAAAACTGACCCAACGATCATAGATGGTTGTAAATTGATTTATCATGCGTAACGGGCTATAATACCCTAAGAAATGACTTATTGATTGGGACTCAAGACTCAGTTAAAAAATCCCTGCCTTCCCCTTTTTCCTGATGATTGCAAAACCTGATATATAAAAACTGAGAAGAGCTTACAATCCCTAAAAATTACAGAAACTCTTTGGAATTATCTCTCTCTACATTTGTGCACTGTGCATTTCCATTCTAGATGAACTCTTTTTTCTTAAAACAAAACTTTGAGTTTTCGCTCTCCCTTCATCCCGTAAAGCAAAAAGGCAAATAGATCACAACAAAATGAAAATTTTGGATTTAAAAAATTTAAAACAATAACAAATGTAAGTAAAGAAAATTTATTCACACACCACAAATTAACACAAAAGTTTGGTTGTCCAAGTTTGGGAAATTCCACAAGTTCAACCCTAACAACTTGGAATTTTATGAGAAAAAGATTTCCTCCACACATTCTTTAAAAATGGATATGCATGTTTTAAACATGTTAAAAATGAAAATCACCTATGGATCAAAAGCTTTTGAAGAGAATAACAAACGACCATTAAATTCTCAAGTGAACGTGCGACCCAACGATCATAGATGATTGTAAAGTGATTTATCATGCGTAACGGGCTATATTACCCTAAGAAATGACTTATGGATTGGGAGTCAACACTCAGTTAAAAATCCCTGCTTCCCCCTTTTTCCCGACGATTGCAAAACATGATATATAAAAATTAAAAAGACCTTAGAATCCCTAAAAATTACAGAAACTCATTGGAATTATCTCGCTCTACATTTGTGCAATGTGTATTTTCATTTTAGATGTACACTCTTTTCATAAATCAAAACTTTGAATTTTCGCTCTCCCTTCATCCCGTAAACCAAAAAGGCAAATAGATCACAACAAAATGAAAATTTCAGAGTTCATGTACGGAAAAAATTTAAAACAATAAAAAATGTAAGTAAACAAAATTTATTCGCACACCACAAATGAATACAAAAGTTTTGTAGTCCAATTTTGGGAAATTCCACTAGTTCAACCCTAACAGCTTGGAATTTTATAAGACAGAGATTTCCGCCACACATGCTTAAAAATTGGATTAGCATGTTTGAAACATGTTCAAGATGCAAATCACCTATGGATGCAAAGATTTTGAAGAGAATAAAAAACGCTCATTAAAATCTCAAGTGAACGTGCGTTGGGATATTTACTCGAGTCAAACAAGCTATTATGTTGACGATCTACAAAAAGCTAACCCAACGATCATAGATGATTGTAAAGTAATTTATCATGTATAACGGGCTATATTATCTCGCTCTACATTTGTGCAATGTGCATTTTCATTTTAGATGTACACTCTTTTCATAAATCAAAACTTTGAATTTTCGCTCTCCCTTCATCCCGTAAACCAAAAAGGCAAATAGATCACAACAAAATGAAAATTTCAGAGTTTATGTACGGAAAAAATTTAAAACAATAAAAAATGTAAGTAAACAAAATTTATTCGCACACCACAAATGAATACAAAAGTTTTGTAGTCCAATTTTGGGAAATTCCACTAGTTCAACCCTAACAGCTTGGAATTTTATAAGACAGAGATTTCCGCCACACATGCTTAAAAATTGGATTAGCAAGTTTGAAACATGTTTAAGATGCAAATCACCTATGGATGCAAAGCTTTTGAAGAGAATAAAAAATGCTCATTAAAATCTCAAGTGAACGTACGTTGGGATATTTACTCGAGTCAAACAAGCTATTATGTTGACGATCTACAAAAAGCTAACCCAACGATCATAGATGATTGTAAAGTAATTTATCATGTATAACGGGCTATATTACCCTAAGAAATAACATATGGATTGGGAGTCAACACTCAGTTAAAAATCCCTGTTTCCCCCTTTTTCCCAACGATTGGAAAACCTGATATATAAAACTAAAAAAGACGTTAGAATCCCTAAAAATTACAGAAAATCTTTGGAATTATCTCGCTCAACATTTGTGCACTGTGCCTTTTTGTTTTAGATATACACTCATTTCATAAATAGAAACTTTGAATTTTCGCTCTTCCTTCATCCCGTAAACCAAAAAGGCAAATAGATCACAACAAAATGAAAATTTTAGAGTTCATGTACGGAAAAAATTTAAACCAATAACAAATTTAAGTAAAGAAAATTTATTCACATACCACAAATGAATACAAAAGTTTTGTTGTCCAAGTTGGAGAAATTCCACTAGTTCAACCCTAACAGCTTGGAATTTTATAACATCGAGATTTCCTCCACACATGTTTAAAAAATGGATTTGCTTGTTTGAAACATGTTAAAGATGAAAATCACCTATGGATCCAAAGCTTCTGAAGAGAATAAGAAACGCTCGTTAAATTCTCAAGTGAATGTGCGGTGGGATATTTACCCGAGTCAAACATGCCATTACTTTGCCCATCTACAAAGAGCAATCCCAACGATCATAGATGATTGTAAAGTTATTTATCATGCGTAACGGGCTATATTACCCTAAGAAATGACTTATGGATTGGGAGTCAAAACTCAGTTAAAAATCCCTGCCTCCCCCTTTTTCTCGACGATTGCAAAACCTGATATATAAAAATTAAAAAGACCTTACAATCCCTAAAAATTACAGAAACTGTTTGGAATTATCTCGCTCTACATTTGTGCACTGTGCATTTTCATTTTAGATGTACACACTTTTCATAAATCAAAACTTTGAATTTTCGCTCTCCCTACATCCAGTAAACCAAAAAGGCAAATAGATCACAACAAAATGAAAATTTCAGAGTTCATGTACGGAAAAAATTTAAACCAATAACAAATGTAAGTAAAGAAAATTTATTCACACACCACAAATTAATACAAAAATTTTGTTGTCCAAGTTTTGGAAATTCCACTAGTTCAGCCCTAACAGCTTGGAATTTTATAAGAAAGAGATTTCCTCCACACATGCTTAAAAAATAGATATGCATGTTTTAAACATGTTAAAGATCCAAATCACCTATGGATCCAAAGCTTTTGAAGAGAATAACAAAAACTCATTAAATTCTCAAGTGAACATGTGGTGGGATATTTACCCGAGTCAAAAAAGGCATTATTTAGCCCATCTACAAAAAGCAGACTCAACGATCATGGTTGATTGTAAAGTGATTTATCATGCGTAACGGGCTAAATTACCCTAAGAAATGACTTGTGGATTTGGAGTCAACACTCAGTTAAAAATCCTTGCTTCCCCCTTTTTCCCGACGATTGCAAAACTTGATATATAAAAACCAAAAAAACCTTAGAATCCCTAAAAATTAAGGAAACTCTTTGGAATTACCTCGCTCTACTTTTGTGAACTGTGCATTTTCATTTCATATCTACACTCTTTTCATAAACCAAAACTTTGAGTTTTCGCTCTCTGTTCATCCCGTAAACCAAAAAGTCAAATAGTTCACAACAAAATGAAAATATCAGAGTTCATGTACGGAAAAAATTTATAACAATAACATATGTAAGTAAAGAAAATTTATTCACACACCACAAATGAATACAAAAGTTTTGTTGTCCAAGTTTGGGAAATTCCACTAGTTCCAACCCAAACAGCTTGGAATTTTATAATAAGAAGATTTCCTCCACACATGCTTAAAAAATGGATTAGCATGTTTGGAACATGTTAAAGATGCAAATCACCTATGGATCCAAAGCTTTTGAAGAGAATAACTAACGCTCATTAAATTCTCAAGTGAACGTGCGGTGGGATATTTACCCGAGTAAAACAAGCCATTATTTTGCCATCTACAAAATGTTGACCCAACGATCATAGATGATTGTAAAGTGATTTATCATGTGTAACGGGCTATATTCCCCTAGGAAATGACTTATGGATTATGAGTCCCCACTCAGTTAAAAATCCCTGCTTATCCCTTTTTCCCGACGATTGCAAAACCTCATATATAAAAATTAAAAATTCCTTAGAATCCCTAAAAAATTACTGAAACTCTTTGGAATTATCTCGCTCTACAATTGTGCAATGCGCATTTTCATTTTAGATGTACACCCTTTTCATAAATCAAAACTTTGAATTTTTCGCTCTCCCTTCATCCCGTAAACCAAAAAGGCAATTAGATCACAACAAAATGAAAATTTTAGAGTTCATGTACGGAAAAAATTTAAACCAATAACAAATGTAAGTAATGAAAATTTATTCACACACCACAAACGAAAACAAAATTTTTGTTGTCCAAGTTCGGGAAATTCCAGTAGTTCAACCCAAACAGCTTGGAATTTTATAAGAAAGAGATTTCCTCCACACATGCTTAAAAAATAGATTTGCATGTTTGAAACATGTTAAAGATGCAAATCACCTATGGATCCACAGCTTTTGAAGAGAATGACAAACGCTCATTAAATTCTCAAGTGAACGTGCGGTGGGATATTTACCCGAGTCAAACAAGACATTATTTTGCTCATCTACAAATAGCTGACCCAACGATCATAGATGATTGTAAAGTGATTTATCATGCATAATGGGCTTTATTACCCTAAGAAATGACTTATGGATTGGGAGTCAAGACTCAGTTAAAAATCCCTGCTTCCCCCTTTTTCCCGACGATTGCAAAACCTGATTTATAAAAACTAAGAAGAGCTTACAATCCCTAAAAAGTACAGAAACTCTTTGGAATTATCTCTCTCTACATTTGTGCACTGTGCATTTCCATTCTATATGTACTATTTTTTCTTAAAACAAAACTTTGAGTTTTCGCTCTCCCTTCATCCTGTAAACCAAAAAGGCAAATAGATCACAACAAAATGGAAATTTTGGAGTTCAAAAATTTATAACAATAACAAATATAAGTAAAGAAAATTTACTCACAAACCACAAATTTACACAAAATTTTAGTTGTCCATGTTTGGGAAATACCTCTAGTTCAACCCTAACAGCTTGGAATTTTATGAGAAAGAGATTTCCTCCACACATGCTTTAAAAATGGATATGCATGTTTTAAATATGTTAAAGATGCAAATCATCTATGTACCCAAAGCGTTTGAAGAGAATAACAAACGGTCATTAAATTCTCAAGTGAACGAGCGGTGGGATATTTTCCCGAGTCAAAAAAGCCTTTATTTTGCCCATCTACAAAAAGCTGACCCAACGATCATAGATGATTGTAAAGTGATTTATCATGCGTTACGGGCTATATTACCCTAAGAAATGACTTACGGATTGGGAGTCAACACTCAGTTAAAAATCCCTGCTTCCCCCTTTTTCCCGACGATTCCAAAACCTGATATATAAAAACTAAAAGAACCTTAGAATCCCTAAAAATTACAGAAACTCTTTGGAATTATCTCGCTCTACATTTGTGCACTGTGAATTTTCATTTTAGATGTACACTCTTTTCATAAATCAAAACTTTGAGTTTTCGCTCTCCCTTCATCCCGTAAACCAAAAAGGCAAATAGATCACAACAAAATGAAAATTTTAGAGTTCATGTACAAAAAAAATTTAAAACAATAACAAATGTAAGTAAAGAAAATTTATTCACACACGACAAATGAATACAAAAGTATTGTTGTCCAAGTTTTGGAAATTCCACTAGTTCAAGCCAAACAGCTTGGAATTTTATAAGAAAGAGATTTCCTCCACACATGCTTAAAAAATGGATTAGCATGTTTGAAACATGTTAAAGATGCAAATCACCTACGGATCCAAAGCTTTTGAAGAGAATAACAAACGCTCATTAAATTCTCAAGTGAGCGTGCGGTGGGATATTTTCCCGAGTAAAAAAAGCCATTATTTTGCCCATCTGCAAAAAGCTGCCCAACAATCATAGATGATTGTAAAGTGATTTATCATGCGTAACGGGCTATATTACCGTAAGAAATGACTGATGGATTTGGAGTCAACACTCAGTTAAAAATCCTTGCTTCCCCCTTTTTCCCGACGATTGCAAAACCTGATATATAAAAACTAAAACACCTTAGAATTCCTAAAAATTAAGGAAACTCTTCGGAATTATCTCGCTCTACATTTGTGCACTGTGCATTTTCATTTCATATGTGCACTCTTTTCATAAATCAAAACTTTGAGTTTTCGCTCTCCGTTCATCCCGTAAACCAAAAAGGCAAATAGATCACAACAAAATCAAAATTTCAGAGTTCATGTACGGAAAAAATTTATAACAATAAGAAATGTAAGTAAAGAAAATTTATTAACACACCACAAATGAATACAAAAGTTTTGTTGTCCAAGTTTCGGAAATTCCACTAGTTCCAACCCATACAGCTTGGAATTTTATAATAAGGAGATTTCCTCCACACATGCTTAAAAAATGGATTAGCATGTTTGAAACATGTTAAAGATGCAAATCACCTACGGATCCAAAGCTTTTGAAGAGAATAACAAAAGCTCATTAAATTCTCAAGTGAATGTGCGGTGGGATATTTACCCGAGTAAAACAAGCCATTATTTTGCCCATCTACAAAATGTTGACGCAACGATCATAGATGATTGTAAAGTGATTTATCATGAGTAACGGGCTATATTACCCAAAGAAATGACTTATGGATTGGGAGTCAACACTCAGTTAAAAATCCCTGCTTATCCCTTTTTCCCGACGATTGCAAAACCTAATATATAAAAATTAAAAATACCTTAGAATCCCTAGAAATTACAGAAACTCTTTGGAATTATCTCGCTCTACAATTGTGCAATGCGCATTTTCATTTTAGATGTACACTCTTTTCATAAATCAAAACTTTGAAATTTTCACTCTCCCTTCATCCTGTAAACCAAAAAGGCAAATAGATCACAACAAAATGAAAATTTTAGAGTTCATGTACGGAAAAAATTTAAACCAATAACAAATGTAAGTAAAGAAAATTTATTCACACACCACAAATGAATACAAAATTTTTGTTGTCCAAGTTTGGGAAATTCCACTAGTTAAACCCTAACAGCTTGGAATTTTATAAGAAAGAGATTTCCACCACACATGCTTAAAAAATGGATTTGCATTTTGAAACATGTTAAAGATGCAAATCACGTATGGATCCACAGCTTTTGAAGAGAATAACAAACGCTCATTAAATTCTCAAGTGAACGTGCGGTGGGATATTTACCCAAGTCAAACAAGACATTATTTTGCTCATCTACAAATAGCTGACCCAACGATCATATATGATTGTAAAGTTATTTATCAGGCATAACGGGCTATATTACTGTTAGAAATGACTTATGGATTGGGAGTCAAGACTCAGTTAAAAATCCCTGATATATAAAAACTAAGAAGACCTTACAATCCCTAAAAATTACAGAAACTCTTTTGAATTATCTCTCTCTACATTTTTGCATTATGCATTTCCATTCTAGATGTACTCTTTTTTCTTAAAACAAAAATTTGAGTTTTCGTTCTCCCTTCATCCTGTAAACCAAAAAGGCAAATAGATCACAACAAAATGAAAATTTTGGAGTTAATAAATTTAAAAAAATAACAAATGTAAGTAAATAAAATTTATTCACACACCACAAATGAACACAAAAGTTTTGTTGTCCGAGTTTGGGAAGTTCCACTAGTTCAACCCTAACAGCTTGGAATTTTATAAGAAAGAGATTTCCTCCACACTTGCTTTAAAAATGGGTATGCATGTTTTAAACAAGTTAAAGAAGCAAATAACCTATGGATCCAATGCTTTTGAAGAGAATAACAAACGCTCATTAAATTCTTAAGTGAACGTGCGGTTGGATATTTACTTGAGTTAAACAAGCAATTATTTTTACCATCTACAAAAAGCTGACCCAACGATCATAGATGATTGTAAAGTGATTTATCATGCGTAACGGGCTATATTACCCTAAGAAATGACTTATGGATTGGGAGTCAAGACTCAGTTAAAAATCACTGCCTCCCCCTTTTTCCCAACGATTGCAAAACCTGATATATAAAAACTAAGAAGATCTTACAATCGCTAAAAATTAAAGAAACTCTTTTGAATTATCTCTCTCTAAATTTGTGCATTGTACACTCTTTTCATAAATCAAAACTTTAAATTTTCCCTCTCCCTTCATCCCGTAAACAAAAAAGGCAAATCGATCACAACAAAATGAAAAGTTTAGAGTTCATGTATGGAAAAAATTTAAAACAATAACAAATGTAAGTAAAGAAAATTTATTCACACACCACAAATGAATAAAAAAGTTTTGCTGTCCAAGTTTGGGAAATTCCACTAGTTCACCCTTACATCTTGGAATTTTATAAGAAAGAGAATTCGTCCACACATGCTTAAAAAATGGATTTGCATGTTTGAAACATGTTAAAGATGTAAATAACCTATGGATCCAAAGCTTTTGAAGAGAATAACAAACGCTCCTTAAATTCTCAAGTGAACGGGCAGTGGGATATTTACCCAAGTCAAACAAGCCATTATTTTGTCCATCTACAAAAAGCTGACCCAACAATCATAGATGATTGTAAAGTGATTTATCATGCGTAACGGGCTATATTACCCTAAAAAATAACTTATGGATTGGGAGTCAAGACTCTGTTAAAAATCCCTACCTCCCCCTTTTTCCCGCAATTGTAAAACCTGATATATAAAAACTAAGAAGACCTTACAATCCCTCAAAATTACTGAAAATCTTTTGAATTATATGTCCCTAAATTTGTGCATTGTGAATTTTAATTCTAGATGTACTCTTTTTTCTTAAAACAAAACTTTGAGTTTTCCCTCTCCTTTCATCTCCTAAACCAAAAAGGCAAATAGATCACAACAAAATGAAAATTTTGGAGTTAAAAAATTTAAAACAATAACAAATGTAAGTAAAGAAAATTTATTCACACACCACAAATGAACACAAAAGTTTTGATGTCCAAGTTTAGGAAATTCCACTAGTTCAACCCTGACAGCTTGGAATTTTATAGGAAAGAGATTTCCACCACACATGCTTTAAAAATGGATTTGCATGTTTTAAACATGTTAAACATGCAAATCACCTATAGATCCAAAGCTTTTGAAGAGAATAACAAACTCGCATTAAATTCTCAAGTAAACGTGCGGTGGGATATTTACCCGAGTCAAACAAGCCATTATTTTGCCCATCTACAAAAAGCTGACCCAACGATCACGGATGATTGTAAAGTGATTTATCAAGCGTAACGGGCTATATTACCCTGAGAAATGACTTATGGATTGGGAGTCAAGACTCAGTTAAAAATTCCTGCCTCCCTCTTTTTCCCGACGATTGCAAAACCTGATATATAAAAACTAAGAAGAGCTTACAATCCTTAAAAATTATAGAAACTCTTTCGAATTATCTCTCTCTACATTTGTGCATTGTGCATTTCCATTCTAGATGTACTCTTTTTTCTTAAAACAAAAATTTGAGTTTTCACTCACCCTTCATCCCGTAAACCAAAAAGACAATTAGATCAGAACAAAATGAAAATTTTGGAGTTAAAAAATTTAAAAAAATAACAAATGTAAGTAAAGAAAATTTATTCACACACCACAAATGAACACGAAAGTTTTGTTGTCCATGTTTGGGAAATTCCACTAGTTCAAGCCTAACAGCTTGGAATTTTATAAGAAAGAGATTTCCTCCACATATGCTTTAAAAATGGATATGCATGTTTTAAACAAGTTAAACATGCAAATAACCTATGGATCCAAAGCTTTTGAAGAGAATAACAAACGCTCAATAAATTATCTAGTGAACGTGCGGTTGGATATTTACCCGAGTTAAACAAGCAATTATTTTTACCATCTACAAAAAGCTGGCCCAACAATCATAGATGATTGTAAAGTGATTTATCATGCGTAACGGGCTATATTACCCTAAGAAATGACTTATGGATTGGGAGTCAACACTAAGTTAAAAATCCCTGATTCCCCCTTTTTCCCGACGATTGCAAAACCTGATATATAAAAACTAAAAAGCCTTAGAATCCCTAAAAATTACAAAAACTCTTCTGAATTATCTCGGTCTACATTTGTGCATTTCCATTCTAGATGTACTCTTTTTTCTTAAAAGAAAACTGTGAGTTTTCGCTCTCCCTACATCCCGTAAACCAAAAAGGCAAATAGATCACAACAAAATGAAAATTTTGGAGTAAAAAAATTTAAAACAATAACAAATGTAAGTAAAGAAATTTTATTCACACACCACAAATGAACACAAAAGTTTTGTTGTCCAAGTTTGGGAAATTCCACTAGTACAACCCTAACAGCTAGGAATTTTATAAGAAAGAGATTTCTTCCACACATGCTTTAAAAATGGATATGCATGTTTTAAACATGTTAAACATGCAAATCACCTGTAGATCCAAACCGTTTGAAGAGAATAACAAACTCGCATTAAATTTTCAAGTGAACATGCGGTGGGATATTTACCTGAGTCGAACAAGCCATTATATTGCCCATGTAAAAAAAGTTGACCCAACGATCATAGATGATTGTAAAGTGATTTATCATGCATAACGGGCTACATTACCCTAAGGAATGACTTATGGATTGGGAGTCAAGACTCAGTTAAAAATCCCTGCCTCCCCCTTTTTCCCGACGATTGCAAAAGCTGATATATAAAAACTAAGAAGACCTTACAATCCATAAAAATTACAGAAACTCTTTCGAATTATCTCTCTCCAATTTTGTGCATTGTGCATTTCCATTCTAGATGTACCCTTTTTTCTTAAAACAAAACTTTGAGTTTTCGCTCTCCCTTCATCCCGTAAACCAAAAAGGCAAATAGATCACAGCAAAATGAAAGTTTCGGAGTTAAAAAATTTAAAACAATAACTAATGTAAGTAATGAAAATTTATTCACACACCACAAATGAACACAAAAGTTTTGTTTTCCAAGTTTGGGAAATTCCACAAGTTCAACTCAAACGGCTTGGAATTTTATAAGAAAGAGATTTCCTCCACACATGCTTCAAAAATGGATATGCAAGTTTTAAACATGTTAAAGATGCAAATGACCTATAGAGCCAAAGCTTTTGAAGATATTAACAAACGCTCATTAAATTCTCAAATGAACGTGCGGTGGGATATTTACCCGAGTCAAACAAGGCAATATTTTGCCGATCTACAAAAAGCAGACCCAACGATCATAGATGATTGTAAAGTGATTTATCATGCGTAACGGGCTATATTACTCTAAGAAATGACTAATGGATTGGGAGTCAAGACTTAGTTAAAAATCCCTGCCTCCCCCTTTTTCCGGACGATTGCAAAACCTGATATAAAAAAACTAAGAAGACCTTACAATCCCTAAAAATTACATTTGTGCATTGTGCATTTCCATTCTAGATGTACCCTTTTTTCTTAAAACAAAACTTTGAGTTTTCGCTCTCCCTTCATCCCGTAAACCAAAAAGGCAAATAGATCACAACAAAAAGAAAATTTCGGAGTTAAAAAATTTAAAACAATAACTAATGTAAGTAAAAAAAATTTATTCACACACCACAAATGAACACAAAAGTTTTGTTTTCCAAGTTTGGGAAATTCCACAAGTTCAACCCTAACATCTTGGAATTTTGTAAGAAAGAGATTTCCTCCACACATGCTTTAAAAATGGATATGCATGTTTTAAACATGTTAAATATGCAAATCACCTATGGATCCAAAGCTTTTGAAGAGAATAACAAACGCTCATTAAATTCTCAAGTGAACGTGCAGTGGGATATTTACCCGAGTCAAACAAGCCATTATTTTTCCCATCTACAAAAAGCTGACCCAACCATCATAGATGATTGTAAAGTGATTTATCATGCGTAACTGGCTATATTACCCTAAGAAATGAGTTATGTATTGGGAGTCAACACTCAGTTAAAAATCCCTACTTCCCCCTTTTTCCCGACGATTGTAAAACCAGATATATAAAAACTAAAAAAAACTTACAATCCCACACAATTACAGAAACTCTTTGGAATTATCTCTCTCTACATTTGTGCACTGTGCATTTCCAATCTAGATGTACTCTTTTTTCTTAAAACAAAACTTTGAGTTTTCGCTCTCCCTTCATTTCGTAAACCAAAAAGGCAAATAGATCACAACAAAATGAAAATTTAGGAGTTAATTTTTTTTTAAAAATAACAAAAGTAAGTAAAGAAAATTTTTTCACACACCACAAATGAACACAAAAGTTTTGTTGTCCAAGTTTGGGAAATTCCACTAGTTCAACCCTAACAGCTTGGAATTTATAAGAAAGAGATTTCCTCCACATATGCTTGAAAAATGGATATGCATGAGTTAAACATGTTAAAGATGCAAATGACCTATGGATCCAAAGCTTTTGAAGACAATAACAAACGCTCATTAAATTCTCAAGTGAACGTACGGTGGGATATTTACCCGAGTCAAACAAGCCATTATTTTGCCCATCTACAAAAAGCTGACCCAACGATCATAGATGATTGTAAAATTATTAATCATGCATAATGGGCTATATTACCGTAAGAAATGAATTATGGATTGGGAGTCAAGACTCAGTTAAAAATCCATGCCTCCCCCTTTTTCCTAACGATTGCAAAACCTGATATATAAAAACTAAGAAGAGCTTACAATCCCTAAAAATTACAGAAACTCTTTCGAATTATCTCTCTCAACATTTGTGCATTGTTCATTTCCATTCTAGATGTACTCTTTTGTCATAAAACAAAACTTTGAGTTTTCACTCTCCCTTCATCCCGTAAACCAAAAAGGCAAATAGATCACCACAAAATGAAAATTTTGGAGTTAAAAAATTTAAAACAATAACAAATGTAAGTAAAGAAAATTTATTCACACACCACAAATGAACACAAAAGTTTTGTTGTCCAAGTTTGGGAAATTCCACTAGTTCAACCCTAATAGCTTGGAATTTTATCAAAAAGAGATTTCCTCCACACATGCTTTAAAAATGCATATGCATGTTTTGAACAAGTTAAAGATGCAAATCACCTATGGATCCAAAGCTTTTGAAGGAAAGAACAAACGCTCATAAAATTCTCAAGTGAACGTGCGGTGGGAAATTTAACTGAGTCAAACAGGCCATTATTTTTACCATCTACAAAAACCTGACCCAACGATCATAGACAATTGTAAAGTGATTTATCATGCGTAACAAGCTATATTACCCTAAGAAATGACTTATGGATTGGGAGTCAACACTCGTTTAAAAATCCCTGATTCCCCCTTTTTCCCGACGATTGCAAAACTTGATATATAAAAATTAAAAAGACCTTAGAATCCCTAAAAATTACAGAAACTCTTTGGAATAATCTTGCTCTACATTTGTGCACTTTGCATTTTAGTTTTAGATGTGCATTTCTTTCATAAATCAAAACTTTGAGTTTTCGCTCTCCCTTGATCCCGTAAACCAAAAAGGCAAATAGATCACAACAAAATGAAAATTTTGGAGTTAAAAAAATTAAAACAATAAAAATGTCAGTAAATAAAATTTATTCACAAACCAAAAATGAACAGAAAAGTTTTGTTGTCCAAGTTTGGGAAATTCCACTAGTTCAACCCTAACAGCTTGGAATTTTATAAGAAAGAGATTTCCTCCACACATGCTGTAAAAATGGATATGCATGTTTTAACACCTATGGATCCAAAGCTTTTGAAGTGAATAACAAACGCGCATTAAATTCTCAAGTGAATGTGCGGTGGGATATTTACCCGTGTCAAACAAGCCATTATTTTGCCAATCTACAAAAAGCTGACCCAACGATCATTGATGATTGTAAAGTGATTTATCATACGTAACGGGCTATATTACCCTAAGAAATGACTTATGGATTGGGAGTCAAGACTCAGCTAAAATTCCTTGCCTCCCCCTTTTTCCCGACGATTGCAAAACCTGATATATAGAAACTAAGAAGAGCTTACAATCCTAAAAAATTACAGAAACTCTTTCGAATTATCTCTCTCTACAGATGTGCATTGTACATTTCCATTCTATATGTACTCTTTTTTCTTAAAACAAAACTTTGAGTTTTCGGTATCCCATGATTCCATAAACCAAAAAGGCAAATAGATCACAACAAAATGAAAATTTTGGAGTTAAAAAATTTAAAACAATAACAAATTTAAGTAATGAAAATTTATTCACACACCACAAATGAACACAAAAGTTTTGTTGTTGAAGTTTTGGACATTCCACTAGTTCAACCCTAACAGCTTGGAATTTTATAAGAAAGACATTTCCTCCACACATGCTTTAAAAATGGATATGCATGTTTTAAACATGTTAAAGATGCAAATCACCTATGGATCTAAAGCTTTTGTAGAGAATAACAAACACTCATTAAATTCTCAAGTGAACGTGCGGTGGGATATTTACCCGAGTCAGACAAGCCATTATTTTGCCCATCTACAAAAAGCTGACCCAACGATCATAGATGATTGTAAAGTGATTTATCATGCGTAACGGGCTATATTACCATAAGAAATGACTTATGGATAGGGAGTCAACACTCAGTTAAAAATCCCTGCTTCCCCCTTTTTCCCGACGATTGCAAAACCGAATATATAAAACCTAGAAAGACTTTAGAATCCCTAAAAATTACAGAAACTCTTTGGAATTATCTCTCTTTAAATTTGTGCACTGTGTATTTTCATTTTAGATGTACACACTTTTCATAAATCAAAACTTTGAGTTTTCGCTCTCCCTTCATCCCTTAAACCAAAAAGGCAAATAGATCACAACAAAATAAAAAGTTTAGAGTTCATATACGGAAAAAATTTAAAAAAATAACAAATGTAAGTAAAGAATTTTTATTCACACACCACCAATGAATACAAAAGTTTCGTTGTCCAAGTTTGGGAAATTCCACTAGTTCAACCCTAACAGCTTGGAATTGTATAAGAAAGAGACTTCCTCCACACATTCTTAAAAAATGCATTTGCATATTTGAAACATGTTAAAGATGCAAATCACCTATGGATCCAAAGCTTTTGAAGAGAACAACAAACGCTCATTAAAATCTCAAGTGAACGTGGGGTGGGATATTTACCCAACTCAAACAAACCATTATTTTGCCCATCTACAAAAAGCTGACCCAACGATCATAGATGATTGTAAAGTGATTTATCATGCGTAACAGGCTATATTACCCTAAGAAATGACTTATGGATTGGGAGTCAGGACTCAGTTAAAATCCCAACCTCCCCCTTTTTCCCGACGATTGCAAAACCTGATAGATAAAAACAAAGAAGAGCTTACAATCCCTAAAAATTACAGAAACTCTTTGGAATTATCTCTCTGTACATTTTTGAAATGAGCATTTCCATTCTAGATGTACTCTTTTTTCTTAAAACAAAACTTTGAGTTTTCGTTCTCCCTTCATCCCGTAAACATAAAAGGCAAACTGATCACAACAAAATGAAAATTTTGGAGTTAAAAATTTAAAACAATAAAAAATGTAAGTAAAGAAAATTGATTCACACACCACAAATGAACACAAAAATTTTGATGTCCAAGTTTGGGAAATTCCACTAGTTAAACCCTAACAGATTGGAATTTTATAAGAAAGAGATTTCCTCCACATATGCTTAAAAACTGGATATGCATGTTTTAAACAAGTTAAAGATGCAAATCACCTATGGATCCAAAGCTTTTGAAGAGAATAAAAAACGCTCATTAAATTCTCAAATGAACTTGCGGTGGGATATTTACTCGATTCGAATAAGCCATTATTTTGGTCGTCTTCAAAAAGCTGACCCAACGATCATAGATGATTGTAAACTGATTTATCATGCATAATGGGCTATATTACCTTAAGAAATGACTTATGGATTGGGAGTCAATACTCAGTTAAAAATCCCTCCTTCCCCCTTTTTCCCGACGATTGCTAAACTTGATATTTAAAAACTAAAAAGACCTTAGAATACCTAAAAATTACAGAAACTCTTTGGAATTATCCCACTCTACATTTGTGCACTATGAATTTTCATTTTAGATGTACACTTTTTTCATAAATCAAAACCTTGGGTTTTTGCTCTCCCTTCATCCCGTAAACCAAAAAGGTGAATAGATCACATCAAAATGAAAATTTTGGAGTTCATGTACGGAAAAAATTTAAAACAATAACAAATGTAAGTAAAGAAAATTTATTCACACACCAGAAATGAATACAAAAGTTTTGTTGTCCAAGTTTGGGAAATTCCACTAGTTCAACCCTAATAGCTTGGAATTTTATAAGAAAGAGATTTCCTTCACACATGCTTAAAAAATGGATATGCATGTTTTAAACATGTTAAAGATCCAAATCACCTACGGATCTAAAGCTTTTGAAGAGATTAACAAACAATCATTAAATTCTCAAGTGAACGTGCGGTGGGATATTTACCCGAGTCAAACAAGCCATTAATTTGCCCATCTACAAAAAGCTGACCCAATGATTATAGATGATTGTAAAGTGATTGATCATGCGTAATGGGCTATATTACCCTAAGAAATGACTTATAGATTGGGAATCAACACTCAGTTAAAAATCCCTGCTTCCTCCTTTTTCCCGACGATTGCAAAACCTGATATATAAAAACTAAAAAGACCTTAGAATACCTAAAAATTACAGAAACTCTTTCGAATTATCTCGCTCTACATTTGTGCACTTAGTATTTTCATTTTAGATGTACACTCTTTTCATAAATCAAAACTTTGAGTTTTCGCTCTCCCTTCATCCCGTAAACCAAAAAGGCAAATCGATCACAACAAAATGAATATTTTAGAGTTCATGTACGCAAAAAATTTAAAACAATAACAAATGTTAGTAAATAAAATTTATTCACACACCACAAATGAATACAAAACTTTTCTTGTCCAAGTTTGGGAAATACCTCTAGTTCAACCCTAACTGCTTGGAATTTTATAAGAAAGAGATTTCCTCCACACATGCTTTAAAAATGGATATGCATGTTTTAAACATGTTAAAGATGCAAATCACCTTTGGATCCAAAACAATTGAAGAGAATAACAAACGCTCATTAAATTCTCAAGTGAACGTGCGGTGGGATATTTACCCGAGTCAGACAAGCCATTATTTTGCCCATCTACATAAAGCTGACCCAATGATCTTAGATGATTGTAAAGTGATTTATCATGTGTAACGGGCTATATTACCCTAAGAAATGTCTTATGGATTGGGAGTCAACACTCAGTTAAAAATCCCTGCTTCCCCCTTTTTCCCGACGATTGCAAAACCTGATATATAAAAACTAAAAGGACGTTAGAATCCCTAAAACTTACAGAAACTCTTTGGAATTATCTCGCTCAACATTTGTGCACTGTGCATTTTCATTTTAGATGTACACTTTTTTCATAAATCAAAACTTTGAGTTTCCGCTCCCCCTTCATCCCGTAAACAGAAAAGGCAAATAGATCACAACAAAATGAAAATTTTAGTATTCATGTACGGAAAAAATTTAAAACAGTAACAAATGTAAGTAAAGAATTTTTATTCACACACCACCAATGAATACAAAAGTTTTGTTGTCCAAGTTTGGGAAATTCCACTAGTTCAACCCTAACAGCTTGGAATTTTATAAGAAAGAGATTTCATTCACACATGCTTTAAAAATGGATATGAATGTTTTAAACATGTTAAAAATGCAAATCACCTATGGATCCAAAGCCATTGAAGAGAATAACAAACGCTCATTAAATTTTCAAGTGAACGTGCGGTGGAATATTTACCCAAGTCCAACAAGCCATTATTTTGCCCATCTACAAAAAGCTGACCCAACGATCATAGATGATTGTAATGTGATTTATCATGCGTAACGGGCTATATTACCCTAAGAAATGACTTCTGGATTGGGAGTCAACACTCAGTTAAAAATCCTTGCTGCCCCCTTTTTCCCGACGATTGCAAAACCTGATATATAAAAACTATAAAGACTTTAGAATCCCTAAAAATTACTGAAACTCTTTGAAATTATCTTGCTCTACATTTGTGCACTGTGCATTTTCATTTTAGATGTACACTTTTTTCATAAATCAAAACTTCGAGTTTTCGCTTTCTCTTCATCCCGTAAACAAAAAAGGCAAATAGATCACAACAAAATGAAAATTTTAGAGTTCATGTACGGAAAAAATTTAAAACAATAACAAATGTAAGTAAAGAAAATTTATTCACACACCACAAATGAGTACAAAAGTTTTGTTGTCCAAGTTTGGGAAATTCCACTGGTTAAACCCAAACTGCTTGGAATTTTATAAGAAAGAGATTTCCTCCACACATGCTTAAAAATGGATTTGCATGTTTGAAACATGTTAAAGATGCAAATCAACTATGGATCAAAAGCTTTTGAAGAGAATAACAAACGCTCATTAAATTCTCAAGTAAACGTACGGTGGGATATTTACCCGAGTGAAACAAGCCATTATTTTGCCCATCTACAAAAAGCTGACCCAACGGTCATAGATGATTGTAAAGTGATTTATCATGCGTAACGGGCTATATTACCCTAACAAATGACTTATGGATTGGGAGTCAAGACTCAGTTAAAAATCCCTGCCTCCCCCATTTTTCCGATGATTGCAAAACCTGATATATAAAAACTAAGAAGAGCTTACATTCCCTAAAAATTACAGAAACTCTTTGGAATTATCTCTCTCTACATTAGTGCATTGTGCATTTCCATTCTACATGTACTCTTTTTGCTTAAAACAAAACTTTGAGTTTTCGTTTTCCCTTGATCCCGTAAACATAAAAGGCAAACAGATCACAACAAAATGAAAATTTTGGAGTTAAAAATTTAAAACAATAACAAATGTAACTAAAGAAAATTTATTCACACACAACAATTGAACACAAAAGTTTTGTTTTCCAAGTTTGGGAAATTCCACTAGTTCAACCCTAACAGATTGGAATTTTATAAGAAAAAGATTTCCTCCACACATGCTTAAAAACTGGATATGCATGTTTTAAACATATTAAAGATGCAAATCACCTATGGATCCGAAGCTTTTGAAGATTATAACAAACGCTAATAGATGATTGTAAAGTGATTTACCATGTGTAACGGGCTATATTACCCTAAGAAATGACTATGGATTGGGAGTCAACACTCAGTTAAAAATCCATGGTTCCCCCTTTTTCCAGACGATTGCAATACCTGAAATATAAAAACTAAAAAGATGTTAGAATCCCTAAAAATTACAGAAACTCTTTGGAATTATCTCGCTCAACATTTGGGCACTGTGCATTTTCATTTTAGATGTACACTCTTTTCATAAATATAAACTTTGAGTATTCGCTCCCCCTTCATCCCGTCAACCAAAAAGGCAAATAGATCACAACAAAATTAAAATTTTAGAGTTCATGTATGGAAAAAATTTAAAACAATAACAAATGTAAGTAAAGAATTTTTATTCACACACCACCAATGAATAAAAAAGTTTTGTTGTCCAAGTTTGGGAAATTTCACTAGTTCAACCCTAACAGCTTGGAATTTTATAAGAAAGTGATTTCCTCCACACATTCTTAAATAATGGATTTGCATATTTGAAACATGTTAAAGATCCAAATCACCTATGGATCCAAAGCTTTTGAAGAGAATAACAAACGCTCATTAAATTCTCAACTGAACGTGGGGTGGGATATTTACCCAAGTCAAACAAGCCATTATTTTTCCCATCTACAAAAAGCTGACCCAACGATCATAGATGATTGTAAAGTGATTTATCATGCGTAACGGGCTATATTACCCTAAGAAATTACTTATGGATTGGGAGTCAAGACTCGGTTAAAAATCCCTGCCTCCCCCTCTTTCCCGACGATTGCAAAACCTGATATATAAAAACTAAGAAGAGCTTACAATCCCTAAAAATTACAGAAACTCTTTGGAATTATCTCTCTCTATATTTGTGCATTGTACATTTCCATTCAAGATGTACTCTTTTTTCTTAAAACAAAAGTTTGAGTTTTCACTCTCCCTTCATCTCGTAAACCAAAAACGCAAATAGATCACAACAAAAATGAAAGTTTTGGAGTTAAAAAATTTAAAAAAATAAAAAATGTAAGTAAATAATATTTATTCACACACCACGAATGAACACAAAATTTTTGTTGTCCAAGTTTGGGAAATTCCACTAGTTCAACCCAAACAGCTTGGAATTTTATAAGAAAGAGATTTCCTCCACACATGCTTTAAAAATGGATATGCATGTTTTAAACATGTTAAAGAGAATAACAAACGCTCATTAAATTCTCAAGTGAACGTGCGGTGGGATATTTACCCGAGTAAAACAAGCCATTATTTTGCCCATCTACAAAAAGCTGGCCCAACGATCATGGATGATTGTAAAGTGATTTATCATGCGAAACGGGCTATATTACCCTTAGAAATGACTTATGGATTGGGAGTCAAGACTCAATTAAAAATCCCTGCCTCCCCCATTTTCCCGACGATTGCAAAACCTGATATATAAAAACTAAGAAGAGCTTACAATCCCTAAAAATTACCGAAACTCTTTGGAATTATCTCTCTCTACATTTGTGCAATGAGCATTTCCATTCTAGATGTACTCTTTTTTCCTAAAACAAAACTTTGTGTTTTCATTCTCCCTTCATCCCGTAAACATAAAAGGCAAACAGGTCACAACAAAAAGAAAATTTTGGAGTTAAAAATTTAAAACAATAACAAATGTAACAAAAGAAAATTTATTCACACACAACAAATGAACACAAAAGTTTTGTTTTCCTAGTTTAGGAAATTCCACTAGTTCAACCCTAACAGATTGAAATTTTATTAGAAAAAGATTTCCTCCACACATGCTTTAAAAAAGGATATGCATGTTTGAAACATGTTAAAGATGCAAATCACCTATGGAACCAAAGTTGTTGAAGAGAATAACAAACGCTCATTAAATTCTCAAGTGAACGTGCGGTGGGATATTTACCCGAGTCAAACAAGCCATTATTTTGCCCATCTACAAAAAGCTGACCCAATGATCATAGAGGATTGTAAAGTGATTTATCATGCGTAACAGGCTATATTACCCTTAGAAATGACTTATGGATTGGGAGTAAAGACTCAGTTAAAAATCCCTCCTTCCCCCTTTTTCCCGACGATTGCTAAACCTGATATTTAAAAACTAAAAAGACCTTAGAATCCCTAAAAATTACAGAAACTCTTTGGAATTATCTCGCTCTACATTTGTGCACTGTGCATTTTCATTTTAGATGTACACTTTTTTCATAAATCAAAACCTCGAGTTTTCGCTCTCCCTTCATCCCGTAAACCAAAAAGGCGAATAGATCACATCAAAATGAAAATTTTGGAGTTCATGTATGGAAAAAATTTAAAACAATAACAAATTTTAGTAAAGAAAATTTATTCACACACCAGAAATGAATACAAAAGTTTTGTTGTCCAAGTTTGGGAAATTCCACTAGTTCAACCCTAACAGCTTGGAATTTTATAAGAAAGAGATTTCCTCCACACATGCTAAAAAAGTGGGTATGCGTGTTTTAAACATGTTAAAGAAGCAAATCACCGATGGATCTAAAGCTTTTGAAGAGAATAACAAACGCTCATCAAATTCTACAGTGAACGTGCGGTGGGATATTTACCTGAGTCAAACAAGCCATTATTTTGCCCATCGACAAAAAGCTAACCCAACAATCATAGATGATTGTAAAGTGATTTATCATGTGTAACGGGCCATATTACCCTAATAAATGTCTTATAGATTGGGAGTCAACACTCAGTTAAAAATCCCTGCTTCCGCCTTTTTCCCGACGATTGCAAAACCTGATATATAAAACTTAAAAAGACCATAGAATCCCTCAAAATTACATAAACTCTTTGGAATTATCTCGCTCTACATTTGTGCACTTAGTTTTTTCATTTTAGATGTACACTTTTTTCATAAATCAAAACTTTGAGTTTTCACTATCCCTTCGTCCCGTAAACCAAAAAGGCAAATCGATCACAACAAAATGAAAATTTTAGAGTTCATGTACGGAAAAAATTTAAAACAATAAAAAATGTAAGTAAAAAAAATTTATTCACACACCACAAATGAATACAAAAGTTTTCTTGTCCAAGTTTGGGAAATCCGACTAGTTCAACCCTAACTGCTTGGAATTTTATAAGAAAGAGATTTCCTCCACACATGCTTTAAAAATGGATATGCATGTTTTAAACATCTTAAAGATGCAAATCACCTTTGGATCCAAAACTTGTGAAGAGAATAACAAACGCTCATTGAATTCTCAAGTGAACGTGCGGTGGGATATTTACCCAAGTCAAATAAGCCATTATTTTGCCCATCTACAAAAAGCTGACCCAACGATCATAGATGATTGTAATGTGATTTATCATGTGTAACGGGCTATATTACCCTATGAAATGACATATGGATTAGGAGTCAACACTCAGTTAAAAATCCCAGCTTCCCCCTTTCTCCCGACGATTGCAAAACCTGATATATATAAACTAAAAAGTCGTTAGAATCCATAAAAATTACAGAAACTCTTTGGAATTATCTCGCTCAACATTTGTGCACTGTGCATTTTCATTTTAGATGTACACTCGTTTCATAAATCAAAACTTTGAGTTTTCGCTCTCCCTGCATCCCGTAAACCAAAAAGGCGAATAGATCACAACAAAATGAAAATTTTAGAGTTCATGTACGGAAAAAATTTAAAAAAATAACAAATGTAAGTAAAGATTTTTATTCACACACCACCAATGAATAGAAAAGTTTTGTTGTCCAAGTTTGGGAAATTCCACTAGTTCAAACCTAACAGCTTGGAGTTTTATAAGAAAGTGATTTCCTGCACACATGCTTTAAAAAAGGATTTGCATGTTTGAAACATGTTAAAGATGCAAATCACCTATGGATCAAAAGCTTTTGAAGAGAATAACAAACGCTCATTAAATTTTCAAGTGAAAGTGGGGTGGGATATTTACCCAAGTCAAACAAGCCATTATTTTGCCCATCTACAAAAAGCTGACCCAAAGATCATAGATGATTGTAAAGTGATTTATCGTGCGTAACGGGCTATATTACCCTAAGAAATGACTTATGGATTGGGAGTCAAGACTCGGTTAAAAATCCCTGCCTCTCCCTTTTTCCCAACGATTGCAAAACCTGATATATAAAAACTAAGAAGAGCTTACAATCTCTAAAAATTAAAGAAAATATTTGGAATTATCTCTCTCTACATTTCTGCATTGATGATTTCCAATCTAGATGTACTTTTTTTTCTTCAAACAAAAATTTGAGTTTTCGCTCTCCCTTCATCCGTAAACATAAAAGGCAAAAAGATCGCAACAAAATGAAAATTTTGGAGATAAAATATTTAAAACAATAACAAATGTCAGTAACAAAAATTTATTAACGCACCACAAATGAACACAAAATTTTTGTTGTCCAAGTTTTGGAAATTCCACTTGTTCAACTCTAAAAGACTGGAATTTTATAAGAAAGAGATTTCCTCCACACAAGCTTTAAAAATGGATAAACAAGTTTTAAACGTGTTAAAGATGCAAATCACCTATGGATCCAAAGCTCTTGAAGAGAATAACAAACGCTCATTAAATTCTCAAATGAACGTGTGGTGGGATATTTACCCGAGTCAAACAATCCATTGTTTTGCCCATCTACAAAAAGCTGACCCAACGATCGTAGATGATTGTAAAGTGATTTATCATGCGTAACGGGCTATATTACCCTAAGAAATGACTTATGGATTGGGACTCAACACTCAGTTAAAAATCCCTCCTTCCCCCTTTTTCCCGACGATTGCTAAACCTGATATTTAAAAACTAAAAAGACTTTAAAATCCTTAAAAATTACAGAAAATCATTGGAATTATTTCGCTCTACATTTCTGCACTGTGCATTTTCCTTTTAGATGTAAGCTTTTTTCATAAATCAAAACTTCAAGTTTTCGCTCTCCCTTCATCCCGTAAACCAAAAAGGCGAATAGATCACCACAAAATAAAAATTTTGGAGTTCTTGCACGGAAAAAATTTATAACCATAACAAATGTAAGTAAATAAAATTTATTCAAACACCACAAATGAACACAAAAGTTTTGTTGTGCAAGTTTGGGAAATTCCACTAGTTCAAACCTAACAGCTTGGAATTTTATAAGAAAGAGATTTCCTCCACACATGCTTGAAAAATGGTATGCAAGTTTTAAACATGTTAAAGATGCAAATCACCTATGGATCTAAAGCTTTTGAAGAGAATAACAAACGCTCATTAAATTTTCAAGTGAAAGTGGGGTAGGATATTTACCCAAGTCAAACAAGCCATTATTTTGCCCATCTACAAAAAGCTGACCCAAAGATCATAGATGATTGTAAAGTGATTTATCGTGCGTAACGGGCTATATTACCCTAAGAAATGACTTATGGATTGGGAGTCAAGACTCGGTTAAAAATCCCAACCTCCCCCTTTTTCCCGATGATTGCAAAACCTGATATATAAAAACTAAGAAGAGCTTACAATCCCTAAAAATTACAGAAACTCTTTGGAATTATCTCTCTCTACATTTGTGCAATGAGCATTTCCATTCTAGATGTAATCTTTTTTCATAAAAGAAAACTTTGAGTTTTCGCTCTGCCTTCATCCCGTAAACATAAAATGAAAACAGATCACAACAAAATGAAAATTTTGGAGTTAAAAATTTAAAACAATAAAAAATGTAAGTAAAGAAAATTTATTCACACACAACAAATGAACACAAAAGTTTTGTTGTCCAAGTTTGGGAAATTCCACTAGTTCAACCCTAACAGATTCGAATTTTATTAGAAAGAGATTTCCTCCACACATGCTTAAAAACTGGATATGCATGTTTTAAACATGTTAAAGATGCAAATCACCTATGGATCTGAACCTTTTGAAGAGAATAATAAACGCTCATTAAATTCTCAAATTGACTTGCGGTGCGATATTTACCCGAATCAAACAACCCATTATTTTGACCGACTTCAAAAAGCTAACCCAATGATCATAGATGATTGTAAAGTGATTTTTGATGCGTAACGGGCGATATTACCCTAAGAAATGACTTATAGATTGGGAGTCAACACTCAGTTAAAAATTCCTTCTTCCCCCTTTTTCCCGACGATTGCTAAACCTGATATTTAAAAACTAAAAAGACCTTAGAATCCCAAAAAATTACAGAAACTCTTTGGAATTATCTCGCTCTACATTTGTGCACTGTGCATTTTCATTTTAGATGTACACTCTTTTCATAAATCAAAACCTTGAGTTTTCACTCTCCCTTCATCCCATAAACCAAAAAGGAGATCACATCAAAATGAAAATTTTGGAGTTCATGTACGGAAAAAATTTAAAACAATAACAAATGTAGGTAAATAAAATTTATTCACACACCACAAATGAACACAAAAGTTTCGTCATCCAAGTTTGGGAAATTCCTCTTGTTCAACCCTAATAGCTTGGAATTTTAAAACAAAGAGATTTCCTTCACACACGCTTAAAAAATGGATATGCATGTTTTAAACTTGTTAAATATGCAAATCACCTATGGATCAAAATCTTTTGAAGAGAATAAAAAACGGTCATTAAATTCTCAAGTGAACGTGCGGTGGGATGTTTACCCGAGTCAAACAAGCCATTATTTTGCCCATCTAAAAAAAGCTCACCTAACGATCATAGATGATTGTAAAGTGATTTATCATGCGTAACGGGCTATATTACCCTAAGAAAAGATTAATGGATTGGGAGTCAACACTCAGTTAAAAATCCCTGCTTCCCCCTTTTTCCCGACGATTGCAAAAACTTATATATAAAAACTAAAAAGTCCTTAGAATCCCTAAAAATTACATAAACTCTTTGGAATTATCTCGCTCTACATTTTTGCACTGTGCATTTTCATTTTAGATGTACAATTTTTTCATAAATCAAAACTTTGAGTTTTCGCTCTCCCTTCATCCCGTAAACCATGTACGAAAAAAATTTTAAACAATAACAAATGTAAAAAAACAAAATTTATTCATACACCACAAATGAATACAAACATCTTGTAATTTTACAACAAAAGTGATTTCCTCCACACATGCTTAAAAAATCGATTTGCATGTTTTAAACATGCTAAAGATTCGAATCACCTATGTATCCAAAGCTTTTGAAGAGAATAACAAACGCTCATTAAATTCTCAAGTGAACGTGCGGTGGGATATTTACCCGAGTCAAACAAGCCATTATATGGCTCATCTACAAAAAGCTAACCCAACGATCATAGATGATTGTAAAGTGCTTTATCATGCGTAACGGGCTATATTACCCTAAGAAATGACTGATGGATTGGTAGTCAAGACTCAGTTAAAAATCCTTGCCTCCACCTTTTTCCTGACGATTGCAAAACCAAGTATCTAAACCCTAAGAAGAGCTTACAATCCCTAAAAATTACAGAAACTCTTTGGAATTATCTCTCTCTACATTTCTGCATTGAGCATTTCCATTCTAGATGTACTCTTTTTTCTTCAAACAAAACTTTGAGTTTTTGCTCTCCCTTCATCCCGTAAACATAAAAGGCAAACAGATCACAACAAAATGAAAAATTTGGGAGTTAAAAAATTTATAACAATAGCAAATTTAAGTAAAGAAAATTTATTCACACACCACAAATGAACACAAAAGTTCTGTTGTCCAAGTTTTGAAAATTCCTCTAGTTCAACCCTAACAGCTTGGAATTTTATAACAAAGAGATTTCCTCCACACATGCTTTAAAAATGGATATGCATGTTATAAACATGTTAAAGATGCAAATCACCTATGGATCCGAAGCTTTTGAAGAGAATAACAAACGCTCATTAAATTCTCAAATGAACGTGCGGTGGGATATTTACCCAAGTCAAACAAGCCATTATTTTGCCCATCTACAAAGCGCTGACCCAACGATCATATATGATTGTAAAGTGATTTCTCATGCGTAACGGGCTTTACTACCCTAAGAAATGTCTTATAGATTGGGAATCAACGCTCAGTTAAAAATCCCTGCTTTCGCCTTTTTCCCGACGATTGGAAAACCTAATATGTAAAAAGTTAAAAGACCTTAGAATCTCTAAAAAATACAGAAACTCTTTGGAATTATCTCGCTCTACATTTGTGCACTTAGTATTTTCATTTTAGATGTACACTCTTTTCATAAATAAAAATTTTGAGTTTTCGCTCTCCCTTCATCCCGTAAACCAAAAAGGCAAATCATTCACAACAAAATGAAAATTTTAGAGTTCATGTACGGAAAAAATTTAAAAAAATAACAAATGTAAGTAAAGAAAATTTATTCACACACCACAAATGAATACAAAAGTTTTCTTGTCCAAGTTTGGGAAATCCGACTAGTTCAACCCTAACTGCTTGGAATTTTATAAGAAAGAGATTTCCTCCACACATGCTTTAAAAATGGATATGCATGTTTTAAACATGTTAAAGAGGCAAATCACCTTTGGATCCAAAACTTTTGAAGAGAATAACAAACGCTCATTAAATTCTCAAGTGAACGTGCGGTGGGATATTTACCCGAGTCAAACAAGCCATTATTTTGCCCATCTACAAAAAGCTGACCCAACGATCATAGATGATTGTAAAGTGATTTATCAAGTGTAACGGGCTATATTACCCTATGAAATGACTTATGGATTGGGAGTCAACACTCAGTTAAAAATGCCCACTTCCCCCTTTTTCCTGATGATGGCAAAACCTGATATATAAAAACTAACATGACGTTAGAATCCCTAAAAATTACAGAAACTCTTTGGAATTATCTCGCTCAACATTTGTGCACTGTGCATTTTCATTTTAGATGTACACTCTTTTCATAAATCAAAACTTTGAGTTTTCGCTCTTCCTTCATCTCGTAAACCAAAAAGGCAAATAGATCACAACAAAATGAAAATTTTAGAGTTCATGTACGGAAAAAATTTAAAAATATAACAAATGTAAGTAAAGAATTTTTATTGACACACCACCAATGAATACAAAAGTTTTGTTGTCCAAGTTTGGGAAATTCCACTAGTTCAACCCTAACAGCTTCGAATTTTATAAGAAAGTGATTTCCTCCACACATGCTTAAAAAATGGATTTGCATGTTTGAAACAGGTTAAAGATGCAAATCACCTATGGATCAAAATATTTTGAAGAGAATAACAAAAGCTCATTAAATTCTCAAGTGAACGTGGGTGGGATATTTACCCAAGTCAAACAAGCCATTATTTTTCCCATCTACAAAAACCAGATCCAACGATCATAGATGATTGTAAAGTGATTTATCATCTGTAACGGGCTATATTCCCCTAAGAAATGACTTATGGATTGGGAGTCAAGACTCGGTTAAAAATCCCTGCCTCCCCCTTTTTCCCGACGATTGCAAAACCTGATATATAAAAAGTAAGTAAGAGCTTACAATCCCTAAAAATTACATAAACTCTTTGGTATTATCTCTCTCTACATTTGTGCAATGTGCTTTTCCATTCTAGATGTACTCTTTTTTCTTAAAACAAAACTTTGAGTTTTCGGTTTCCCTTCATCCCGTAAAACAAAAAGGAAAATAGATCGCAACAAAATGAAAATTTTGCAGTTAAAAAATTTAAAACAATAAAAAATGTAAGTAAACAAAATTTATTCACACACCACGAATGAACATAAAAGTTTTGTTGTCCAAGTTCGTGAAATTCCACTAGTTCAACCCTAACAGCTTGGAATTTTATAAGAAAGAGATTTCCTCCACACATGTTTTAAAAATGGATATGCATGTCTTAAACATGTTAAAGAGAATAACAAACGCTCATTAAATTCTCAATTGAACGTGCGGTGGGATGTTTACCCGAGTCAAACATGCCATTATTTTGCCCATCTACAAAAAGCTCACCTAACGATCATAGATGATTGTAAAGTGATTTATCATGCGTAACGGGCTATATTACCCTAAGAAAAGACTTATGGATTGGGAGTCAACACTCAGTTAAAAATCCATGCTTCCCCCTTTTTCCCGACGATTGCAAAACCTGATATATAAAAACTAAAAAGTCCTTAGAATCCCTAAAAATTACAGAAACTCTTTGGAATTATCTCGCTCTACTTTTGTGCACTGTGCATTTTCATTTTAGATGTACAATTTTTTCATAAATCAAAACATTGAGTTTTCGCTCTTCCTTCATCCCGTAAACCATGTACGGAAAAAATTTTAAACAATAACAAATGTAAAAAAACAAAATTTATTCACACACCACAAATGAATACAAAAGTTTTGTTGTCCAAGTCTGGGAAATTCCACAAGTTCAACCCTAACAGCTTGGAATTTTCTAACAAAAGCGATTTCCTCCACACATGCTTAAAAATCGATTTGCATGTTTTAAGCATTCTAAAGATTCAAATCACCTATGTATCCAAAGCTTTTGAAGAGAATAACAAACGCTCATTAAATTCTCAAGTGAACGTGCGCTGCGATATTTACTTGAGTCAAACAAGCCATTATTTTGCCCATCTACAAAAAGCTGACCCAACGATCATAGATGATTGTAAAGTGATTTATTATGCGTAACCGGCCATATTACCCAAAGAAATGACTGATGGATTGGGAGTCAAGACTCAGTTAAAAATCCTTGCCTCCACCTTTTTCCCGACGATTGCAAAACCTGGTATCTAAAACCTAAGAAGAGCTTACAATCCTTAAAAATTAAAGAAACTCTTTGGAATTATCTCTCTCTACATTTGTGCATTGAGCATTTCCATTCAAGATGTACTCTTTTTTCTTCAAACAAAACTTTGAGTTTTCGCTCTCCCTTCATCCCGTAAACATAAAAGGCAAACAGATCACAACAAAATGAAAATTTTGGAGTTAAAAAATTTAAAACAATAAAAAATTTAAGTAAAGAAAATTTATACACACACCACTAATGAACACAAAAGTTTTATTGTCTAAGTTTTGGAAATTCCACTAGTTCAACCCTAATAGATTGGAATTTTATAGGAAAAATGTTTCCTCCACACATGCTTTAAAAATGGATATGCATGTTTTAAACATGTTAAAGATGCAAATCACCTATGGATCCAAAGCTTTTGAAGAGGATAACAAACCCTCATTAAATTCTCAATTTAACGTGCGGTGGGATATTTTCCTCTGTCAAACAAGCCATTATTTTGCCCGTCTACAAAAAGCTGACCCAACGATCATAGATGATTGTAAAGTGATTTATCATGCGTAATGGGCTATATTACCCTAAGAAATGGCTTATGGATTGGGAGTCAACACTCAGTTAAAAATCCCTACTTCCCCATTTTTCCCAACGATTGCAAAACCTGATATATTAAAACTAAAAAGACCTTAGAATCTCTAAAAATTACTGAAACTCTTTGGAATTATCTCGCTCTACATTTGTGCATTGTGCATTTTCATTTTAGGTCTACACTTTTTTCATAAATCAGAACTTTGAGTTTTCGCTCTCCCTTCATCCCGTAAACCAAAAAGGCAAATAGATCACAACAAAATTAAAATTTGGGAGTTCAAGTACAGAAAAAATTTAAAACAATAACAAATGAAAGTAAAGAAAATTTATTCACACACCACAAATGAACACAAAAGTTTTGTTGTCCATGTTTGGGAAATTCCACTGGTTAAACCCTAACAGCTGGAAATTTTATAAGAAAGAGATTTTCTTCACACATGCTTTTAAAATGGATATGCATGTTTTAAACATGTTAAAGATGAAAATCACCTATGGATCCAAAGATTTTTAAGAGAATAAAAAACACTCATTAAATTCTCAAGTGAACGTGCGGTGCGATATTGACCCGAGTCAAACAAGCCATTATTTTGCCCGGCTACAAAAAGCTGACCCAACGATCATAGATGATTGTAAAGTGATTTATCATGCGTAACGGGCTATATTACCCTAAGAAATTACTTAAGGATTGGGAGTCAACACTCAGTTAAAAATCCCTGCTTCCCCTTTTTCCCGACGATTGCAAAACCTGATATATAAAAAGACCTTAGAATCCCTAAAAATTTCAGAAACTCTCTGGAATTATCTCGCTCTACATTTGAGCCCTGTGCATTTTAATTTTAGAAGTATACTTTTTTCATAAATCAAAACTTTGAGTTTTCGCTCTCCCTTCATCCCGTAAACCAAAAAGGCAAATAGATCACAACAAAATAAAAATTCTGGAGTTCAAGAACGGAAAAAATTTAAAAAAATAACAAAATTAAATATAGAAAATTTATTCACACACCACAAAGGAACACAAAACTTTTGTTGTCCATGTTTGGGAAATTTCTCTAGTTCAACCATAACAGCTTGGAATTTTATAAGAAAGAGATTTCCTCCACACATGCTTTAAAAATGGATATGCATGTTTTAAACATGTTAAAGATGCAAATCACCTATGGATCCAAAGCTTTTGAAGTGAATAACAAACGCTCAGTAAATTATCAAGTGAACGTGCGGTGAAATATTTACCCGAGTCCAACAAGCCATTATTTTACCCATCTACAAAAAGCTGACCCAACGATCATAGATGATTGTAAAGATATTTATCATGCGTAACGGGCTATATTACCCTAAAAAATGACTTATGGATTGGGAGTCAACACTCAGTTGAAAATCCTTGCTTCCCCCTTTTTCCCAATGATTTCTGATGTAGAATTTTAGTTACATCGACTTTTATACCTCGCAAGCGTACGAATCGTTCATGTAATCTAGCAGTAAGCGAGGGTCATATCCACAGGGAGGATTGAATTTCTTGTATTCTTCAGTCAACTAACCTAACCAAATATGATGAATTAATATGAACTAAACACTAATTATATCCTAAATTATCAAGTAATAGTTTAATTAACTACTTGCACAACAGGAAAAGTCAACTCTGGATTTTACCGTGATTTGTGCCTCTCTCGAGTGCCACGTAACCACGAATCTGGATTCTCAATCCTTGCATCTAGCCCCTCTCGGGCGCCTAGAGTTAATGACAAAGATCGGATTACAATAGAATGCAGAGAATAATTTCCTATTGTGATGATGCTAAAATTATCAACTTTGGATTTTACCATGATTCGTGCCTCTCTCGAGCGCCACGAATCCGAATTCTCAATCCTTGCGTCTAGCCCCTCTCGGGCGCCTAGAGTTAAAGACAGAAATCGGATTAAAATACCAAAATCTAACCTCAATTATAATCTTACCCTAATTAACTAATTTAATCAAATATCAAGAAAACAAATCTTAAATAAACCTTAATTATCAAATCAGATTCAATTAACATTCAAAAACTAAGTTCAAACCATATAAAAAATTAAATTCAATAATGACAAATTACTCCCCTTCTTCCTCCTCTCGCTCGGGCAGCAACTCGTTCTCACGGGTGCTGCAATTTCCGGAAATTGGTGGCGTCGGGTAGCAATAGTGAATGGCCGGAGGTAGAGAAATTGCCGGCGATGACAGTTAGAAGCCGACGGATGGAGGTAACGTCCGGCGAAGAGCGAAACAGAGCTGACGTTCTCTAACCGGCTCTCTCGAGTCTCGGTTGGAGTTGGAATGGCTCCGGGACTGGTCGGAATATGTAAACGACGCCGGAGGATGGTCGGAAAGAAGAAGTGGCACCGGAGAAGCCCTCTCGGATCCCCTCCCGAACTGGCGAGCAAAGAATGGCAGCGTCGAACTCGCTGCGACGGAGACTCTCTCGAGCTCTCCTCGGGTCCGTTTTCGATTGCCGGATGGTGGTGGACGACGGTGGACGACAGTGGCCCGGCGAACGGCGGTGGGGAACTCCTCTCGGATCCTCCCCTGTTTTGGTCGATGGTGCTCCTCTATTTTTCAATACTCTCTCTTTTCCTTTCATGCTCCTCCCCGCTCTCGTCCGACGCCTCTCCCTTTAAATATGATTTTTCTTATTTTAAAACGATTTGCCCTAGAAATTACCTCCATTTCACTAAGGGCATTTTGGTAAATATCTTCTTCTCCACCCAAATTCTCCTGAAATTCCATAATTGAATCTATAAAAAGCATTTCAGGAAGAAATAAGACTAAAAAAATAATGAAATATAATTCAGGAGGGAGAAATATGCAATATCGACTGTGATTAATGCCAAATTCAATAAATGCTCATTTCATTTGAAAACCGATAAGTAACCACCTATAACACAATTATAAAGGTTATTATATTATAATTAACCTAGTTCTCATGTCAGAATATGGCATCTATCACACCCCCAAACCTAAATCTTCGCTAGTCCCTAGGAAAACAACAATCGAACCAAAATTAAGCCTAGGAAAACAAAATGTCACTTTCGTAGGGAGCACGATTGCATTTAGCGCATGCAACAAGCCGTTAAACCCCTACTCTGCAGTAGTGGACGAGTTATGTCTCGTGAGGATTTGCATGGAATTTACCCACAAAATTCATCTAAATCAATAATATAAAAAGAAAAACTGAAGAAAATTTACTCCTCATTAGCCTATGACTAATACTTAGTATCGTAAAATATCTGAAATTCATATGAGATCTTGCGAAATATTAAAACCTATGTAAAATATAGCCTATTATCAATCCAAATACACTCATTGTTACTCCACTTGAACCAATGTGACCCATAAGCTATTACTTCAACAGAACAAAGAGGCAACAAATAACAATAAAATCCTGGTCACATCACAATTAAGAGAAAATAGTAGAGTAAGCTTGTTGTCTGACAATCTCACAGAAGAAATATACCAATTTCAATCTTGACTTGCAACTTCTTTCAAATTACAATTCATCTTCAAAGTTAAGAAACTCATTGCTTCCATATTGAAAACCATTTTACGCTATTACCAGCGCACTTTTGCTATTACCAGCGTAATTTTTGTTTCACTGAATATTTTTGGTATTACCACCATTTTGTATTCGTCTTCACTGCACATGCACTTATTTTTAAGTAACCAACTGTTCTGGTGCATCTCCCTGGGTTTGCCCAGGCTGTTTCTGAAGTTATCTGTCTTTTGCAAGCAAGAGTATTTCCCTTTGCATTCATACATTACAACAAGGAATTTCACTGAGGTATAAAAAAGATTGAGTTCAAACAGGCATATAGGACTATTCAGACTAACATAGATCAACACTAGATTTACATGTTCTCTTTTGCAGCTAAGTTCCAAGTCTAATGCAATAGTAAGTTATCCCACTGAATTCTCATGAATCACAACAAATGATATCAGATTTCTAATAGGCATATTCTACACAAATTTACGAAAATTTTTGATACACATTTGAACAACTTATTTTAACTCTACTAATGTTAACCACATACTAAGAGGAGTAATTTGAAAACCGGTAACAGAAATCAAAAGAAAATTATTGCTAAGACACAAAAGAGTCGTTTCCCGCCTCCCCCCCCCCCAAACCTAAACCTGACATTGTCTATAATGGGGAAAAGTTAAAACACTATAACGACTACAAAAAAAAAAAAAAAAGAATAATAAAGACCCCCAGGAATGATACATAGTCTCCCTTGAAGAAGGTTTACTCGTATCAGCTGTACCCGTAGGTAATCATCCGTAGATGAAACCGCTATCCCACATCATACTTTGAAGAAATCTCAGTGTGACTGGCCACTGAAGGCAGCAGGAATCATGCGCTGAACACAAGTCCTTAAGTTACTCACCATAAGGTTTTCATTCAATACTTCAAGATCGAACTGGTCAATCCCAGAACGGTTGTTTGAGTATAGACCTCTCAAACTAGGGACCAAAAGTCTGGTCATCGACTACTGGAACCATTTATCCTCTCAGCCGGCAAGAGAGTATGAATAAGCCAAAAAAAATAAAATAAAAATAAAACTGTAATGTACAAAGGGATAGAAATGTGGGGATTGCCCACAATGTGCTAAGTTTATAGTCGTAAGCAAGACTCTGACGCATTCAGGATGAAATGATAGGTTCCTCCAAGAAAATCACCATCACTTCCTCCGGTGTGGGGATATTCTCAAGATACGGTTTGAGCCTCTGACCGTTAACTTTGAAGCTCGACCCATCTCCGTGATTGCGGATCTCAATAGCGCCATGAGGAAACACCTGTGTAACTTCAAATGGACTGGACCACCTGGATCTTAGCTTCCCTGGAAACAAATGCAATCATGAGTTATAAAGTAAGACATTCTGCCCAACAGTAAAAGACTTGTGAAAAATAGATTTATCATCTAAAAGCTTTGTTCGCTCCTTATACAGTTTGGCATTCTCATAAGCATCATGACGTATCTTCTCCAACTCATTCAATTGCAACTTTCTCTCCTCACCCGCTTGAGTTAAATCAAAATTTAAAGCCTTAATGGCCCAATAAGCTCTATGCTCAAGCTCAACAGGTAGATGACATGCTTTGCCGAACACTAGGCGAAATGGAGACATCCCAATCGGAGTCTTAAAAGCGGTTCGATAGGCCCATAAAGCATCGTCCAATAGAGTGGACCAATCTTTCCTATCAAAGCGAACCAACTTCTCCAAAATCCGTTTGATCTCCCTATTAGAGATTTCCACTTGACCACAAGTTTGTGGGTGGTACGGAGTGGACACCCGATGAGTGATGGAATATTTCTTCAATAAGGTCTCAAATGTTCTGTTACAAAAATGAGATCCCCCATCACTGATGATCGCTCTCGGGGTACCAAACCGATTAAAGATATTTTATTTTAAAAACTTTACCACCACTTTGTGATCATTTGTCTTACATGATATAGCTTCAATCCATTTAGAGACATATTCAACAGCAACAAGAATGTATTGATAGCCGAACGAGACAGGAAAAGGACCCATGAAGTCAATACCCCACACATCAAACAATTCAACAATAAGAATGGGGTTAAGAGGCATCATGTTCTTCCTAGACACACAACCAGTTCGTTGGCATTTATCACACACCTGACAAAACTCATGGGCATCTCTAAATAATGAAGGCCAATAGAAACCACATTGCAAGACTTTAGCCGCGGTCTTTCTAGCACCAAAATGTCCACCACATGAGTGAGAATGACAAAATTCAAGAATGTTGGCAAAGTCTTGCTCATGTACACAACGCCTAATGACTTGGTCAGAACACACCTTGAACAAATAAGGGTCATCCCAAAAAAAATGTTTGACTTGGGAAAAAAATTTCAACCTATCTTGTTTACTCCAATAATCAGGAATCTTATGAGTTACAAGATAGTTGACTATGTCATCAAACCAAGGCAACTGGGATACTTGGAGAAGTTGTTCATCAGGGAAGGAATCATTTAAAGGAAGGAATCCTTCCTGAGGTACTACACAGATCCTAGATAGATGATCAGCAACAACATTCTCACAACCTTTCTTATCTCGAATCTCAAGGTCAAATTCTTGCAATTGCAAGATCCATCTAATCAAGCGAGGTTTAGTGTCCTTGATGGATAATAAGTATTTCAAAGCAGAATGATCAGTGAACACTATAACCTTTGACCCTAACAGATATGATTTGAATTTGTTCAAGGCAAACACAACAACTAGCAACTCCTTCTCAGTGGTAGTATAATTCAATTGAGCATCATGAAGAGTTCGGCTAGCATATTGAATGACACAGGGCATTTTATCCGTCTTTTGCCCCAAAACAGCCCCCAATGCATAGTCAGAGGCATCACACATCAACTCAAAAGACAAAGACCAAATAGGGGGTTGGACAATGGGTGTAGTGGACAAACATTTCTTCAGTGTTTCAAAAGCATGAATACAGGCATCATCAAAGGCGAAAGCAACATCTTGAGCAAGTAAATTCGTCAAAGGACGAGAAATTTTGCTAAAGTCCTTAATGAAACACCTATAGAATCCAGCATGGCCAAGGAAAGAACGCACCCCCTTCACACAATTAGGTGGTGGCAGATTGGCAATTAGGTCAACCTTGGCTTTGTCCACTTCTACACCCCGCTCAGACACTACATGTCCTAAAACAATTCCTTCTTTCACCATGAAGTGGCATTTTTCCCAATTCAAGACTAAATTGGACTTAATGCAACGGGACAATACGAGTGAAAGATTGTGTAGACATGTATCAAAACTAGAGCCAAACACAGAAAAGTCATCCATAAAGACCTCTAAAAATTCACCAATCATGTCAGAAAAGATACTCATCATGCATCGTTGGAAAGTGGCTGGCACATTGCATAAACCAAAAGGCATGCGTCTGTAAGCATAGGTGCCAAACGGACACGTGAATGTGGTCTTTTCCTGGTATTCTGGAGCAATGGGAATTTGATTGTAGCCGGAGTATCCATCTAAGAAGCAATAAAAATTGTGGCCGGCCAATCGCCCTAGTACCTGATCAATGAAAGGTAGTGGGAAGTGATCCTTCCTAGTGGCGGAATTAAGTTTTCTATAGTCAATGCAGACACGCCACTTGGTGGTAGTTCTTGTGGGAATCAATTCACCACTCTCATTTTTCATTATCGTTATCCCCCCTTTCTTAGGGACAACTTGAATTGGACTCACCCAGGTGCTATTAGAAATAGGGTAAATGATTCCTGTCACAAGCAACCTGATGACTTCTTCTCTCACAACCTCCAGCATATGGGGATTTAACCTACGTTGCATCTCACGTGAGGCTTTAGTCCCCTCCTCCAAATGAATACGATGCATGCATATGGAGGGGCTAATCCCTTTTAAGGCATCAAGAGTCCACCCCAATGCCTCTCTGTGTGCTTGTAAAACTTCAGTCAATTGTTCCTCCTGCTCAGTACTCAAATAAGAGGAAATAATGACTGGTAATGAGTTCATGGGTCCCAAGAACGCATACTTCAATGTGGGAGGGAGTGGCTTAAGGTCTAGCTTGGAAGTTTCAAGAGGTTTGTCCAAGTCAAGAGGAAGATCCTGTGGATGTTCAGTTGTGATAACCTCATAAGCTTCCTCCAACAGAGGTACAGAATTGAGTAAAGAATTAACCTCTCGGAAATATGTTTCCTCATCAAAATAGTCCATGTCTAAAGATGTTATGCAAGACTCAAAAGATTCAAGAGTGGATTCGTTATCAAGCATAATAGTTTCTATAATAAATGCAGGACTCAGATCATCAGACTCAAGTGGGTGGTGCCCAGCATTAAATACATTCAATGAGATCTTAAAATTTCCAAAAGACAACTCCAACTGACCACTTTTACAATGAATGATAGCATTAGATGTGGCTAAGAAGGGACGTCCTAGGATGACAGGAATTTGGTTGGTCACATCGACTACTGGTTCTGTATCAAGAACAATGAAATCAACCGGGAACAGAAATTTGTCCACTTTTATCAAAACATCTTCAACTATTCCTCGTGGTATCTTGACAGAACGGTCAGCTAGTTGAAGTGTGATGGGAGTAGGCTTCAATTCCCCCAAACCTAATTGCTGGTACACAAAGAAAGGAAGCAAATTCACACTTGCCCCTAAGTCAAGATGAGCTCTTTGGATGGTATGTTCACCAATGACACATGAAATTGTGGGACATCCAGGATCTTTAACTTTAGGAGGAGTGTTATGCTTCAGAATTGAGCTTACATTCTCAGTAAGAAAGACCTTTTTGTTAACATGTTGTTTTCTCTTCTGTGTACAAAGGTCTTTCAAAAATCGTGCATAGGCAGGCACTTGCCTAATAGCATCAAGAAGTGGAATGTTAATGTGAACCTTACTAAACAGTTCCAACGTTTCATGCATGCTATCTCCTTTCCTAGGTGGGCCCGATAACCTCTGCGAATAAGGAGCTAATGGGACTTGGTTAGGGATCTGCTTGGCTGTTGGTGGAGAACTTGGAGGTTCTTCACTCAATGATGTGTCCCCATTGTCATCCTTTGATTCCTTAGACTTAGTGGTCCCTACCCCATTGTTCAACTCACGACCACTCCTAAGGGTGGTTATGGCTTGCTCATGGTGGGGTTTGGAACTCAACTCACTCTCATGTGTGCTTTTGGGGTTAGGAATGGTTTGACTCGGGAGTCTATTTTGTGCTTGTTCACTCATGTGGCTGGCCAACTGACTCACTTGCATTTCAAGTTTAGCAATGGAGGACTGTGTATTCTGCATGAATAATTGTAGTGTATCCTCAAGTGAAAGTTTTTGTGGAATCAATGGTTGTTGAGTGAAGTGTGGGCACGGAGCTTGGGGTTGAGTAAACCCTGGAGGACCCCAACCTGTGGGCCCTTGGACCATGAGAAATTTGGGTGCCTAGCCCAACCCGGATTATATGTTTCTGAAAAAGGATCGTTCCGGTTTGGTCTATGAAAATTCTGGACTGCATTCAAGTCCTCAATGAGCTCTGGGTAGGATGAACTAGATGGACACATTTGTGTGGGATGAGATGAACCAGAGCATATGGCACAGACAGTAGATGGGTTAGGAGCAGGTGAACTCTTGGACGCCATAAGGGCATCAATTTTTCTAGTCAACCCTTCAATCTTGGCCATGAGCATAGGTGTTTCACTAACCTCATAGAGACCCCCTCTTTTGGCTTCGTGGGATCTCCTATCAACATTAAATGACGAACCCCATTGCTGAGATTGATCACTCAACGTTTCAAAAAAATCCCACGCCTCACTAGCACTCTTACCCATCAAACTCCCACCACTCGTTGCATCTACCATGGATCTAACCTGAGGTGTAAGACCTTGATAAAAGTATTGCACTAAATGCCATTTCTCAAACCCATGATGCGGACACCTACGGATCAAATCCTTCCATTTCTCCCAAGCCTCATAAAAGTGTTCACCCTCCTGCTGCATAAAGTTGGAGATTTCTCTCCTGAGGGCTGTAGTTCTCTGAATGGGAAATTACTTGGACAAAAATTTCGTGACTAATGTGTCCCATGAAGTAATGCTGCCCACCTCTAAGGAATTAAGCCAAGACTTGGCCTTATCCTTAAGTTAAAATGGAAAAAGTCTTAACCGGATAGAGTCATCTGAGAAATTCTGGAATTTAAAAGTTGCACAAATATCTAAGAATTCCTTGATGTGGTAATATGGGTCCTCCTTCTCCAACCCATAGAATGTAGGGAGGAGTTGGATCACACCCGGTTTCAACTCATAACTGGCGGCAGTAGTGGGTGGCAATATAATGCAAGAAGGTGATGTGAAGTGGGATGGGATAGAATAATCCCTCAGGGCTCTACGGTCACCTGCTGCAGGTAACTGCAATGGTTCGCCCTGATTGGCCATGGTAGCTCCTAACTTGACTTCGGGTGTTTTCCTACAAATATGTTCTACCTCTTCAACAAAGGGAGCTAATGGTCCACCTAGGGAGCGGCGCCCATGCATAAAAAGACAAAAATAAACAAAAGGAACTATCAAATTAAGCTAACAAACTTTCTACTAAAAATATGAACTAACTAGAAGAAATAAAAATAATTCCAAAAAATAAAAAAAAATTAAAAAAATAAAAAATAAAAAAAAAATCTAACCTAAGACTATGGAGAACAAAGAAATACGCCTAATACGTGCCTCCCCGGCAACGGCGCCAAAAACTTGATGTAGAATTTTAGTTACATCGACTTTTATACCTCGCAAGCGTACGAATCATTCATGTAATCTAGCAGTAAGCGAGGGTCATATCCACAGGGAGGATTGAATTTCGTGTATTCTTCAGTCAACTAGCCTAACCAAATATGATGAATTAATATGAACTAAACACTAATTATATCCTAAATTATCAAGCAATAATTTAATTAACTACATGCACAACAAGAAACGTCAACTCTGGATTTTACGGTGATTCGTGCCTCTCTCGAGCGCCACGTAACCACGAATCCGGATTCTCAATCCTTGCGTCTAGCCCCTCTCGGGCACCTAGAGTTAATGACAAAGATCGGATTACAATAGAATGCAGAGAATTAATTTCCTATTGTGATGATGCTAAAATTATCAACTTTGGATTTTACCGTGATTCATGCCTCTCTCGAGCGCCACGTAACCACGAATCCGAATTCTCAATCCTTGCGTCTAGCCCCTCTCGGGCGCCTAGAGTTAAAGACAGAAATCGGATTAAAATACCAAAATCTAACCTCAATTATAATCTTACCCTAATTAACTAATTTAATCAAATATCAAGAAAACAAAACTTAAATAAACCTTAATTATCAAATCAGATTCAATTAACATTCAAAACCTAACTTCAAACCATCTAAAAAATTAAATTCAATAATGATGAATTACTCCCCTTCTTCCTCCTCTCGCTCGGGCAGCAACTCGTTCTCACGGGTGCTGCAATTTCCGGAAATTGGTGGCGTCGGGTAGCAATAGTGAATGGCCGGAGGTAAAGACGACGCCGGCAACGACGGTTAGAAGCCGACGGACGAAGGTAACGTCCGGCGAAGAGCGAAACAGAGCTGACGTTCTCTAACCGGCTCTCTGGAGTCTCGGTTGGAGTCGGAATGCCTCCGGGACTGGTCGGAATATGTAAACGACGCCGGAGGATGGTCGGAAAGAAGAAGTGGCACCGGAGAAGCCCTCTCGGATCCCCTCCCGGCCTGGCGAGCAAAGAATGGCAGCGTCGAACTCGCTGCAACGGAGACTCTCTCGAGCTCTCCTCGGGTCTGTTCTCGGTTGCCGGATGGTGGTGGACGACGGTGGCCCGGCGAACGGCGGTGGGGAACTCCTCTCGGATCCACCCCTGTTTCGGTCGACGGTGCTCCTCTGTTTTTCAATACTCTCTCTTTTCCTTTCACACTCCTCCCCGCTCTCGTCCGATGCCTCTCCCTTTAAATATGATTTTTCTTATTTTAAAATGATTTGCCCTAGAAATTACCTCCATTTCACTAAGGGCATTTTGGTAAATATCTTCTTCTCCACCCAAATTCTCCTGAAATTCCATAATTGAATCTATAAAAAGCATTACAGGAAGAAATAAGACTAAAAAAATAATGAAATATAATTCAGGAGGGAGAAATATGCAATATCGACAGTGATTAATGCCAAATTCAATAAATGCTCATTTCATTTGAAAACCGATAAGTAACCACCTATAACACAATTATAAAGGTTATTCTATTACAATTAACCTAGTTCTCATGTCAGAATATGACATCTATCAATTGTAAAACCTGATATATAAAAACTAAAAAGACCTTAGAATCCCTAAAAATTACAGAAACTCTTTGGAATTATCTCGCTTTACATTTGTGCACTGTGCATTTTCATTTTAGATGTACACTTTTTTCATAAATCAAAACTTTGAGTTTTCGCTCTCCCTTCATCCCGTAAACCAAAAGCCAAATAGATCACAACAAAATGAAAATTTTGGAGTTCAAGTACAGGAAAAATTTAAAACAATAACTAATGTAAGTAAATAAAATTTATTCACACACCACAAATGAACACAAAAGTTTTGTTGTCCAAGTTTGGGAAATTCCTCTAGTTCAACCCTAACAGCTTGGAATTTTATAAGAAAGAGATTTCCTCCACACATGCTTTAAAAATGGATATGCATGTTTTAAACATGTTAAAGATGCAAATCACCTATGGATCCAAAGCTTTTGAAGAGAATAACAAATGCTCATTAAATTCTCAAATGAACGTGCGGTGCGATATTTACCCGAGTCAAACAAGCCATTATTTTGCCCGTCTAGAAAAAGCTGAACCAAGGATCATAGATGATTGTAAAGTGATTTATCATGCGTAACGGTCAATATTACTCAAAGAAATGACTTACGGATTAGGAGTCGACAATCAGTTTAAAATCCCCGCTTCCCCCATTTTCCCGACGATTGCAAACCCTGATATATAAAAACTAAAAAGACCTTAGGATCCACAAAAATTATTGAAACTCTTTGGAATTATCTCGCTCTACATTTGTGCACTGTGAATTTTCAGTTTAGATGTACACTTTTTTCATAAATCGAAACTTTGAGTTTTCACTCTCCCTTCATCCCGTAAACCAAAAAGGCAAATAGATCACAACAAAACGAAAATTTTGGAGTTCAAGTACGGAAAAAATTTAAAACAATAACCAATGTAAGTAAAGAAAATTTATTCACACACCATAAATGAACACAAAGGTTTTGTGGTCCAAGTTTGGGAAATTCCTCTAGTTCAACCCTAACAGCTTGGAATTTTATAAGAAAGAGATTTCCTCCACACATGCTTTAAAAATGGATATGCATGTTACAAACATGTTAAAGATGCAAATCACCTATGGATCCATAGCTTTTGAAGAGAATAACAAACGCTCATTAAATTTTCAAGTGAACGTGCGGTGGAATATTTAACCAAGTCAAACAAGCCATTATTTTGCCCATCCACAAAAAGTTGACCCAACGATCATAGATGATTGTGAAGTGATTTATCATACGTAACGGGCTATATTACCCAAAGAAATGACTTATGGATTGGGAGTCAAGTCACAGTTAAAAATCCATGCCTCCCCCTTTTTCCCGACGATTGAAAAACCTTGTATATAAAAACTAAGAAGAGCTTACAATTCCTAAAAATTATAGAAACTCTTTGGAATTATCTCTCTCTACATTTGTGCATTGAGCATTTCAATTCTAGATGTACACTTTTTTTGTTAAACAAAACTTTGAGTTTTCGCTCTCCCTTCATCCCGTAAACATAAAAGGCAAACAGATCACAACAAAATGAAAATTTTGAAGTTAAAAAATTTAAAACAGTAACAAATGAAAGTAAAGAAAATTTATTCACATACCACAAATGTTCACAAAAGTTTTGTTGTCCAAGTTTTCGAAATTCCACTAGTTCAACCCAAACAGATTTGAATTTTATAAGAAAGAGATTTCCTCCACACATTCTTTAAAAATGGATATGCATGTTTTAAACATGGTAAAGTTGAAAATCACCTATGGATCCAAAGCTTTTGAAGAGAATAACAAATGCTCATTAAGTTCTCAAGTGAACGTGCGGTGGAATATTTACCCGAGTCCAACAAGCCATTATGCCCATCTACAAAAAGCAGACCCAAGGATCATAGATGATTTTAAAGTGATTTATCATGCGTAACCGGCTATATTACCCTAAGCAATGACTTATAGATTGGGAGTCAACACTCAGTTAAAAATCCCTCCTGCCCCCTTTTTCCCGACGATTGCAAAACCTGATATATAAAAACTAAAAAGACCTTAGAATCCCTAAAACTTATAGAAACTCTTTGGAATTATCTCGCTCTACATTTGTGCACTGTGCATTTTCATTTTAGATGTACACTTTTTTCATAAATCAAAAGTTTGAGTTTTCGCTCTCCCTTTATCCAGTAAAACAAAAAGGCAAATAGATCACATCAAAATGAAAATTTTGGAGTTCAAATACGGAAAAAATTTAAAACAATAACCAATGTAAGTAAAGAAAATTTATTCACACACCACAAATGAGCACAAAAGTTTTGTTGTCCAAGTTTGGGAAATTCCTCTAGTTCAACCCTAAAAGCTTGGAATTTTATAAGAAAGAGATTTTGTCCACGCATGCTTTAAAAGTGGATATGCATGTTTTAAACTTGTTAAAGATGGAAATCACCTACGGATCCAAAATTTTTGAAGAGAATAACAAACACTCATTAAATTCTCAAGTGAACATGTGGTGGAATATTTACTCGAGTCCAACAAGCCATTATTTTGCCCATCTACAAAAAGCTGACCCAATGATCATAGATGATTGTAAAGTGATTTATCATGCGTAACGGGCTATATCACCCTAAGAAATGACTTATGGATTGGGAGTCAACATTTAGTTAAAAATCCCCACTTCCCCCTTTTTTCCGATGATTGCAAAACCTGATATATAAAAAATATAAAGACCTAAGAACCCCTAAAAATTACAGAAACTCTTTGGAATTATCTCTCTCTACATTTGTGCATTGAGCATTTCCATTCGAGATGTACTCTTTTTTCTTAAAACAAAACTTTGAGTTTTCGCTCTCCCTTCATCCCGTAAACATAAAAAGCAAACAGATCACAACAAAATGAAAATTTTGGAGTCAAAAAATTTAAAACAATAACAAATGTAAGTAAAGAAAATTTATTTGCACACCACAAATGATCACAAACGTTTTGTTGTCCAAGTTTTGGAAATTCCACTAGTTCAACCCTAACAGATTGGAATTTTATAAGAAAGAGATTTCCTCCACACATGCTTTAAAAATGGATATGCATGTTTTAAAAATGTTAAAGATGCAAATCACCTATGGATCCAAAGCTTTTGAAGAGAATAACAAACGCTCATTAAATTCTCAAATGAACTTGCGGTGGGATATTTACCCAAGTCAAACAAGCCATTATTTTGCTCGTGTACAAAAAGCGGACCCAATGATCATAAATGATTGTAAAGTGATTTATCATGCGTAATGGGCTATATTACCCTAAGAAATGACTTATGGATTGGGAGTCAAGACTCAGTTAAAAATCCCTGCCTCCTCCTTTTTCCCGACGATTGGCAAACCTGATATGTAAAAACTAAGAAGAGCTTACAATCCCTAAAAATTAAATAAACTCTTTGGAATTATCTCTCTCTACATTTGTACATTGAGCATTTCCATTCTAGATAAACACTTTTTTCTTAAAACAAAACTTTGAGTTTTCGCTCTCCCTTCATCCCGTAAACATAAAAGGTAAACAGATGACAACAAATCTAAAATTTTGGAGTTAAAAAAATTTAAAACAATAACAAATGTAAGTAAAGAAAATTTATTCACACACCACAAATGAACACAAAGGTTTTGTTGTCCAAGTTTGGGAAATTCCTCTAGTTCAACCCTAACAACTTGGAATTTTATAAGAAAGAGATTTCCTCCGCACATGCTTTAAAAATGGATATGCATGTTTTAAACATGTTAAAGATGCAAATCACCTATGGATCCAAAGCTTTTCAAGAGAATAACAAACGCTCATTAAGTTCTCAAGTTAACATGCGGTGGAATATTTACGCGAGTCCAACATGCCATTATTTTGCCCATCTACAAAAAGATGACCCAACGATGATAGATGATTGTAAAGTGATTTATCATTTGTAACGGGCTATATTACCCAAAGAAATGACTTATGGATTGGGAGTCAACATTTAGTTAAAAATCCCTTCTTCTCCCTTTTTCCCGACGTTTGCAAAACCTGATATAAAAAAACTATAAAGACCTTAGAATCCCTAAAAATATCAGAAACTCTTTGGAATTATATTGCTCTACATTTGTGCACTGTGCATTTACATTTTAGATGTACACTTTTTTCATAAATGAAAACTTTGAGTTTTCGCTCTCCCTTCATCCCGTAAACAAAAAAGGCAAATAGATCACATCAAAATGAAAATTTTGGAGTTCAAATACGAAAAAATTTTAAAAGATTAACAAATTTAAGTAAAGAAAATTTATTCACACGCCACAAATGAACACAAAAGTTTTGTTGTCCAAGTTTGGGAAATTCCTCTAGTTCAACCCTAACAGCTTGGAATTTTATCAGAAAGAGATTTCCTCCACACATGCTTTAAAAGTGGATATGCATGTTTCAATCATGTTAAAGATGAAAATCATCTATGGATCCAAAGCTTTTGAAGAGAATAACAAACGCTCATTAAATTCTCAAATGAACGCGCGGTGCGATATTTACCCGAGTCAAACAAGCCATTATTTTGCCCGTCTAGAAAAAGCTGAACCAATGATCATAGATGATTGTAAAGTGATTTATCATGCGTAACGGTCAATATTACCCAAAGAAATGACTTATGGATTAGGAGTCGACAATCAGTTTAAAATCCCTGCTTCCCCCATTTTCCCGACGATTGCAAACCCTGATATATATAACTAAAAAGACCTTAGGATCCATAAAAATTATTGAAACTCTTTGGAATTATCTCGCTCTACATTTGTGCACTGTGAATTTTTATTTTAGATGTACACTTTTTTCATAAATCGAAACTTTGAGTTTTTACTCTCCCTTCATCCCGTAAACAAAAAAGGCAAATAGATCACAACAAAACGAAAATTTTGGAGTTCAAGTACGGAAAAAATTTAAAACAATAACCAATGTAAGTAAAGAAAATTTATTCACACACCATAAATGAACACAAAAGTTTTGTTGTCCAAGTTTGGGATATTCCTCTAGTTCAACCCTAACAGCTTGGAATTTTATAAGAAAGAGATTTCCTCCACACATGCTTTAAAAATGGATATGCATGTTTTAAACATGTTAAAGATGCAAATCACCTATGGATCCATAGCTTTTGAAGAGAATAACAAACGCTCATTAAATTCTCAAGTGAACGTGCGGTGGAATATTTAACCAAGTCAAACAAGCCATTATTTTGCCCATCCACAAAAAGCTGACCCAACGATCATAGATGATTGTGAAGTGATTTATCATACGTAACGGGCTATATTACCCAAAGAAATGACTTATGGATTGGGAGTCAAGTCACAGTTAAAAATCCATGCCTCCCCCTTTTTCCCGACGATTGAAAAACCTTGTATATAAAAACTAAGAAGAGCTTACAATCCCTAAAAATTATAGAAACTCTTTGGAATTATCTCTCTCTACATTTATGCATTGAGCATTTAAATTCTAGATGTACACTTTTTTTGTTAAACAAAACTTTGAGTTTTCGCTCTCCCTTCATCCCGTAAACATAAAAGGCAAACAGATCACAACAAAATGAAAATTTTGGAGTTAAAAAATTTAAAACAGTAACAAATGAAAGTAAAGAAAATTTATTCACACACCACAAATGATCACAAAAGTTTTGTTGTCCAAGTTTTCGAAATTTCACTAGTTCTACCCAAACAGATTGAAATTTTATAAGAAAGAGATTTCCTCCACACATGCTTTAAAAATGGATATGCATGTTTTAAACATGGTAAAGATGCAAATCACCTATGGATCCAAAGCTTTTGAAGAGAATAACAAACGCTCATTAAGTTCTCAAGTGAACGTGCGGTGGAATATTTACCCGAGTCCAACAAGCCATTATGCCCATCTACAAAAAGCTGACACAACGATCATAGATGATTTTAAAGTGATTTATCATGCCTAACCGGCTATATTACCCTAAGAAATGACTTATAGATTGGGAGTCAACACTCAGTTAAAAATCCCTCCTGCCCCCTTTTTCCAGACGATTGCAAAACCTGATATATAAAAACTAAAAAGAACTTAGAATCCCTAAAACTTATAGAAACTCTTTGGAATTATCTCGCTCTACATTTGTGCACTGTGCATTTTCATTTTAGATGTACACTTTTTTCAAAAATCAAAACTTTGAGTTTTCGCTCTCCCTTTATCCAGTAAAACAAAAAGGCAAATAGATCACATCAAAATGAATATTTTGGAGTTCAAATACGAAAAAAATTTAAAACAATAACCAATGTAAGTAAAGAAAATTTATTCACACACCACAAATGAACACAAAAGTTTTGTTGTCCAAGTTTGGGAAATTCCTCTAGTTCAACCCTAAAAGCTTGGAATTTTATAAGAAAGAGATTTCGTCCACGCATGCTTTAAAAGTGGATATGCATGTTTTAAACTTGTTAAAGATGCAAATCACCTACGGATCCAAAAATTTTGAAGAGAATAACAAACACTCATTAAATTCTCAAGTGACAATGCGGTGGAATATTTACCCGAGTCCAACAAGCCATTATTTTGCCCATCTACTAAAAGCTGACCCAATGATCATAGATGATTGTAAAGTGATTTATCATTCGTAACGGGCTATATCACCCTAAGAAATGACTTATGGATTGGGAGTCAACATTTAGTTAAAAATCCCTGCTTCCCCCTTTTTTCCGACGATTGTAAAACCTGATATATAAAAACTATAAAGACCTACGAATCCCTAAAAATTACAGAAACTCTTTGGAATTATCTCTCTCTACATTTGTGCATTGAGCATTTCCATTCGAGATGTACTCTTTTTTCTTAAAACAAAACTTTGAGTGTTCGCTCTCCCTTCATCCCGTAAACATAAAAAGCAAACAGATCACAACAAAATGAAAATTTTGGAGTTAAAAAATTTAAAACAATAACAAATGTAAGTAAAGAAAATTTATTCACACACCACAAATGATCACAAACGTTTTGTTGTCCAAGTTTTGGAAATTCCACTAGTTCAACCCTAACAAATTGGAATTTTATAAGAAAGAGATTTCCTCCACACATGCTTTAAAAATGGATATGCATGTTTTAAACATGTTAAAGATGCAAATCACCTATGGATCCAAAATTTTTGAAGAGAATAACAAACGCTCATTAAATTCTCAAATGAACTTGCGGTGGGATATTTACCCGAGTCAAACAAGCCATTATTTTGCTCGTGTACAAAAAGCGGACCCAACGATCATAAATGATTGTAAAGTGATTTATCATGCGTAATGGGCTATATTACCCTAAGAAATGACTTATGGATTGGGAGTGAAGACTCAGTTAAAAATCCTTGCCTCCCCCTTTTTCCCGACGATTGGCAAACCTGATATGTAAAAACTAAGAAGAGCTTACAATCCCTAAAAATTACATAAACTCTTCGGAATTATCTCTCTCTACATTTGTGCATTGAGCATTTCCATTCCAGATATACACTTTTTTCTTAAAACAAAACTTAGAGTTTTCGCTCTCCCTTCATCTTGTAAACATAAAAGGCAAACTGATCACAACAAATCTAAAATTTTGGAGTTAAAAAATTTAAAACAATGACAAATGTAAGTAAAGAAAATTTATTCACACACCACAAATGAACACAAAGGTTTTGTTGTCCAAGTTTGGGAAATTCCTCTAGTTCAACCCTAACAACTTGGAATTTTATAAGAAAGAGATTTCCTCCGCACATGCTTTAAAAATGGATATGCATGTTTTAAACCTGTTAAAGATGCAAATCACCTATGGATCCAAAGCTTTTCAAGAGAATAACAAACGCTCATTAAGTTCTCAAGTTAACATGCGGTGGAATATTTATGCGAGTCCAACAAGCCATTATTTTGCCCATCTACAAAAAGATGACCCAACGATCATAGATGATTGTAATGTGATTTATCATGTGTAACGGGCTATATTACCCAAAGAAATGACTTATGGATTGGGAGTCAACATTTAGTTAAAAATCCCTTCTTCCCCCTTTTTCCCGACGATTGCAAAACCTGATATAAAAAAACTATAAAGACCTTAGAATCCCTAAAAATATCAGAAACTATTTGGAATTATATTGCTCTACATTTGTGCACTGTGCATTTACATTTTAGATGTACACTTTTTTCATAAATGAAAACTTTGAGTTTTCGCTCTCCCTTCATCCCGTAAACAAAAAAGGCAAATAGATCACATCAAAATGAAAATTTTGGAGTTCAAATACGGAAAAATTTTAAAAGATTAACAAATTTAAGTAAAGAAAATTTATTCACACGCCACAAATGAACACAAAAGTTTTGTTGTCCAAGTTTGGGAAATTCCTCTAGTTCAACCCTAACAGCTTGGAATTTTATCAGAACGAGATTTCCTCCACACATGCTTTAAAAGTGGATATGCATGTTTTAATCATGTTAAAGATGAAAATCATCTATGGATCCAAAGCTTTTGAAGAGAATAACAAACGCTCATTAAATTCTCAAATGAACGCGCGGTGCGATATTTACCCGAGTCAAACAAGCCATTATTTTGCCCGTCTAGAAAAAGCTAAACCAATGATCATAGATGATTGTAAAGTGATTTATCATGCGTAACGGTCAATATTACCCAAAGAAATGACTTATGGATTAGGAGTCGACAATCAGTTTAAAATCCCTGCTTACCCCCATTTTCCCGACGATTGCAAACCCTGATATATAAAATCTAAAAAGACCTTAGGATCCATAAAAATTATTGAAACTCTTTGGAATTATCTCGCTCTACATTTGTGCACTGTGAATTTTCATTTTAGATGTACACTTTTTTCATAAATCAAAACTTTGAGTTTTTACTCTCCCTTCATCCCGTAAACCAAAAAGGCAAATAGATCACAACAAAATGAAAATTTTGGAGTTCAAGTACAAAAAAAATTTAAAACAATAACCAATGTAAGTAAAGAAAATTTATTCACACACCATAAATGAACACAAAAGTTTTGTTGTCCAAGTTTGGGAAATTCTTCTAGTTCAACCCTAACAGCTTGGAATTTTATAAGAAAGAGATTTCCTCCACACATGCTTTAAAAATGGATATGCATGTTTTAAACATGTTAAAGATGCAAATCACCTATGGATCCATAGCTTTTGAAGAGAATAACAAACGCTCATTAAATTCTCAAGTGAACGTGTGATGGAATATTTAACCAAGTCAAACAAGCCATTATTTTGCCCATCCACAAAAAGCTGACCCAACTATCATAGATGATTGTGAAGTGATTTATCATACGTAACGGGCTATATTACCCTAAGAAATGACTTATGGATTGGGAGTCAAGTCACAGTTAAAAATCCATGCCTCCCCCTTTTTCCCGACGATTGAAAAACCTTGTATATAAAAACTAAGAAGAGCTTACAATCCCTAAAAATTATAGAAACTCTTTGGAATTATCTCTCTCTACATTTCTTCCTTGAGCATTTCAATTCTAGATGTACACTTTTTTTGTTAAACAAAACTTTGAGTTTTCGCTCTCCCTTCATCCCGTAAACATAAAAGGCAAACAGATCACAACAAAATGAAAATTTTGGAGTTAAAAAATTTAAAACAGTAACAAATGAAAGTAAAGAAAATTTATTCACACACCACAAATGATCACAAAAGTTTTGTTGTCCAAGTTTTCGAAATTCCACTAGTTCTACCCAAACAGATTGGAATTTTATAAGAAAGAGATTTCCTCCACACATGCTTTAAAAATGGATATGCATGTTTTAAACATGGTAAAGATGCAAATCACCTATGGATCCAAAGCTTTTGAAAAGAATAACAAACGCTCATTAAGTTCTCAAGTGAACGTGCGGTGGAATATTTACCCGAGTCCAACAAGCCATTATGCCCATCTACAAAAAGCTGACCCAACGATCATAGATGATTTTAAAGTGATTTATCATGCGTAACCGGCTATATTACCCGAAGAAATGACTTATAGATTGGGAGTCAACACTCAGTTAAAAATCCCTCCTGCCCCCTTTTCCCAGACGATTGCAAAACCTGATATATAAAAACTAAAAAGAACTTAGAATCACTAAAACTTATAGAAACACTTTGGAATTATCTCGCTCTACATTTGTGCACTGTGCATTTTCATTTTAGATGTACACTTTTTTCATAAATCAAAACTTTGAGTTTTCGCTCTCCCTTTATCCAGTAAAACAAAAAGGCAAATAGATCACATCGAAATGAAAATTTTGGAGTTCAAATACGGAAAAAATTTAAAACAATAACCAATGTAAGTAAAGAAAATTTATTCACACACCACAAATGAACACAAAAGTTTTGTTGTCCAAGTTTGGGAAATTCCTCTAGTTCAACCCTAAAAGCTTGGAATTTTATAAGAAAGAGATTTCGTCCACGCATGCTTTAAAAGTGGATATGCATGTTTTAAACATGTTAAAGATGCAAATCACCTATGGATCCAAAAATTTTGAAGAGAATAACAAACACTCATTAAATTCTCAAGTGAACGTGCGGTGGAATATTTACCGGAGTCCAACAAGCCATTATTTTGCGCATCTACAAAAAGCTGACCCAATGATCATAGATGATTGTAAAGTGATTTATCATGCGTAACGGGCTATATCACCCTAAGAAATGACTTATGGATTGGGAGTCAACATTTAGTTAAAAATCCCTGCTTCCCCCTTTTTCCCGACGATTGCAAAACCTGATATATAAAAACTATAAAGACCTAAGAATCCCTAAAAATTACAGAAACTCTTTGGAATTATCTCTCTCTACATTTGTGCATTGAGCATTTCCATTCGAGATGTACTCTTTTTTCTTAAAACAAAACTTTGAGTTTTCGCTCTCCCTTCATCCCGTAAACATAAAAAGCAAACAGATCACAACAAAATGAAAATTTTGGAGTTAAAAAATTTAAAACAATAACAAATGTAAGTAAATAAAATTTATTCACACACCACAAATGATCACAAACGTTTTGTTGTCCAAGTTTTGGAAATTCCACTAGTTCAACCCTAACAGATTGGAATTTTATAAGAAAGAGATTTCCTCCACACATGCTTTAAAAATGGATATGCATGTTTTAAACATGTTAAAGATGCAAATCACCTATGGATCCAAAGCTTTTGAAGAGAATAACAAACGCTCATTAAATTCTCAAATGAACTTGCGGTGGGATATTTACCCGAGTCAAACAAGCCATTATTTTGCCCATGTACAAAAAGCTGACCCAACGATCATAAATGATTTTAAAGTGATTTATCATGTGTAATGGGCTATATTACCCTAAGAAATGTCTTGTGGATTGGGAGTCAAGACTCAGTTAAAAATCCGTGCCTCCCCCTTTTTCCCGACGATTGGCAAACTTGATATGTAAAAACTAAGAAGAGCTTACAATCCCTAAAAATTACTTAAACTCTTTGGAATTATCTCTCTCTACATTTGTGCATTGAACATTTCCATTCTAGATATAAACTTTTTTCTTAAAACAAAACTTTGTGTTTTCGCTCTCCCTTCATCCCGTAAACATAAAAGGCAAACAGATCACAACAAATCTAAAATTTTGGAGTTAAAAAATTTAAAACAATAACAAATGTAAGTAAAGAAAATTTATTCATACACCACAAACGAACACAAAGGTTTTGTTGTCCAAGTTTGGGAAATTCCTCTAGTTCAACCCTAACAACTAGGAATTTTATAAGAAAGAGATTTCCTCCACACATGCTTTAAAAATGGATATGCATGTTTTAAACATGTTAAAGATGCAAATCACCTATGGATCCAAAGCTTTTCAAGAGAATAACAAACGCTCATTATGTTCTCAAGTGAACATGCGGTGGAATATTTACGCGAGTCCAACAAGCCATTATTTTGCCCATCTACAAAAAGCTGACCCAACGATCATAGATGATTGTAAAGTGGTTTATCATGTGTAATGGGCTATATTACCCAAAGAAATGACTTATGGATTGGGAGTCAACATTTAGTTAAAAATCCCTTCTTCCCCCTTTTTCCCGACGATTGCAAAACCTGATATCAAAAAACTATAAAGACCTTAGAATCCCTAAAAATATCAGAAACTCATTGGAATTATATTGCTCTACATTTGTGGACTGTGCATTTTCATTTTAGATGTACACTTTTTTCATAAATCAAAACTTTGAGTTTTCGCTCTCCCTTCATCCCGTAAACAAGAAAGGCAAATAGATCACATTAAAATGAAAATTTTGGAGTTCAAATACGGAAAAATTTTAAAAGATTAACAAATTTAAGAAAAGAAAATTTATTCACACACCACAAATGAACACAAAAGTTTTGTTGTCCAAGTTTGGGAAATTCCTCTAGTTCAACCGTAACAGCTTGGAATTTTATCAGAAAGAGATTTCCTCCACACATGCTTTAAAAGTGGATATGCATGTTTTAAACATGTTAAAGATGAAAATCATCTATGGATCCAAAGCTTTTGAGGAGAATAACAAACGCTCATTAAATTCTCAAGTGAACGTGGAGTGGAATATTAACCCGAGTCCAACAAGCCATTATTTTGCCCAACTATAAGAAGCTGACCCAAAGATCATAGATGATTGTAAAGATATTTATCATGCGTAATGGGCTATATCACCCTAAGAAATGACTTATGGATTGGGAGTCAACACTCAGTTAAAAATCCCTGCTTCCCCCTTTTTCCCGACGATTGCAAAACCTTATATATAAAAACTATAAAGACCTTATAATCCCTAAAAATTAAAGAAACTCTTAGGAATTATCTCGCTCTACATTTGTGCACAGTGCATTTTAATTTTAGATGTACACTTTTTTCATAAATCAAAACTTTGAGTTTACGCTCTGTCTTCATCCCGTAAACCAAAAATGCAAATAGATCACAACAAAACGAAAATTTTCGAGTTCATGTACGGAAAATATTTAAAACAATAACAAATGTAAGTAAAGAAAATTTATTCACACACCACAAATGAATACAAAAGTTTTGTTGTCCAAGTTTGGGAAATTCCACTAGTTCAACCCTAACAGCTTGGAATATTATAAGAAAGAGATTTCCTCCACACATGCTTAAAAAATGGATTTGCATGTTTGAAACCTGTTAAAGATGCAAATCACCTATGGATCCAAAGCTTTTGAAGAGAATAACAAACGCTCATTAAATTCTCAAGTGAACTTACGGTGGGAAATTTACCCAAGTCAAACAAGCTATTATTTTGCCCATCTACAAAAAGCTGACCCAACGATCATAGATGATTGTAAAGTGATTGATCATGCGTAACGGGCTATATTACCCTAATAAATGACTTATGGATTGGGAGTCAAGACTCAGTTAAAAATCCATGCCTCCCCCTTTTTCTCGACGATTGCAAAACCTGATATATAAAAACTAAGAAGAGCGTACAATCCGTAAAAATTACAGAAACTCTTTGGAATTATCTATCTCTACATTTGTGCATTGAGCATTTCAATTCTAGATATACCCTTTTTTCTTAAAACAAAACTTTGATTTTTCGCTCTTCCTTCATCCCGTAAACATAAAAGGCAACCAGATCACAACAAAATGAAAATTTTGGAGTTAAAAAATTTAAAACAATAACAAATGTAAGTAAAGAAAATTTTTCACACACCATAAATGAACACAAAAGTTTTGTTGTCCAAGTTTGGGAAATTCCACTAGTTCAACCCAAACAGCTTGGAATATTATAAGAAAGAGATTTCCTCCACACATGCTTAAAAAATGGATTTGCATGTTTGAAACCTGTTAAAGATGCAAATCACCTATGGATCCAAAGCTTTTGAAGAGAATAACAAACGCTCATTAAATTCTCAAGTGAACTTACGGTGGGAAATTTACCCAAGTCAAACAAGCTATTATTTTGCCCATCTACAAAAAGCTGACCCAACGATCATAGATGATTGTAAAGTGATTGATCATGCGTAACGGGCTATATTACCCTAATAAATGACTTATGGATTGGGAGTCAAGACTCAGTTAAAAATCCATGCCTCCCCCTTTTTCTCGACGATTGCAAAACCTGATATATAAAAACTAAGAAGAGCGTACAATCCGTAAAAATTACAGAAACTCTTTGGAATTATCTATCTCTACATTTGTGCATTGAGCATTTCAATTCTAGATATACCCTTTTTTCTTAAAACAAAACTTTGAGTTTTCGCTCTTCCTTCATCCCGTAAACATAAAAGGCAACCAGATCACAACAAAATGAAAATTTTGGAGTTAAAAAATTTAAAACAATAACAAATGTAAGTAAAGAAAATTTTTCACACACCATAAATGAACACAAAAGTTTTGTTGTCCAAGTTTGGGAAATTCCACTAGTTCAACCCTAAAAGATTGGAATTTTGTAAGAAAGAGATTTCCTCCATACATGCTTTAAAAATGGATATGCATGTTTTAAACATGTTAAATATGCAAATCACCTATGGATCGAAAGCTTTAGAAGAGAATAACCAACGCTCATTAAATTTTCAAATGAACGTTCAGTGGGATATTAACCCGAGTCAAACCAGCCATTATTTTGCCCGTCTACAAAAAGTTGACCCAACGATCATATGATTGTAAAGTGATTTATCATGCGTAACGTGCTATATTACCCTAAGAAATGACTTATGGATTAGGAGTCAACACTCAGTTAAAAATCCCAGCTTCCCCCTTTTCCCCGACGATTGCAAAACCTGATATATAAAAACTAAAAAGACCATAGAATCCATAAAAATGACAGAAACACTTTGGAATTATCTTGATCTACATTGTGCACTGGGAATTTTCATTTTAGATGTACACTTTTTTCATAAATGAAAACTTTGAGTTTTCGCTCTCCCTTCATCCCGTAAACCAAAAAGGCAAATAGATCACAACAAAAGGAAAATTTTTGAGTTCAAATACGGAAAAAATTTAAAACAATAACAAATGTAAGTAAAGAAATTTTATTCACACACCACAAATGAACACAAAACTTTTTTTGTCAAAGTTTGGGAAATTCCTCTAGTTCAACCCTAACAGCTTCGAATTTTATAAGAAAGAGATTTCCTCCACATATGCTTTAAAAATGGATATGCATGTTTTAAACATGTTAAAGATGCAAATCACCTATGGATCCAAAGCTTTTGAAGAGAATAACAAACGCTCATTAAGTTCTCAAGTGAACGTGCGGTGGAATATTTACCCGAGTCCAACAAGCCATTATTTAGCCCATGTACAAAAAGCTGAACCAACGATCATGGATGATTATAAAGTGATTTATCATGCGTAACGGGCTATATCACCTTAAGAAATGACTTATGGATTGGGAGTCAACACTCAGTTAAAAATCCCAGCTTCCCCCTTTTTCCCGACGATTGTAAAACCTGATATATAAAAACTATAAAGACCTTAGAATCCCTAAAAATTACAGAAACTCTTCGGAATTATCTCGCTCTACATTTGTGCACTGTGCATTTTCATTTTAGATTTACACTTTTTTCATAAATCAAAACTTTGAGTTTTCGCTCTCCATTCATCCCACAATCCAAAAAGGTAAATAGATCACAACAAAACGACAATTTTTGAGAGTTCATGTGCGGAAAATGTTAACAACAATAACAAATGTAAGTAAAGAAAATTTATTCACACACCACAAATGAATACAAAAGTTTGGTTGTCCAAGTTTGGGAAATTCCACTAGTTCATCCCTAATAGCTTGGAATTTTATAAGAAAGAGATTTCCTCCACACATGCTTAAGAAATGGATTTGCAAGTTTGAAACATGTTAAAGATGCAAATCACCTATGGATCCAAAGCTTTTGAAGAGAATAACAAACGCTCATTAAATTCTCGAGTGAACGTGCGGTGGGATATTTACCCGAGTCAAACAAGCCATTATTTTGCCCATCTACAAAAAGTTGACCCAACGATCATAGATGATTGTAAAGTGATTTATCATGCGTTATGGGCTATATTACCCTAAGAAATGACTTATGGATTGGGAGTCAAGACTCAGTTAAAAATCCCCGCCTCCCCCTTTTTCCCGACGATTGCAAAACCGGATATATAAAAACTAAGAAGAGCTTACAATCCCTAAAAATGACGAAAACTCTCTGGAATTATCTCGCTCAACATTTGTGCACTGTGCATTTTCATTTTAGATGTACACTTTTTTCATAAATTAAAACTTTGAGTTTTCGCTCTCCCTTCATCCCGTAAACAAAAACGGCAAATAGATCACAACAAAATGAAAATTTTGGAGTTCATGTACGAAAAAAATTTAAAACAATAAGAAATGTAAGAAAGAAAATTTATTCACACACCACAAATCAACACAAAAGTTTTGTTGTCCAAGTTTGGGAAATTCCACTCGTTCATCCCTAAGAGCTTGGAATTTTATAGGAAAGAGATTTCCTCCACACATGCTTTAAAAATGGATTTTCATGTTTGAAACATGTTAAAGATGCAAATCACCTATGGATCCAAAGCTTTTGAAGAGAATAACAAATGCTTATTAAATTCTCAAGCGAATGTGTGGTGGGATTTATTTACCCGAGTCAAACATGCCATTATTTTGCCCATCTACAAAAAGATGACCCAACGATCATGGATGATTGTAAAGTGATTAATCAAGCATAGCGGGCTATATTACCCTAAGAAACGACTTATGGATTGGGAGTCAAGACTCAGTTAAAAATTCATGCGTCCCCCTTTTTCCCGACGATTGCAATACCTGATATATAAAAACTAAGAAGAGCTTACACTCCCTTAAAATTACAGAAAATCTTTGGAAGTATCTTGCTCTCCCTTTTTGCACTGTGCATTTTCATTTTAGATGTACACATTTTTCATAAATCAATACTTTGAGTTTTCGCTCTCCCTTGATCCCGTAAACCAAAAAGGAAAATAGATCTCAACAAAATGAAAATTATGGAGTTCAAGTGCGGAAAAATTTTAAAACAATAACAAATGTAACTAAAGAAAATTTATTCACACACTACAAATGAACACAAAAGTTTTGTTGTCCAAGTTTGGGAAATTTCACTAGTTGAACCCTAACAGATATGAATTTTATAGGAAAGAGATTTCCTCCACACATGCTTTAAAAATGGATATGCATGTTTTAAACATGTTAAAGATGCAAATCACCTATGGATCCAAAGCTTTTAAAGAGAATAACAAACGCTTATTAAATTCTCAAGAGAACGTCCGGTGGGATATTTACCCGAGTCCAACAAGCCATTATTTTGCCCATCTACAAAAAGCTGACCCAACGATCATGGATGACTGTAATGTGATTTATCATGCGTACCGGGCTATATTACCCTAAGAAAAGTCTTATGGATTGGGAATCAACACTCAGTTAAAAATCCATGCTTCCCCCTTTTCCCGACGATTACAAAACCTGATATATAAAATCTAAAAAGACCTTAGAATCCCTAAGAATTACAGAAACTCTTTGGAATTATCTCGCTCTACATTTGTGAACTGTGCATTTTCATTTTAGATGTATACTTTTTTCATCAATAAAAACTTTGAGTTTTCGCTCCCCCTTCATCCCGTAAACCAAAAAGGCAAATAGATCACAACAAAATAAAATTTTTGGAGTTCAAGTACGGAAAAAAATTAAAACAATAAGAAATGTAAGTAAAAATAATTTATTCACACACCACAAATGAACACAAAAGTTTGTTGTCCAATTTTGGGAAATTCCTCTTGTTCAACCCTAACAGCTTGGAATTTTATAAGAAAGAGTTTTCCTCCACACATGCTTAAAAAATGGATTTGCATGTTTGAAACATGTTAAAGATTCAAATCACCTATGGATCCAAAGCTTATGAAGAGAATAACAAACGCTCATTAAATTCTCAAGTGAACGTGCGGTGGGATATTTACCTGAGTCAAACAAGCCATTATTTTCCCATCTAGAAAAAGCTAACCCAATGATCATGGATGATTGTAAAGTGATTAATCAAGCGTAGCGGGCTATATTTCCCAAAGAAATGACTTATGGATTGGGAGTCAAGACTCAGTTAAAAATCCCTGCCTCCCCCTTTTTCCTTACGATTGCAAAACCTGATATATAAAAACTAAGAAGAGCTTACAATCGCTAAAAAATACAGAAAATCGTTGGAATTATCTCGCTCTACATTTGTGCACTGTGCATTTTCATTTTAGATGTACACTTTTTTCATAAATCAATACTTTGAGTTTTCACTCTCCCTTCATCCTGTAAACCAAAAAGGAAAATAGATCACAACAAAATGAAAATTTTGGAGTTCAAGTACGAAAAAAATTTAAACCAATAACAAATGTAAGTAAAGAAAATTTATTCACACACCACAAATGAACACTAAAGTTTTGTTGTTCAAGTTTGGGAAATTCCACTAGTTTAACCCTAACAGCTTTGAATTTTATAGGAAAGAGATTTCCTCCACACATGCTTTAAAAATGGATATGCATGTTTTAAACATGTTAAAGATGTAAATCACCTATGGATCCAAAGCTTTTAAAGAAAATAACAAAACGCTTATTAAATTCTTAAGAGAACGTCCGGTGGGATATTTACCAGAGTCAAAAAAGCCATTTTTTTGCCCATCTACCATAAGTTGACCCAACGAACATGGATGATTGTAAAGTGATTTATAATGCGTACCGGGCTATATTACCCTAAGAAATGTCTTATGGATTGGGAGTCAACACTCAGTTAAAAATCGCTGCTTCCCCCTTTTCTCGACGATTGCAAAACCAGATATATAAACACTAAAAAGACCTTAGAATCCCTAAGAATTACAGAAAATCTTTGGAATTATCTCGCTGTACATTTGTGCACTGTGCATTTTCATTTTAGATGTATACTTTTTTCATAAATCAAAACTTTGAGTTTTCGCTCTCCCTTCATCCCATAAACCAAAAAGGCAAATAGATCACAACAAAATAAAAATTTTGGAGTTCAAGTGCGGAAAAAATTTCAAACAATAACAAATGGAAGTAAAGATAATTTATTCACACACCACAAATGACCACAAAAGTTTTGTTGTCCAAGTTTGGGAAATTCCACTAGTTCAACCCTAATAGCTTGGAATTTTATAGGAAAGATATTTCCTCCACACATGTTTAAAAAATGGATATGCATGGTTTAAACATGTTAAAGATGCAAATCACCTATGGATCCAAAGCTTTTGAATAGAATAACAAACGCTCATTAAATTCTCAAGTGAACGTGCAGTGGGATATTTACCCGAGTCAAACAAGCCATTATTTCGCCCATCTAGAAAAAGCTAACCCAACGATCATAGATGATTGTAAAGTGATTTATCAAGCGTAACAGGCTATATTACCCTAAGAAATGACTTATGGATTGGGAGTCAAGACTTAGTTAAAAATCCCTGCCTCCCCCTTTTTCCCAATGATTGCAAAACCTGATATATAAAAACTAAGAAGAGCTTACAATCCCTAAAAATTACAAAAACTCTTTGGAATTATCTTTCTCTACATTTGTGCATTGTGCATTTCCATTTTAGATGTACTCTTTTTTATTAAAACAAAACTTTGAGTTTTCGCTCTCCCTTCATCCCGTAAACCAAAAAGGCAAATAGATCACAACAAAATGAAAATTTTGGAGTTCAAGTACGAAAAAAATTTAAAACAATAACAAATGTAAGTAAAGAAAATTTAGTCAAATGAACACAAAAGTTTTGTTGTCCAAGTTTGGGAAATTCCACTAGTTCAACCCTAACAGCTTGGAATTTTATAGGAAAGAGATTTCCTCCACACATGCTTTAAAAATGGATTTGCAAGTTTGAAACATGTTAAAGATGCAAATCACCTATGGATCTAAAGCTTGTGAAGAGAATAACAAACACTCATTAAATTGTCAAGTGAACGTGCGGTGGGATATTTACCCGAGTCAAACAAGCCATTATTTTGCCTATGAACAATAAGCTGACCCAACGATCATGGATGGTCGTAAAGGGAAATATCACGCGTAAGGGGCTATATTACCCTAAGAAATGACTTATGGACTGGGAGTCCAGACTCAGTTAAAAATCCCTGCCTCCCCCTTTTTCCCGATGATTGCAAAACCTGATATATAAAAACTATGAAGAGCTTACAATCCCTAAAAATACACAAACTCTTTGGAATTATCTCTCTCTACATTTGTGCCTTATGCATTTCCATTCTAGATGTACTCTTTTTTCTTAAAACAAAACTTTGAGTTTTCGCTCTCCCTTCTTCCTGTAAACAAAACAAGCAAATAGATCACAACAAAATGACAATTTTGGCGTTCAAGTACGGAAAAAATTTAAAAAAATAACAAATGTAAGTAAAGAAAATGTATTCATGCACCACAAATGAACAGAAAAGTTTTGTTGTCCTAGTTTGGGAAATTCCACTAGTTCAACCCTCACAACTTGGAATTTTATAGGAAAGAGATTTCCTCCACACATGCTTTAAAAATAGATTTGCATGTTTGAAACATGTTAAAGATGCAAATCTCCTATGGATCCAAAGATTTTGAAGAGAATAACAAACGGTCATTAAATTCTCAAGTGAACGTGCGGTGGGATATTTACCCGAGTCAAACAAGCCATTATTTTCCCATCTACAAAAACCTGACCCAACGATCATGGATGGTTGTAAAGTGATTTATCATGCGTAACGGGCTATATTACCCTAAGAAATGACTTATGGATTGGGAGACAAGACTCAGTTAAAAATCCTTGCCTCCTCCTTTGTCCCGACGATTGCAAAACCTGATTTATAAAAACTAAGAAGAGCTTACAATCCCTAAAAATTACAGAAACTCTTTGGATTTATCTCTCTCTAAATTTGTGCATTGTGCATTTCCATTCTAGATGTACTCTTTTTTCTTAGAACAAAACTTTGAGTTTTCGCTCTCCCTTCATCCCGTAAACCAAAAAGGCAAATAGATCACAACAAAATGAAAATTTTGGAGTTCATGTACGGAAAAAATTTAAAACAATAACAAATGTAAGTAATGAAAATTTATTCACACACAACAAATGAACACAAAAGTTTTGTTGTCCACCTTTGGGAAATTCCACTAGTTCAACCCTAACTGCTTGGAATTTTATAGGAAAGAGGTTTCCTCCACACATGCTTAAAAAATGGATTTGCATGGTTGAAACATGCTAAATAAGCAAGTCACCTATGGATCCAAAGCTTTTGAAGAGAATAACAAACGCTCATTAAATTCTCAAATGAACGTGTGGTGGGATATTTACCCAAGTGAGACAAGCCATTATTTTGCCCATCTACAAAAACCTGACCCAACAATCATGGATGATTGTAAAGTGATTTATCAAGCATAACGGGCTATATTATCCTAAGAAATGACGTATGGATTAGGAGTCAAGACTAAGTTAAAAATCTTTGCCTCCCTCTTTTTCTCGACGATTGCAAAACCTGATGTATAAAATCTAAGAAGAGCTTAGAATCCCTAAAAATTACAGAAACTCTTTGGAATTATCTCGCTCTACATTTGTGCTCTGTGCATTTTCATTTTAGATGTACACTTTTTTCATAAATCAAAACTTTGATTTTTCGCTCTCCCTTCATCCCGTAAACCAAAAAGGCAAATAGAACAGAACAAAATTAAAATTTCTGAGTTCAAGTATGGAAAAAATTTAAAACAATAATAAATGTAAGTAAAGAAAATTTATTCACACACCACAAATAAACACAAAAGTTTTGTTGTTCAAGTTTAGGAAATTCCACTAGTTCAACCCTAACAGCTTGGAATTTTATAGGAAAGAGATTTCCTCCACACATGCTTAAAAAATGGATTTGCATGTTTGAAACATGTTAAAGATGCAAATCACCTATGGATCCAAAGCTTTTGAAGAGAATAACTAACATTCATTAAATTCTCAAGTGAACGTGCGGTGGGATATTTACCCAAGTCAAACAAGCCATTATTTTGCCCATCTACAAAAAGCTGACACAACGATCATGGATGATTGTAAAGTGATTTATCATGCGTAACGGGCTACATTACCCTAAGAAATGACTTATGGATTGGGAGTCAAGGTTCAGTTAAAACTCCATGCCTCCCCCATTTTCCCGCCGATTGCAAAACCTGATATATAAAAACTAAGAAGAGCTTATAATCCCTAAAAATTACAGAACCTCTTTTGAATTATCTCGCTCAACATTTGTGCACTGTGCATTTTCATTTTAGATGTACACTTTTTTCATAAATCAAAACTTTGAGTTTTCGCTCTCCCTTCATCCCGTAAACCAAAAAGGCAAATAGATCACAACAAAATGAAAATTATGGAGTTCTTGTACAGAAAAAATTTAAAACAATAGCAAATGTAAGTAAAGAAAATTTATTCACACACCACAAATGAAAAAAAAAGTTTTGTTGTCCATGTTTGTGAAATTCCACTAGGTCAACCCTAACAGCTTGGAATTTTATCGGAAAGAGATTTCCTCCACACATGCTTTAAAAATTGATTTGCATGATTGAAAGATGTTAAAGATGCAAATCACCTATGGATCCAAAGATTTTGAAGAGAATAACAAACGCTCATTAAATTCTCAAGTGAACGTGCAGTGGGATATTTACCCGAGTCAAACAAGCCATTATTTTGCCCATCTACAAAAACCTGACCCAACGATCATGGATGATTGTAAAGTGATTTATCATGCGTAATGAGCTATATTTCCCTAAGAAATGACTTATGGATTGGGAGTCAAGACTCAGTTAAAAATTCCTGCCTCCCCCTTTTTCCCTACGATTGCAAAACCTGATATATAAAAACTAAGAAGAGCTTACAATCCCTAAAAATTACAGAAACTCTTTGGAATTATCTCTTTCTACATTTGTGAATTGTGCATTTCCATTCTAGATGTACTCTTTTTTCTTAAAACAAAACATTGAGTTTTCACTCTCCCTTCATCCCGTAAACCAAAAAGACAAATAGATCACAACAAAATAAAAATTTTGGAGTTCATGTACGGAAAAAATTTAAAACTATAACAAATGTAATTAAAGAAAATTTATTCACGCACCACAAATGAACAGAAAAGTTTTGTTGTCCATGTTGGGAAATTCCACTAGTTCAACCCTAACAGCTTGGAATTTTATAGGAGAGAGATTTCCTCCACACATGCTTAAAGAAAGGATTTGCACGTTTGAAACATGTTAAAGATGCAAATCACCTATGGATCCAAAGCTTTTGAATAGAATAACAAACGCTCATTAAATTCTCAAGTGAACGTGCGGTGGGATATTTACCCGAGTCAAACAAGCCATTATATTGCCCAACAACAATAAGCTGATCCAACGATCATGGATGGTTGTAAAGCGATTTATCACGCGTAACGGGCTATATTACCCTAAGAAATGACTTGTGGACTGGGAGTCAAGACTTTGTTAAAAATCCCTGCCTTCCCCTTTTTCACGACGATTGCAAAACCTAATATATAAAAACTAAGAAGAGCTTACAATCCCTAAAAATTATAGAAACTCCTTGGAATTATCTCGCTCAACATTTGTGCACTGTGCATTTTCATTTTAGATGTACACTTTTTTCATAAATCAAAACTTTGAGTTTTCGCTCTCCCTTCATCCCATAAACCAAAAAGGCAAATAGATCACAACAAAATGAAAATTATGGAGTTCATGTACGGAAAAAATTTAAAACAATAACAAATGTAAGTAAAGAAAATTTATTCACACACCACAAATGAACACAAAAGTTTTGTTGTCCAAGTGTGGGAAATTCCACTAGTTCAACCCTAACAACTTGGAATTTTATGGGAAAGAGATTTCATCCACACATGCTTTGAAAAAGGATTTGCATGTTTGAAACATGTTAAAGATGAAAATCACCTATGGATCCAAAGCTTTTGAAGAGAATAACAAATGCTAATTAAATTCTCATGTGAACGTGCGGTGGGATATTTACCCGAGTCAATCAAGCCATTATTTTGCCCATCTACAATAAGTTGACCCAACGATCATGGATGGTCGTAAAGCGATTTATCACGTGTAACGGGCTATATTACCCTAAGAAATGACTTAACGACTGGGAGTCAAGACTCAGTTAAAAATCCTTGCCTCCCCCTTTTTCCCGACGATTGCAAAACCTGATATATAAAAAATAAAAAGAGCTTACAATCCCTAAAAATACAGAAACTCTTTGGAATTATCTCTCTCTACATTTGTGCATTGTGCATTTCCATTCTACATCTACTCTTTTTTCTTAAAACAAAACATTGAGTTTTCGCTCTCCCTTCATCCTGTAAACGAAACAGGAAAATAGATCACAACAAAATGGAAAATTTGGAGTTCAAGTACGGAAAAAATTTAAAAAAATAACAAATGTAAGTAAAGAAAATTTATTCACACACCACAAATGAACACAAAAGTTTTGTTGTCCAAGTTTGGGAGATTCCACTAGTTCAACCCTGACAGCTTGGAATTTTATAGGAAAGAGATTTCCATCACACATGCTTAAAAAATGGATTTGCATGTTTGAAACATGTTAAAGATGCAAATCACCTATGGATCCAAAGCTTTTGAAGAGAATAACAAACGCTCATTAAATTCTCAAGTGAACGTGCGATGGGATATTTACCCCAGTCAAACAAGCCATTATTTTGCCCATCTACAATAAGCTGACCCAACGATCATGGATGATTGTAAAGTGATTTATCATGCGTAACGGGCTATATTACCCTAAGAAATGACTTATGGATTGGAAGTCAAGACTCAGTTAAAAATCCCCGCCTCCCGCTTTTTCCCAACGATTGCAAAACCTGATATATAAAAACTAAGAAGAGCTTACAATCCCAAAAAATTAGTAAAACTCTTTGGAATTATCTCGCTCTACATTTGTGCTCTGTGCTTTTTCATTTTAGATGTACACTTCTTTCATAAATCAAAACTTTGAGTTTTCATTCACCCTTCATCCCGTAAACCAAAAAGGCAAATAGATCACAACAAAATTAAAATTTTTGAGTTCATGTAAGGAAAAAATTTAAAACAATAGCAAATGTAAGTAAAGAAAATTTTTTCACACACCACAAATAAACACAAAAGTTTTGTTGTCCAAGTTTGGGAAATTCCACAAGTTAAACCCTAATAGCTTGGAATTTTATAGGAAAGAGATTTCCTCCAAACATGCTTTAAAAATGGATTTTCATGATTGAAACATGTTAAAGATGAAAATCACCTATGGATCCAAAGCTTTTGAAGAGAATAACAAACGGTCATTAAATCCTCAAGTGAACGTGCAGTGGGATATTTACCAGAGTCAAACAAGCCATTATTTTGCCCATCTACAAAAACCTGACCCAACGATCATGGATGGTTTTAAAGTGATTTATCACGCGTAACGGGCTATATTACCCTAAGAAATGACTTATGGATTGGGAGTCAAGACTCAGTTAAAAATCCCTGCCGCCCCCTTTGTCCCGAGGATTGCAAAACCTGATATATAAAAACTAAGAAGAGCTTACAATCCCTAAAAATTACAGAAATCTTTGGAATTATCTCTTTCTACATTTATGCAATGTGCATTTCCATTCTAGATGTACTCTTTTTTCTTAAAACAAAACTTTGAGTTTTCGCTCTCCCTTCATCCCGTAAATCAAAAAGACAAATAGATCACAACAAAATAAAAATTTTGGAGTTCATGTACGGAAAAAATTTAAAACAATAATAAATGTAATTAAAGAAAATTTATTCACACACCACAAATGAACACAAAAGTTTTGTTGTCCAAGTTTGGGAGATTCCACTAGTTCAATCCTGACAGCTTGGAATTTTATAGGAAAGAGATTTCCTCCACACATGCTTAAAAAATGGATTTGCATGTTCGAAACATGTTAAAGATGCAAATCACCTATGGATCCAAAGCTTTTGAAGAGAATAACAAACGCTCATTAAATTGTCAAGTGAACGTGCGGTGGGATATTTACCCGAGTCAAACAAGCCATTATTTTGCCCATCTACAATAAGCTGACCCAACGATCATGGATGATTGTAAAGTGATTTATCATGCGTAACGGGCTATATTACCCTAAGAAATGACTTGTGGATTGGGAGTCAAGACTCTGTCAAAAATCCTTGCCTCCCCCTTTTTCCCGACGATTGCAAAACCTGATATATAAAAACAAAGAAGAGCTTACAATCCCTAAAGATTAGTAAAACTCTTTGGAATTATCTCGCTCTACATTTGTGCTCTGTTCATTTTCATTTTAGATGGACACTTTTTTCATAAATCAAAACTTTGAGTTTTCGCTCTCCCTTCATCCCGTAAACCAAAAAGGCAAATAGATCATAACAAAATAAAAATTTCTGAGTTCATATATGGAAAAAATTTAAACCAATAAAAAATGTAAGTAAAGAAAATTTATTCACACACCACAAATAAACACAAAAGTTTTGTTGTCCAAGTTTGGAAAATTCCACTAGTTCAACCCTAACAGCTTGGAATTTTATAGTAAAGAGATTTCCTCCACACATGCTTTAAAAATGGATTTGCATGTTTGAAAAATGTAAAAGATGCAAATCACCTATGGATCCATAGCTTTTCAAGAGAATAACAAACGGTCATTAAATTCTCAAGTGAACGTGGGGTAGGATATTTACCCGAGTCAAACAAGCCTTTATTTTGCCCATCTACAAAATCCTGACCCAACGATCATGGATGGTTGTAAAGTGATTTATCACGCGTAACGGGCTATATTACCCTAAGAAATGACTTATGGATTGGGAGTCAAGACTCAGTTAAAAATCCTTGCCTCCTCCTTTGTCCCGACGATTGTAAAACCTGATTTATAAAAACTAAGAAGAGCTTACAATCCCTAAAAATTACAGAAACTCTTTGGATTTATCTCTGTTTAAATTTGTGCATTGTGCATTTCCATTCTAGATGTACTCTTTTTTCTTAGAACAAAACTTTGAGTTTTCGCTCTCCCTTCATCCCGTAAACCAAAAAGGCAAATAGATCACAACAAAATGAAAATTTTGGAGTTCATGTACGGAAAAAATTTAAAACAATAACAAATGTAAGTAATGAAAATTTATTCACACACAACAATTGAACACAAAAGTTTTGTTGTCCACCTTTGGGAAATTCCACTAGTTCAACCCTAACTGCTTGAAATTTTATAGGAAAGAGGTTTCCTCCACACATGCTTAAAAAATGGATTTGCATGGTTGAAACATGCTAAATATGCAAGTCACCTATGGATCCAAAGCTTTTGAAGAGAATAACAAACGCTCATTAAATTCTCAAATGAACGTGTGGTGGGATATTTACCCAAGTGAGACAAGCCATTATTTTGCCCATCTACAAAAACCTCACCCAACAATCATGGATGATTGTAAAGTGATTTATCAAGCATAACGGGCTATATTATCCTAAGAAATGACGTATGGATTAGGAGTCAAGACTCAGTTAAAAATCTTTGCCTCCCTCTTTTTCTCGACGATTGCAAAACCTGATGTATAAAATCTAAGAAGAGCTTACAATCCCTAAAAATTACAGAAACTCTTTGGAATTATCTCGCTCTACATTTGTGCTCTGTGCATTTTCATTTTAGATGTACACTTTTTTCATAAATCAAAACTTTGAGTTTTCACTCTCCCTTCATCCCGTAAACCAAAAAGGCAAATAGAACAGAACAAAATTAAAATTTCTGAGTTCAAGTATGGAAAAAATTTAAAACAATAATAAATGTAAGTAAAGAAAATTTATTCACACACCACAAATAAACACAAAAGTTTTGTTGTCCAAGTTTAGGAAATTCCACTAGTTCAACCCTAACAGCTTGGAATTTTATAGGAAAGAGATTTCCTCCACACATGCTTAAAAAATGGATTTGCATGTTTGAAACATGTTAAAGATGCAAATCACCTATGGATCCAAAGCTTTTTGAAGAGAATAACTAACATTCATTAAATTCTCAAGTGAACGTGCGGTGGGATATTTACCCGAGTCAAACAAGCCATTATTTTGCCCATCTACAAAAACCTGACCCAACGATCATGGATGGTTGTAAAGTGATTTATCACGCGTAACGGGCTATATTACCCTAGGAAATGACTTATGGATTGGGAACCAAGACTCAGTTAAAAATCCTTGCCTCCCCCTTTGTCCCGACGATTGCAAAACCTGATATATAAAAACTAAGAAGAGCTTACAATACCAAACAATTACAGAAACTCTTTGGAATTATCTCTCTCTACATTTGTGCACTGTGCATTTTCATTTTAGATGTATACTTTTTTCATAAATAAAAACTTTGAGTTTTCGCTCTCCCTTCATCCCGTAAACCTAAAAGGCAAATAGATCACAACAAAATGAAAATTTTGGAGTTCATGTACGGAAAAAATTTAAAACAATAACAAATGTAAGTAAAGAAAATTTATTCACACAACACAAATGAACACAAAAGTTTTGTTGTCCAAGTTTGGGAAAATTCCACTAGTTCAACCCTAACAGCTTGGAATTTTTAGGCAAGAGATTTCCTCCACACATGCTTTAAAAATAGATTTGCATCTTTGAAATATGTTAAAGATGCAAATCACCTATGGATCCAAAGCTTTTTAAGAGAATAAAAAACGCTCATTGAATTCTAAAGTGAACGTGCGGTGGGATATTGACCCGAGTCATACAAGCCATTATTTTTCCCATCTTCAATAAGCTGACCCAACGATCATGGATGGTCGTAAAGTGATTTATCTCGCGTAACGGGCTATAGTACCCTAAGAAGTGAATTATGGACTAGGAGTCAAGACTCAGTTAAAAATCTCTGCCACCCCCTTTTTCCCGACGATTGCAAAACCTGATATATAAAAACTAAGAAGAGCTTACAATCCCTAAAAATACAGAAACTCTTTGGAATTATCTCTCTCAACATTTGTGCATTGTGCATTTCAATTCTAGATGTACTCTTTTTTCTTAAAACAAAACTTTTAGTTTTTGCTCTCCCTTCATCCCGTAAACCAAAAAGGCAAATAGATCACAACAAAATGAAAACTTAGGAGTTCAAGTACGGAAAAAATTTAAAACAATAACAAATGTAAGTAAAGAAAATTTATTCACACACCACAAATGAACACAAAATTTTTTTGTCCAAGTTTGGGAAATTCCACTAGTTCAACCCTAACTGCTTGGAATTTTATAGGAAAGAGATTTCCTACACACATGCTTAAAAAATGGATTTGCATGTTCGAAACATGTTAAAGATGCAAATCACCTATGGATCCAAAGCTTTTCAAGAGAATAACAAACGATCATTAAATCCTCAAGTGAACGTGCGGTGGGATATTTACTCGAGTCAAACAAGCCATTATTTTGCCCATCTACAATGAGCTGACCCAACGATCATGGATGATTGTAAAGTGATTTATCAAGCGTAACGGGCTATATTACCCTAAGAAATGACTTATGGATTGGGTGTCAAGAATCAGTTAAAAAGCCCTGCCTCCCCCTTTTTCCCGACGATTGCAAAACCAGATATTTAAAAACTAAGAAGAGCTTACAATCCCTAAAAATTACAGAAACACTTTAGAATTATCTCACTCTATATTTGTGCACTGTGCATTTTCATTTTAGATGTACACTTATTGCATAAATAAAAACTTTGAGTTTTCGCTCTCCCTTCATCCCGTAAACCTAAAAGGCAAATAGATCACAACAAAATGAAAATTTTGGAGTTCATGTACGGAAAAAATTTAAAACAATAACAAATGTAAGTAAAGAAAATTTATTCACACAACACAAATGAACACAAAAGTTTTGTTGTCCAAGTTTGGGAAATTCCACAAGTTCAACCCTAACAGCTTGGAATTTTATTGGAAAGAGATTTCCTCCAAACATGCTTTAAAAATGGATATGAATGTTTTAAACATGTTAAAAATGCAAATCACCTATGGATGCAAAGCTTTTGAAGAGAATAACAAACGCTCATTAAATTCTCAAGTGAACGTACGGTGGGATATTTACCCGAGTCAAACAACCCATTATTTTGCTCATCTACAAAAACCTGACCAAACGATCATGGATGATTGTAAAGTGATTTATCATGCGTAACGGGCTATATTTCCCTAAGAAATGACTTATGGATTTGGAGTCAAGACTCAGTTAAAAGTCCCTGTCTCCCCCTTGTACACGACGATTGCAAAACTGATATATAAAAACAAAGAAGATCTTACAATCCCTAAAAATTACAGAAAATCTTTGGAATTATCTCTCTTCATTTGTGCATTGTTCATTTCCATTCTAGATGTACTCTTTTTTCTTAAAACAAAACTTTGAGTTTTCGCTCTCCCTTCATCCCGTAAACCAAAAAGGCAAATAGATCAGAACAAAATGAAAATTTTGGAGTTCAAGTACAGAAAAAATTTTAAAACATTAACAAATGTAATTAAAGAAAATTTATTGACAAACCACAAATGAACACAAAATTTTTGTTGTCCATGTTTGGGAAATGCCACTAGTTCAACCCAAACAGCTTGGAATTTTATAGGAAAGAGATTTCCTCCACACATGCTTAAAAAATGGATTTGCATGTTTGAAACATGTTAAAGATGCAAATCACCTATGGATCCAAAGCTTTTGAAGAGAATAACAAACATTCATTAAATTCTCAAGTGAACGTGCTTTGGGATATTTACCCGAGTCAAACAAGCCATTATTTTGCCCATCTACAATAACCTGAGCCAACGATCTTGGATGATTGTAAAGTGATTTATCTAGCGTAACGGGCTATATTACCCTAAGAAATGACATATGGATTGGGTGTCAAGACTCAGTTATAAATCCTTGCCTCCCCCTTTTTCCGACGATTGCAAAACCTGATATATAAAAACTAAGAAGAGTTGACAATCCCTAAAAATTACAGAAACTCTTTGGAATAATCTCTCTCCACATTTGTGCATTGTGCATTACGTTTTTAGATGTACTTTTTTTTCTTATAACAAAACTTTGAGTTTTCGCTCTCCCTTCATCCTGTAAACCAAAAAGGAAAATAGATCACAACAAAATGAAAATTTTGGAGTTCAAGTACGGAAAAAATTTAAAACAATAACAAATGTAAGTAAAGGAAATTTAATCACACATCACAAATGAACACAAAAGTTTTGTTGTCCAAGTTTGGGAAATTCCACTAGTTCAACCCTAACAGCTTGGAATTTTATAGGAAAGGGATTTCCTCCACACATGCTTAAAAAATGGATTTGCATGTTTGAAACATGTTAAAGATGCAAATCACCTATGGATCGAAAGTTTTGAAGCGAATAACAAATGCACATTAAATTCTCAAATGAACGTGCGATGGGATATTTACCAGAGTCAAACAAGCCATTATTTTGCCCGTCCACAAAAATCTGACCCAACGATAATGGATGATTGTAAAGTGATTTATCAAGCGTAACGGGCTATATTACTCTAAGAAATGACTTATGGATTAGGAGTCAAGACTCAGATAAAAATCCTGCCTCCCCCTTTTCCCGATGATTGCAAAACCTGATATATAAAAACTAAGAAGAGCATACAATTCCTAAAAATTACAGAAACTCTTAGGAATTATCTCGCTCTATATTTGAAGTCTGTGCATTTCCATTCTACATGTACTCTTTTTTCGTAAAACAAAACTTTGAGTTTTCGCTCTCCCTTCATCCCGTAAACCGAAAAGGCAAATAAATCACAACAAAATGAAAATTTTAGAGTTCATGTACGGAAAAAAATTTAAAACAATAACAAATGTGAGTAAACAAAATTTATTCACACACCACAAATGAACACAAAAGTTTTGTTGTCCAAGTTTAGGAAATTCCACTATTTCAACCCTAACAGCTTGGAATTTTATAAGAAAGAGATTTCCTCCACACATGCTTTAATAATGGATTTGCATGTTTTAAACATGTTAAAGATGCAAATCACCTATGGATCCATATCTTTTGAAGTGAATAACAGACGCTCATTAAATTCTCAACTGAACGTGCGGTGGGATTTACCCGAGTCAAACAAGCCATTATTTTACCCATGTACAAAAAGCTGACCCAACGATCATGGATGATTGTAAAGTGATTTATCATGCGTAATGGTCTATATTATCCTCAGAAATGACTTATGTATTGGGAGTCAAGACTCAGTTAAAAATCCCTGCCTCCCCCTTTTTCCCGACGATTGCAAAACTTGATATATAAAAACTAAGAGGAGCTTACAATCCCTAAAAATTACAGAAACTCTTTGGAATTATTTTGCTCTACATTTTTGCACTGTGCATTTTCATTCTACATGTACCCTTTTTTGTTAAAACAGAACTTTTAGTTTTCGCTCTCCCTTCATCCCGTAAACCAAAAAGGCAAATAGATCACAACAAAATGAAAATTTTGGAGTTCAACTACAGAAAAAAAATTAAAACAATAAAAAATGTAAGTAAAGAAAATTTATTCACACACCACAAATGAACACAAAAGTTTCATTGTCCAAGTTTGGGAAATTCCACTAGTTCAACCCCAAGAGCTTGGAATTTTATAAGAAAGAGATTTCTTCCACACATGCTTTAAAAATGGATATGCATGTTTTAAACATGTTAAAGATGCAAATCACCTATGGCTCCAAAGCTTTTGAAGAGAATAAAAAACGCTCATTAAATTCTCAAGTGAACGTGCGGTGGGATATTTACACGAGTGGAACAACCCATTATCTTGCCCATTTACAAAAAGCTTACCCAACGATCATGGATGATTGTAAAGTGATTTATCATGCGTAAGGGGCTATATTACCCTAAGAAATGACTTATGGATTGGGAGTCAAGACTCAGTTAAAAATCCCTGATACCACCTTTATCCCGACGATTGCAAAACCTAATATATAAAAACTAAGAAGAGCTTACAATCCCTAATAATTACAGAAACACTTTGGAATTATCTAACTCTACAATTGTGAACTGTGCATTTTCATTTTAGATGTACACTTTTTTCATAAATCAAAACTTTGAGTTTTCGCTCTCCCTTCATCCAGTAAACCAAAAAGGCAAATAGATCAGAACAAAATGAAAATTTTAGAGTTCATGTACGGAAAAAAATTGAAAACAATAACAAATGTAAGTAAAGAAAATTTATTCACACACCACAAATGATAACAAGAGTTTTGTTATCCAAGTTTGGGAAATTCCACTAGTTCAACCCAAACAGCTTGGAATTTTATAAGAAAGATATTTCCTCCACACATGCTTAAAAAATGGATTTGCATGTTTTAAACATGTTAAAGATGCAAATCACCTATGGATCCAAAGCTACTGAAGAGAATAACAAACGCTCATTAAATTCTCAAGCGAACGTGCAGTGGGATATTTACCTGAGTCTTACAACCCATTATTTTCCCTTCTACAAAAAGCTGACCCAACGATAATAGACGATTGTAAAGTGATTTATCATGCGTAACGGGCTATATTACCCTAAGAAATGACTTATGGATTGGGAGTCAAGACTCGGTTAAAAATCCATGCCTTGCCCTTTTTCCTGACGATTGCAAAACCTGATATATAAAAACTAAGAAGAGCTTACAATCCCTAAAAATTATTGAAACTCTTTGGAATTATCTCGCTCGACATTTTTGCACTGTGCATTTTCATTTTAGATGTAAACTTTTTTCATAAATCAAAACTTTGAGTTTTCGGTCTCCCTTCATCCCGTCAACCACAAAGGCAAATTGATCACAACAAAATGAAAATTTTAGAGTTCACGTACGGAAAAAAATTTAAAACAATAACAAATGTAAGTAAAGAAAATTTATTCACACACCACAAATGAACACAAAAGTTTTGTTGTCCAAGTTTGGGAAATTCCACTAGTTCAACCCCAACAGCTCGGAATTTTATAAGAAGGAAATTTCCACCACACATGCTTAAAAAATGGATTTGCATGTTTTAAACATGTTAAAGATGGAAATCACCTATGGATCCAAAGCTTTTGAAGAGAATAATAAACGCTCATAAAATTCTCAAGTGAACGTGCGGTAGGATATTTACCCGAGTCAAACAAGGCAATTTTTTGCCCATCAACCAAAAGCTGACCCAACGATCATGGATGATTGTAAAGTGATTTATCATGCGTAACAGGCTATATTACCCTAAGAAATGACTTATGGATTGGGAGTCAAGACTCAGTTGAAAATCCCTGCCTCCCCCTTTTTCCCGACGATTGCAAAACCTGATATATAAAAACTAAGTAGAGCTTACAATCCCTAAAAAATTCAGAAACTCTTTTGGAATTATCTCCCTCTACATTTGTGCAATGTGCATTTCCATTCTACATATACTCTTTTTTCTTAAAACAAAACTTTGAGTTTTCGCTCTCCCTTCATCCCGTAAACCAAAAAGGCAAATAGATCACAACAAAATGAAAATTTTGGAGTTCAACTACAAAAAAAATTTAAAACAATAACAAATGTAAGTAAAGAAAATTTATTTACACACCACAAATGAACACAAAAGTTTCGTTGTCCAATTTTGGGAAATTCCACTAGTTCAACCCTCACAGCTTGGAATTTTATAGGAAAGAGATTTCCTCCACACATGCTTTAAAAATGATATGCGGTGGGATATTTACCCGAGTCAAACAAGCCATTATTTTGCCCATCTACAAAAAGCTGACCCAACGATCATGGATGATTGTAAAGTGATTTATCATGCGTAACGGGCTATATTACCCTATGAAATGACTAATGGATTGGGAGTAAAGACTCGGTTAAAAATCCCTGCCTCCCCCTTTTTCCCGACGATAGAAAAACCTTATTGATAAAAACTAAGAAGCGCTTACAATCCCTAAAAATTACAAAAACTCTTTGGAATTATCTCGCTCTACATTTGAGCACTGTGCATTTTCATTTTAGATATACACTTTTTTCATAAATCAAAACTTTGAGTTTTCGCTCTCCCTTCATCCCGTAAACCAAAAAGGCAAATAGATCACAACAAAATGAAAATTTTAGTGTTCATGTACGGTAAAAAATTTAGAAGAATAAAATATGTAAGTAAAGAAAATTTATTCACACACCACAAATGAACAGAAAAGTTTTGTTGTCCAAGTTTGGGAAATTGCACTAGTTCAACCCTAACAGCTTGGAATTTTATAAGAAAGAAATTTCCTCCACACATGCTTAAAAATTGGATTTGCATGTTTTAAACATGTTAAAGATGCAAATCACCTATGGATCCAAAGCTTTTGAAGAGAATAACAAACGCTCATTAAATTCTCAACTAAACGTGCAGTTGGATATTTACCCGAGTCAAACAAGCCATTATCTTGCCGATCTACAAAAAGTAGACCCAACGATCATGTATGATTGTAAAGTGATTTATCATGCGTAACGGGCTATATTACCCTAATAAATGACTTATGGATTGGGAGTCTAGACTCAGTTAAAAATCCCTGCCTCCCCCTTTTTCCCGACGATTGCAAAACCTGATATATAAAAACTAAGAAGAGCTTACAATCCCTAAATATTACAGAAACTCTTTGGAATTATCTCTCTCTACATTTGTGCATTGTGCATTTCCATTCTCCATCTACTATTTTTTCTTAAAACAAAACTTTGAGTTTTCGTTCTCCCTTCATCCCGTTAACAGAAAAAGCAAATAGATCACAACAAAATGAAAATTTTGGAGTTCAAGTACTGAAAAAATTTAAAACAATAAAAAATGTAAGAAAATAAAAGTTATTCACACACCACAAATGAACACAAAACTTTTGTTGTCCAAGTTTGGGAAATTCCACTAGTTAAACCCCAACAGCTTGGAATTTTATAGGAAAGAGATTTCCTCCACACATGCTTTAAAAAAGGATATGCATGTTTTAAACATGTTAAAGATGCAAATCACCTGTGGATCCAAAGCTTTTGAAGAGAACAACAAACTCTCATTAAATTCTCAACTGAACGTGCTTTGGGATTTACCCGAGTCAAACAAGCCATTATTTTGCCCATCTACAAAAAGATGACCCAACGATCATGGATGATTGTACAGTGATTTATTATGCGTAACGGGCTATATTACCCTAAGAAATGACTTATGGATTGGGAGTCAAGACTCCGTTAAAAATCCCTGCCTCCCCCTTTTTCTCGACGATTGCAAAACCTGATATATAAAAATTAAGAAGAGCTTACAATCCCTAAAATTTACAGAAACTCTTTGGAATTATCTCGCTCTACATTTGTGCACTGTGCATTTTCAGTTTAGATGTACACTTTTTTCGTAAATCAAAATTTGAGTTTTCGCTCTCCCTTCATCCCGTAAACCAAAACGGCAAATAGATCACAACTAAATGAAAAGTTTAGAGTTCATGTACGGAAAAAAATTTAAAACAATGACAAATGTAAGTAAAGAAAATTTATTCACACACCACAAATGAACACAAAAGTTTGGTTGTCCAAGTTTGGGAAATTCCACTAGTTCAACCCCAAGAGCTTGGAATTTTATAGGAAAGAGATTTCTTCCACAGATGCTTTAAAAATGGATATGCATGTTTTAAACATGTTAAAGATGCAAATCACCTATGGATCCAAAGCTTTTGAAGAGAATAACAAAACGCTCATTAAATTCTCAAGTGAACATGCGGTGGGATATTTACCCGAGTCAAACAAGTCATTATTTTGCCCATTTACAAAAAGCTGACCCAACGATCATGGATGATTGTAAAGTGATTTATCCGGCATAACGGGCTATATTACCGTAGGAAATGACTTATGGATTGGGAGTCAAGACTCAGTTAAAAATCCCTGCCTCCACCTTTTTCCCGACGATTGCAAAACCTGATATATAAAAACTAAGAAGACCTTATAATCCCTAAAAATTACAGAAACTCTTTGAAATTATCTCGCTCTACATTTGTGCACTGTGCATTTTCATTTTAGACGTACTTTTTTTCATAAATCAAAACTTTGAGTTTTCGCTCTCCCTTCATCCCGTAAACCAAAAAGACAAATAGATCACAACAAAATGAAAATTTTAGAGTTGATGTACGAAAAAAATTTTAAAACAATAACAAATGTCAGTAAAGAAAATTTATTCACATACCACAAATGAACACAAAAGTTTTGTTGTCCAAGTTTGGGAAATTCCACTAGTTCAACCCCAATAGCTTGGAATTTTATAAGAAAGAGATTTCCTCCACACATGCTTTAAAAATGGATTTGCATGTTTTAAACATGTTAAAGATGCAAATCACATATGGATCCATAGCTTTTGAAGAGAATAACAAACGCTTATTAAATTCTCAACTGAACGTGCGGTGGGATTTTCCCAAGTCAAACTAGCAATTATTTTGCCCATCTACAAAAAGCTGATCCAACGATCATGGATGATTGTAAAGTGATTTATCATGCGTAACGGGCTTTATTACCCGAATAAATGACTTATGGATTGGGAATCAAGACTCAGTTAAAAATCCTTGCCTCCTCCTTTTTCCCGACGATTGCAAAACATGATATACAAAAACTAAGAAGTGCTTACAATCCCTAATAATTATAGAAACTCTTTGGAATTATCTCTCTCTACATTTGTGCATTGTGCATTTCCATTCTACATGTACACTTTTTTCTTAAAACAAAACTTTTAGTTTTTGCTCTCCCTTCATCCCGCAAACCAAAAAGGCAAATAGATCACAACAAAACGAAAATTTTGGAGTTCAAGTACAGAAAAAATTTAAAACAATAACAAATGTAAGTAAAGAAAATTCATTCACACACCACAAAAGAACACAAAAGTTTCGTTGTCCAAGTTTTGGAAATTCCACTAGTTCAACCCTAACAGCTTGGAATTTTATAGGAAAGAGATTTCCTCCACACATGCTTTAAAAATGATATGCGTGTTTTAAACATGTTAAAGATGCAAATCACCAATAGATCCAAAGCTTTTTTTAGAGAATAACAAACGCTCATTAAATTCTCAAGTGAACGTGCGGTGGGATATTTATCCGAGTCAAACAAGCCATTATTTTCCCCATCTACAAAAAGTTGTCCCAACGATCATGGATGATTGTAAAGTGATCTATCATGCGTAACGGGCTTCATTACCCAAATAAATGACTTATGGATTGGGAGTCAACAGTCAGTTAAAAATCCCTGCCTCCCCCTTTTTCTCGACGATTCCAAAACCTGAAATATAAAAACTAAGAGGAGCTTACAATCCCTAAAATTTACTTAAACTCTTTGGAATTATCTGGCTCTACATTCGTGCACTGTGCATTTTCATCTTAGATGTACACTTTTTTCATAAATCAAAACTTTGAGTTTTCGTTCTCCCTTCATCCCGTAAACAAAAAAGGCAAATAGATCACAATAAAATGAAAATTTTAGAGTTCATGTACGGAAAAAAATTTAAAAAAATAACAAATGTAAGTAAAGAAAATTTATTCACACACCACAAATGAACACAAAAGTTTTGTTGTCCAAGTTTAGAAAATTCCACTAGTTCAACCATAACAGCTTGGAATTTTATGGAAAGAGATTTCCTACACACATGCTTTAAAAATGGATATGCATGTTTTAAACATGTTAAAGATTGAAATCACCTATGGATCCAAAGCTTTTGAAGAGAATAAGAAACGCTCATTAAATTCTCAAGTGAACGTGCGATGGGATCTTTACTCGAGTCAAACAAGCCATTATTTTGCCCATCTACAAAAAGCTGACCCAACGATCATGGATGATTGTAAAGTGATTTATCGTGCTTAACGGGTTATATTATCCTAATAAATGACTTATGGATTGGGAGTCAAGACTCAGTTAAAAATCCCGGCCTCCTCCTTTTTCCCGACGATTGCAAAACCTGATATATAAAAACTAAGAAGAGTTTACAATCCCTAAAAATTACAGAAACTCTTTGGAATTATCTCTCTGTACATTTGTGCATTGTGCATTTCCATTCTACATGTACTCTTTTTTCTTAAAACAGAACTTTTAGTTTTCGCTCTCCCTTCATCCCGTAAACCAAAAAGGCAAATAGATCACAACAAAATGAAAATTTTGGAGTTCAACTACAGAAAAAATTTAAAACAATAACAAATGTAAGCAAAGAAAATTTATTTACACACCACAAATGAACACAAAAGTTTCGTTGTCCAAGTTTGGGAAATTCCACTAGTTCAACCCTAACAGCTTGGAATTTTATAGGAAAGAGATTTCCTCCACACATGCTTTAAAAATGATATGCGGTGGGCTATTTACCCGAGTCAAACAAGCCATTATTTTGCCCATCTACAAAAAGCTGACCCAACGATCATGGATGATGGTAAAGTGAATTATCATGCGTAAAGGGCAATATTACCCTAAGAAATGACTAATGGATTGGGAGTAAAGACTCAGTTAAAAATCCCTGCCTCCCCCTTTTTCCCGACGATAGCAAAACCTGATTGATAAAAACTAAGAAGCGCTTACAATCCCTAAAAATTTAAAAAACTCTTTGGAATTATCTCGCTCTACATTTTAGCACTGTGCATTTTCATTTTAGATATAAACTTTTTTCATAAATCAAAACTTTCAGTTTTCGCTCTCCCTTCATCCCGTAAACCAAAAAGCAAATAGATCACAACAAAATGAAAATTTTAGTGTTCATGTACGGAAAAAAATTTAGAAGAATAACAAATGTAAGTAAAGAAAATTTATTCACACACCACAAATGAACAGAAAAGTTTTATTGTTCAAGTTTGGGAAATTCCACTAGTTCAACCCTAACAGCTTGGAATTTTATAAGAAAGAGATTTCCTCCACACATGCTTAAAAAATGGATTTGCATGTTTTAAACATGTTAAAGATGCAAATCACCTATGGATCCAAAGCTTTTGAAGAGAATAACAAACGCTCATTAAATTCTCAACTGAACGTGCAGTGGGATATTTACCCGAGTCAAACAAGCCATTATCTTGCCGATCTACAAAAAGCAGACCCAACGATCATGGATGATTGTAAAGTGATTTATCATGCGTAACGGGCTATATTACCCTAAGGAGTGACTTATGGATTGGGAGTCAAGACTCAGTTAAAAATCCCTGCCTCCCCCTTTTTCCCGACGATTGCAAAACCTGATATATTAAAACTAAGAGGAGCTTATAATCCCTAAAAATTATAGAAACTCTTTGGAATTATTTTGCTCTTCATTTGTGCACTGTACATTTTCATTTTAGATGTACACTTTTTTCATAAATCAAAACTTTGAGTTTTCGCTCTCTCTTCATCCCGCAAACCAAAAAGGCAAATAAATCACAACAAAATGAAAATTTTAGAGTTCATGTACGAAAAAAATTTTAAAACAATAACAAATGTAAGTAAAAAAAATTTATTCACACACCACAAATGAACACAAAGGTTTTGTTGCCCAAGTTTGGGAAATTTCACTTGTTCAACCCCAACAGCTTGGAATTTTATAGGAAAGAGATTTCCTCCACACATGCTTTAAAAATGGATATGCATGTTTTAAACATGTTAAAGATGCAAATCACCTATGGATCCATAGCTTTTGTCGAGAATAACAAAATCTCATTAAATTCTCAACTGAACGTGCGGTGGGATATTTACCCGAGTGAAACATGCCATTTTTTTGCCCTTCTAAAAAAAGCAGGCCCAACTATCATGGATGATTGTAAAGTAATTTATCATGCGTAACGGGCTATATTACCCTAATACATGACTTATGGATTGGGAGTCTAGACTCAGTTAAAAATCCCTGCCTCCCCCTTTTTCCCGACGATTGCAAAGCCTGATATATAAAAACTAAGAAGAGCTTACAATCCCTAAATATTACAGAAACTCTTTGGAATTATCTCTCTCTACATTTGTGCATTGTGCATTTCCATTCTCCATCTACTATTTTTTCTTAAAACAAAACTTTGAGTTTTCGCTCTCCCTTCATCCCGTAAACAGAAAAAGCTAATAGATCACAACAAAATGAAAATTTTGGAGTTCAAGTACTGAAAAAATTTAAAACAATAAAAAATGTAAGAAAATAAAAGTTATTCACACACCACAAATGAACACGAAACTTTTGTTGTCCAAGTTTGGGAAATTCCACTAGTTCAACCCCAACAGCTTGGAATTTTATAGGAAAGAGATTTCCTCCACACATGCTTTAAAAATGGATATGCATGTTTTAAACATGTTAAAGATGCAAATCACCTGTGGATCCAAAGCTTTTGAAGAGAATAACAAACGCTCATTAAATTCTCAACTGAACGTGCGGTGGGATTTACCCGAGTCAAACAAGCCATTATTTTGCCCATCTACAAAAAGCTGACCCAACGATCATGGATGATTGTAAAGTGATTTATCATGCGTAATGGGCAATATTACCCTAAGAAATGACTTATGGATTGGGAGTCAAGACTCAGTTAAAAATCCCTGCCTCCCCCTTTTTCTCGACGATTGCAAAACTTGATATATAAAAACTAAGAAGAGCTTACAATCCCTAAAATTTACAGAAACTCTTTGGAATTATCTTGCTCTACATTTGTGCACTGTGCATTTTCAGTTTAGATGTACACTTTTTTCATAAATCAAAACTTTGAGTTTTCGCTCTCCCTTCATCCAGTAAACCAAAACGGCAAATAGATCACAACTAAATGAAAAGTTAAGAGTTCATGTACGAAAAAAAATTTAAAACAATGACAAATGTAAGTAAAGAAAATTTATTCACACACCACAAATGAACACAAAAGTTTGGTTGTCCAACTTTGGGAATTCCTCTAGTTCGACCCCAAGAGCTTGGAATTTTATAGGAAAGAGATTTCTTCCACAGATGCTTTAAAAATGGATTTGCATGTTTTAAACATGTTAAAGATGCAAATCACCTATGGATCCATAGCTTTTGAAGAGAATAACAAACGCTCCTTAAATTCTCAACTGAACGTACGGTGGGATATTTACTCGAGTCAAATAAGCCATTATTTTGCCCATCTACAAAAAGCTGATCCAACGATCATGGATGATTGTAAAGTGATTTATCATGCATAACGGGCTATATTACCCTAAGAAATGACTTATGGATTGGGAGTCAAGACTCAGTTAAAAATCCCAGCCTCCTCCTTTTTCCCGACGATTGCAAAACCTGATATATAAAAACTAAGAAGAGTTTACAATCCCTAAAAATTACAGAAACTCTTTGGAATTCTCTCTCTGTACATTTGTGCATTGTGCATTTCCATTCTACATGTACTCTTTTTTATTAAAATAAAACTTTGAGTTTTCGCTCTCCCTTCATCCCGTAAACCAAAAAGGCAAAAAGATCACAACAAAATGAAAATTTCTGAGTTCAAGTACGAAAAAAATTTAAAACAATAACAAATGTAAGTAAAGAAAATTTATTCACACACCACAAATGAACACAAAAGTTTGTTGTCCATGTTTGGGATATTCCACTAGTTCAACCCCAACAGCTTGGAATTTTATAGGAAAGAGATTTCCTCCACACATGCTTTAAAAATGGATATGCAGGTTTTAAACATGTTAAAGATGCAAATCACCTATGGATCCAAAGCTTTTGATGAGAATAACAAACGCTCATTAAATTCTCAAGTGAACGTGCGGTGGGATATTTACCCGAGTCAAACAAGCCATTATTTTGTCCATTTACAAAAAGCAGACCCAACGATCATGGATGATTGTAAAGTGATTTATCATGCGTAATGGGCTATATTACCCTACTAAATGACTTATGGATTGGGAGTCAAGAGTCAGTTAAAAATCCCTGCCTCCCCCTTTTTCCCGACGATTGCAAAACCTGATATATAAATACTAAGAAGAGCTTACAATCCCTAAAAATTTCAGAAACTCTTTGGAATTATCTCTCTCTACATTTGTGCATTGTGCATTTCCATTCTAAATGTACTCTTTTTTCTTAAAACAAAACTTTGAGTTTTCGCTCTCCCTTCATCCCACAAACCAAAAAGGCGAATAGATCACAACAAAATGAAAATTTTGGAGTTCAAGTTCGGAAAAAATTTAAAACAATAACAAATGTAAGTAAAGAAAATTTATTCACACACCACAAATGAACACAAAAGTTTGTTCTCCAAGTTTGGGAAATTCCACTAGTTCAACCCCAACAGCTTGGAATTTTATAGGAAAGTGATTACCTACACACATGGTATAAAAATGGATATACATGTTTTAAACATGTTAAAGATGCAAATCACCTATGGATCCAAGGCTTTTCAAGAGAATAACAAACGCTCATTAAATTCTCAAGTGAACGTGCGGTGGGATATTTACCCGAGTCAAACAAGCCATTATTTTCCCATCTACAAAAAGCTGACCCAACGATCATGGATGATTGTAAAAGATTTATCATGCGTAGTGGGCTATATTACCCTAATAAATGACTTATGGATTGGGAGTCAAGACTCCGTTAAAAGTCCCTACCGCCCCCTTTTTCCAGACGATTGCAAAACCTGATATATAAAAAGTAAGAAGAGCTTACAATCCCTAAAAATTACAGAAACTCTTTGGAATTATCTCTCTCTACATTTGTGCACTGTGCATTTTCATTTTAGATGTACACTTTTTTCATAAATCAAAACTTTGAGTTTTCGCTATCCCTCCATCCCGTAAACCAAAAACAGAAATAGATCCCAACAAAATGAAAATTTTAGAGTTCATGTACTAAAAAAAATTTAAAACAATAAAAAATGTAAGTCAAGAAAATTTATTCACACACCACAAATGAACACAAAAGTCTTGTGATCCAAGTTTGGGAAATTCCACTAGTTGATCCCTAACAGCTTGGAGTTTTATAAGCAAGAGATTTCCTCCACACATGCTTAAAAAAGGGATTTGCATGAGCTTTTGAAGAGAATAACATACGCTTATTAAATTCTCAAGTGAACGTGCGGTGGGATATTTACCCGAGTCGAACAAGCCATTATTTTGCCCATCTACCAAAAGATGACCCAACGATCATGGATGATTGTAAAGTGATTTATCATGCTTAACGGGCTATATTACCCTAATAAATGTCTTATGGATTGGGAGTCAAGACTCAGTTAAAAATGCCTGCCTCCCCCTTTTTCCCGACGATTGCAAAACCTGATATATAAAAACTAAGAAGAGCTTACAATCCCCAAAAATTACAGAAACTCTTTAGAATTATCTCTCTCTACATTTGTGCATTGTGCATTTCCATTCTACATGTACTTTTTTTTCTTAAAACAAAACTGTGAGTTTTCGCTCTCCCTTCATCCCGTAAACCAAAAAGGCAAAAAGATCACAATAAAATGAAAATTTAGGAGTTCAAGTATGATAAAAATTTAAAACAATAACAAATGTAAGTAAAGAAAAATTATTCACACACGACAAATGAACACAAAAGTTTGTTGTCCAAGTTTTGGAAATTCCACTAGTTCAACCCCAATAGCTTGGAATTTTATAGGAAAGAGATTTCCTCCACACATGCTTTAAAAATGGATATGCATGTTTTAAACATGTTAAAGATGCAAATCACCTGTGGATCCAAAGCTTTTGAAGAGAATAACAAACTCTCATTAAATTCTCAACTGAACGTGCGGTGGGCTTTACCCGAGTCAAACAAGCCATTATTTTGCCCATCTACAAAAAGCTGACCCAACGATCATGGATGATTGTAAAGTGATTTATCATGCGTAATGGGCAATATTACCCTAAGAAATGACTTATGGATTGGGAGTCAAGACTCAGTTAAAAATCCCTGCCTCCCCCTTTTTCTCGACGATTGCAAAACTTGATATATAAAAACTAAGAAGAGCTTACAATCCCTAAAATTTACAGAAACTCTTTGGAATTATCTCGCTCTACATTTGTGCACTGTGCATTTTCAGTTTAGATGTACACTTTTTTCATAAATCAAAACTTTGAGTTTTCGCTCTCCCTTCATCCCGTAAACCAAAACGGCAAATAGATCACAACTAAATGAAAAGTTAAGAGTTCATGTACGAAAAAAAATTTAAAACAATGACAAATGTAAGTAAAGAAAATTTATTCACACACCACAAATGAACACAAAAGTTTGGTTGTCCAAGTTTGGGAATTCCTCTAGTTCGACCCCAAGAGCTTGGAATTTTATAGGAAAGAGATTTCTTCCACAGATGCTTTAAAAATGGATTTGCATGTTTTAAACATGTTAAAGATGCAAATCACCTATGGATCCATAGCTTTTGAAGAGAATAACAAACGCTCCTTAAATTCTCAACTGAACGTACGGTGGGATATTTACTCGAGTCAAATAAGCCATTATTTTGCCCATCTACAAAAAGCTGATCCAACGATCATGGATGATTGTAAAGTGATTTATCATGCGTAACGGGCTATATTACCCTAAGAAATGACTTATGGATTGGGAGTCAAGACTCAGTTAAAAATCCCGGCCTCCTCCTTTTTCCCGACGATTGCAAAACCTGATATATAAAAACTAAGAAGAGTTTCCAATCCCTAAAAATTACAGAAACTCTTTGGAATTCTCTCTCTGTACATTTGTACATTGTGCATTTCCATTCTACATGTACTCTTTTTTATTAAAACAAAACTTTGAGTTTTCGCTCTCCCTTCATCCCGTAAACCAAAAAAGCAAAAAGATCACAACAAAATGAAAATTTCTGAGTTCAAGTACGAAAAAAATTTAAAACAATAACAAATGTAAGTAAAGAAAATTTATTCACACACCACAAATGAACACAAAAGTTAGTTGTCCATGTTTGGGCAATTCCACTAGTTCAACCCCAACAGCTTGGAATTTTATAGGAAAGAGATTTCCTCCACACATGCTTTAAAAATGGATATGCAGGTTTTAAACATGTTAAAGATGCAAATCACCTATGGATCCAAAGCTTTTGACGAGAATAACAAACGCTCATTAAATTCTCAAGTGAACGTGCGGTGGGATATTTACCCGAGTCAAACAAGCCATTATTTTGTCCATTTACAAAAAGCTGACCCAACGATCATGGATGATTGTAAAGTGATTTATCATGCGTAATGGGCTATATTACCCTACTAAATGACTTATGGATTGGGAGTCAAGACTCAGTTAAAAATCCCTGCCTCCCCCTTTTTCCCGACGATTGCAAAACCTAATATATAAATACTAAGAAGAGCTTACAATCCCTAAAAATTGCAGAAACTCTTTGGAATTATCTCTCTCTACATTTGTGCATTGTGCATTTCCATTCTAAATGTACTCTTTTTTCTTAAAACAAAACTTTGAGTTTTCGCTCTCCCTTCATCCCGCAAACCATAAAGGCGAATAGATCACAACAAAATGAAAATTTTGGAGTTCAAGTTCGGAAAAAATTTAAAACAATAACAAATGTAAGTAAAGAAAATTTATTCACACACCAGAAATGAACACAAAAGTTTGTTCTCCAAGTTTGGGAAATTCCACTAGTTCAACCCCAACAGCTTGGAATTTTATAGGAAAGTGATTACCTACACACGTGCTATAAAAATGGTTATACATGTTTTAAACATGTTAAAGATGCAAATCACCTATGGATCCAAGGCTTTTCAAGAGAATAACAAACGCTCATTAAATTCTCAAGTGAACGTGCGGTGGGATATTTACCCGAGTCAAACAAGCCATTATTTTCCCATCTACAAAAAGCTGACCCAACGATCATGGATGATTGTAAAAGATTTATCATGCGTAGTGGGCTATATTACCCTAATAAATGACTTATGGATTGGGAGTCAAGACTCCGTTAAAAGTCCCTACCGCCCCCTTTTTCTAGACGATTGCAAAACCTGATATATAAAAAGTAAGAAGGGCTTACAATCCCTAAAAATTACAGAAACTCTTTGGAATTATCTCTCTCTACATTTGTGCACTGTGCATTTTCATTTTAGATGTACACTTTTTTCATAAATCAAAACTTTGAGTTTTCGCTATCCCTCCATCCCGTAAACCAAAAACAGAAATAGATCCCAACAAAATGAAAATTTTAGAGTTCATGTACTGAAAAAAATTTAAAACAATAAAAAATGTAAGTCAAGAAAATTTATTCACACACCACAAATGAACACAAAAGTCTTGTGATCCAACTTTGGGAAATTCCACTAGTTGATCCCTAACAGCTTGGAGTTTTATAAGCAAGAGATTTCCTCCACACATGCTTAAAAAAGGGATTTGCATGAGCTTTTGAAGAGAATAACATACGCTTATTAAATTCTCAAGTGAACGTGCGGTGGGATATTTACCCGAGTCGAACAAGCCATTATTTTGCCCATCTACCAAAAGCTGACCCAACGATCATGGATGATTGTAAAGTGATTTATCATGCTTAACGGGCTATTTTACCCTAATAAATGACTTAAGGATTGGGAGTAGAGACTTAGTTAAAAATCCCTGCCTCCTCATTTTTCCCGACGATTGCAAAACCTGATATATAAAAACTAAGAAGAGCTTTCAATCCCTAAAAATTGCAGAAACTCTTTGGAATTATCTCTCTCTACATTTTTGCATTGTGCATTTCCTTTCTACATGTACTCTTTTTTTTTTGAAACAAAACTTTCAGTTTTCGCTCTCCCTTCATCCCGTAAACAAAAAACGCAAAACGATCACAACAAAATAAAAATTTTGGAGTACAAGTATGGAAAAAATTTAAAACAAAAATAAATGTAAGTAAAGAAAATTTATTCACACACCAGAAATCAACACAAAAGTTTGTTGTCCAAGTTTGGGAAATTCCACTAGTTCAACCCCAACAGCTTCGAATTTTATAGGAAAGTGATTTCCTACACATATGCTTTAAAAATGGATATGCATGTTTTAAACAAGTTAAAGATGCAAATCACCTATGGATCCAAAGCTTTTGAAGAGAATAACGAACGCTCATTAAATTCTCAAGTGAACGTGCGGTGGGATATTTACCCGAGTCCAACAAGCCATTATTTTGCCCATCTACAAAAAGCTGACCCAACGATCATGGATGATTGTAAAGATATTTATCATGAGTAACGGGCTATATTACCCTAATAAATGACTGATGGATTGGGAGTCAAGACTCAGATAAAAATCCCTGCCTCCCCCTTTTTCTCGACAATTGCAAAACCTGATATATCAAAACTAAGAAGAGCTTACAATCCCTAAAAATTACAGAATCTCTTTGGAATTATCTCTCTCTACATTTGTGCATTGTGCATTTCCATTCTACATGTACTCTTTTTGCTTAAAACAAAACTTTGTGTTTTCGCTCTCCCTTCATCCCTTAAATCAAAAAGGCGAATAGATCACAACAAAATGAAAATGTTGGAGTTCAAGTACTGGAAAAATTTAAAACAATATCAAATGTAAGTAAAGAAAATTTATTCACACACCACAAATGAACACAAAAGTTTTGTTGTCCAAGTTTGGGAAATTCCACTAGTTTAACCCCAACAGCTTGGAATTTTATAGGAGAGAGATTTCCTCCACACATGCTTTAAAAATGGATATGCATGTTTTAAACATGTTAAAGATGCAAATCACCTATGAATCCAAAGCTTTTGACGAGAATAACAAACGCTCATTAAATTCTCAAGTGAACGTGCGATGGGATATTTACCTGAGTCAAACAACCCATTATTTTGCCCTTCTCCAAAAAGGTGACCCAACGATCATGGATGATTGTAAAGTGATTTATCATGCATAACGGGCTATATTACCATAATAAATGACTTATGGATTTGGAGTCAAGACTCAGTTAAAAATCCCTGCCTCCCCCTATTTCCCGACGATTGAAAAACCTGATATATAAAAAATAAGAAGAGCTTACAATCCCTAAAAATTATAGAAACTCTTTGAAATTATCTCTCTCTACATTTGTGCATTGTGCATTTCCATTCTACATGTACTCTTTTTGCATAAAACAAAACTTTGAGTTTTCGCTCTCCCTTCATCCCGTAAACCAAAAAGGCAAATAGATTACAACAAAATCAAAATTTTGGAGTTCAAGTACGGAAAATTTTTTAAAAAATAACAAATGTAAGTAAAGAAAATTTATTCACACAACACAAATGAACACAAAAGTTTGTTGTCCAAGTTTGGGAAATTCCACTAGTTCAACCCCAACAGCTAGGAATTTTATAGGAAAGTGATTTCCTACACACATGCTTTAAAAAATGATACGCATGTTTTAAACATGTTAAAGATGCAAATCACCTATGGATCCAAAGCTTTTGAAGAGAATAACAAACGCTCATTAAATTTTCAAGTGAACGTGCGGTGGGATATTTACGCGAGTCAAACATCCCATTATTTTGCCCATCTACAGTAAGCTGACCCAACGATCATGGATGATTTTAAAGTAATTTATTATGCGTAACGGGCTATATTACCCTAATAAATGACTTATGGATTGGGAGTCAAGACTCAGTTAAAAAACCCTGCCTCCCCCTTTTTCCCAACGATTGCCAAACCTGATATATAAAAACTAAGAAGAGCTTACAATCCCTTAAAATTACAGAAACTCTTTGGAATTATCTCTCTCTACAATTGTGCATTGTGCATTTCCATTCTACATGTACTCTTTTTGCTTAAAACAAAACTTTGCGTTTTCGCTCTCCCTTCACATCGTAAACGAAAAAGGCAAATAGATCACAACAAAATCAAAATTTTAAAGTTCATGTACGGAAAAAAATTTAAAACAATAACAAATGTAAGTAAAGAAAATTTATTCACACACTACAAATGAACACAAAAGTTTTGTTGTCCAAGTTTGGGAAATTCCACTAGTCCAACCCTAACAGCTTGGAATTTTATAAGAAAGAGATTTCCTCCACACATGCTTAAAAAATGGATTTGCATGTTTTAAACATGTTGAAGACGCAAATATCCTATGATCCAAAGCTTTTGAAAAGAATAATAAACGCTCATTAAATTCTCAAGTGAATGTGCAGAGGGATATTTACCCGAGTCAAACCACCCATTATTTTGCACATCTACAAAAAGCTGACCCAACGATCATGGATGATTGTAAAGTGATTTATCATGTGTAACGGACTATATTACCTTATGAAATGACATATGGATTGGGAGTCAAGACTCAGTTAAAAATCCCTGCCTCCCCCTTTTGCCTGACGATTACAAAACCTGATATATAAAAACTAAGAAGAGCTTACAATCCCTAAAAATTACAGAAACTCTTTGAAATTATCTCTCTACATTTGTGCATTCTGCATTTCCATTCTAAATGTACTCTTTTTTCTTAAAAGAAAACTTTGAGTTTTCGCTCTCCCTTCATCCCGCAAACCAAAAAGGCGAATAGATCACAACAAAATGAAAATTTTGGAGTCCAAGTTCGGAAAAAATTTAAAACAATAACAAATGTAAGTAAAGAAAATTTCTTCACACACCATAAATGAACACAAAAGTTTGTTCTCCAAGTTTGGGAAATACCACTAGTTCAACCCCAACAGCTTGGAATTTTATAGGAGAGTGATTTCCTACACACATGCTTTAAAAATGGATATGCATGTTTTAAACTTGTTAAAGATGAAAATTACCTTTGGATCCAATGCTTTTGAAGAGAATAACAAACACTCATTAAATTCTCAATTGAACGTGCGGTGGGATATTTACCCGAGTCAAACAACCCATTATTTTTCCCATCTACAAAAAGCTGACCCAACGATCATGGATGATTGTAAAGTAATTTATCATGTGTAACGGACTATATTACCCTAATAAATGACTTATGGATTGGGAGTCAAGACTCAGTTAAAAATCCTTGCCTCCTCCTTTGTCCCGACGATTGCAAAACCTGATATATAAAAACTAAGAAGAGCTTACAATCCCTAAAAATTACAGAAACTCTTTGGAATTATCTCTATCTACATTTGTGCATTGTGCATTTCCATTCTACATGTACTCTTTATGCTTAAAACAAAACTTTGAGTTTTCGCTCTCCCTTCATCCCATAAACCAAAAAGGCAAATAGATCACAACAAAATATAAATTTTAGAGTTCATGTGCGGAAAAAAATTTAAAACAATAACAAATGTAAGTAAAGAAAATTTATTCATGCACCACAAATGAACACAAAATTTTTGTTGTCCAAGTTTGGGAAACTCCACTAGCTCAACCCCAACAGCTTGGAATTTTATAAGAAAGAGATTTCCTCCACACACGCTTAAAAAATGGATTTGCATGAGCTTTTAAAGAGAATAACAAACGCTCATCAAATTCTCAAGTGAACGTGCGGTGGGATATTTACCCGAGTCAAACAAGCCATTATTTTGCCCATCTACAAAAACCTGTCCCAATGATCATGGATGCTTGTAAAGTGCTTTATCATGCTTAAAGGGCTATATTACCCTAATAAATTACTTATGGATTGGGAGTCAAGACTCAGTTAAAAATCCATGCCTCACCCTTTTTCCCGACGATTGCAAAACCTGATATATAAAAACTAAGAAGAGCTTACAATCCCTAAAAATTACGGAAACTCTTTGGAAGTATCTCTCTCTACATTTGTGCATTGTCCATTTCCATTCTACATGTACACTTTTTTCTTAAACCAAAACTTTGTGCTTTCTCTCTCCCTTCATCCCATAAACCAAAAAGGCGAATAGATCACAACAAAATGAAAATTTTGGAGTTCAAGTACGGAAAAAAATTAAAACAATAACAAATGTAAGAAAAGAAAATTTATTCACACACCACAAATGAACAAAAAAGTTTGTTGTCCACGTTTGGGAAATTCCACTAGTTCAACCCCAACAGCTAGGAATTTTATAGGAAAGTGATTTCCTATACACATGCTTTAAAAATGGATATGCATGTTTTAAGCATGTTAAAGATGCAAATCACCTAAGGATCCTAAGCTTTTGAAGAGAATAACATACGCTCATTAAATTCTCAAGTGAACGTGCAGTGGGATATTTACCCGAGTCAAACAACCCATTATTTTGCCCATCTACAAAAAGATAACCCAAAGATCATGGATGATTGCAAAGCAATTTATCATGCATAACGGGCTATATTACCCTAATAAATGACTTATGGATTGGGAGTCAAGACTCAGTTAAAAATCCCTGCCTCCCCCTTTTTCCCGACAATTGCAAAACCTGATATATAAAAACTAAGAAGAGCTTACAATCCCTAAAAATTACAAAAACTCTTTGGAATTATCTCTCCCTACATTTGTGCATTGTGGATTTCCATTCTACATGTACTCTTTTTGCTTAAAATAAAACTTTGAGATTTCGCTCTTCCTTCATCCTATAAACCAAAAAGGCAAATAGATCACAACAAAATGAAAATTTTAGAGTTCATGTACGGAAAGAAATTTAAATAATAACAAATGTAAGTAAAGAAAATTTAACTACACACCACAAATGAACACAAAAGTTTTGTTGTCCAAGTTTTGGAAATTCCACTAGTTCAACTCTAACAACTTGGAATTTTAAAAGAAAGAGATTTCCTCCACACTTGCTTAAAAAATGGATTTGCATGTTTTAAACATGTTAAAGATGCAAATCACCTATGTATCCAAAGCTTTTGAAGAGAATAACAAACGCTCATTAAATTCTTAAGTGAACGTGCGGTAGGATATTTACCCGAGTCAAACAACCCATTATTTTGCCCATCTACAAAAAGCTGACCCAACGATCATGGATGATTGTAAAGTGATTTATCATGCGTAACGGGCTATATTACCCTAATAAATGACTTATGGATCTGGAGTCAAGACTCAGATAAAAATCCCAACATCCCCCTTTTTCCCGACGATTGCAAAACCTGATATATAAAAGCTAAGAAGAGCTTACAATCCCTAAAAATTACAAAAACTCTTTGGTATTATCTCTCTCTACAATTGTGGATTGTGCATTTCCATTCTACATGTACTCTTTTTTCTTCAATCAAAACTTTGAGTCTTCGCTCTCCCTTCATCCTGTAAACCAAAAAGGCGAATAGATCACAACAAAAAGAAAATTTTGGAGTTCAATTACGGAAAAAATTTAAAACAATATCAAATGTAAGTAAAGAAAATTTATTCACACACCACAAATGAACACAAAAGTTTTGTTGTCCAAGTTTGGGTAATTCCACTAGTTCAACCCCAACAGCTTGGAATTTTATAGGAAAGAGATTTCCTCCACCCATGCTATAAAAATGGATATGCATGTTTTAAACATGTTAAAGATGCAAATCACCTATGAATCCAAAACTTTTGACGAGAATAACAAACGCTCATTAAATTCTCAAGTGAACGAGCGGCGGGATATTTACCCGAGTCAAACAACCCATTATTTTGCCCATCTACAAAAAGCTGACCCAACGATCATGGATGATTGTAAAGTGATTTATCATGCGTAACGGGCTATATTACCATAATAAATGACTTATGGATTTGGAGTCAAGACACAGTTAAAAATCCTTGCCTCCCCCTTTTTCCCAACGATTGGAAAACCTGATATATAAAAACTAAGAAGAGCTTACAATGCCTAAAAATTACAGAAACTCTTTGGAATAATCTTTCTCTACATTTGTGCATTGTGCATTTCCATTCTACTTGTTCCCTTTTTTCATAAAACAAAACTTTGATTTTTCACTCTCCCTTCATCCCGTAAACCAAAAAGGCAAACATATCACAACAAAATGAAAATTTTGGAGTTCAAGTACGGAAAAAATTTAAAACAATAACAAATGTAAGTAAAGAAAATTTATTCACACACCACAAATGAACACAAAAGTTTTGTTGTCCAAGTTTGGGAAATTCCACTAGTTCAACCCTAACAGCTTGGAATTTTATAAGAAAGAGATTACCTCTACACATGCTTAAAAAATGGATTTGCATGAGCTTTTGAAGAGAATAACAAACACTCATTAAATTCTCAAGTGAACGTGCAGTGGGATATTTACCCGAGTCAAACAAACCATTATTTTGCCCATCTACAAAAACCTGTCCCAACGATCATGGATGATTGTAAACTGATTTATCATGCTTAACGGGCTATGTTACCCTAATAAATCACTTATGGATTGGGAGTCGAGACTCAGTTAAAAATCCCTGCCTCACCCTTTTTCCCGACGATAGCAAAACCTAATATATAAAAACTAAGAAGAGCTTACAATCCCTAAAACTTACAGAAACTCTTTGGAATTATCTCTCTTCATTTGTTCATTTTGCATTTCCATTTTACATGTACTCTTTTTTCTTAAACCAAAACTTTGAGCTTTCGTTCTCCCTTCACCCGTAAACCAAAAAGCCGAATAGATCACAACAAAATGAAATTTTTAGAATTTAAGTACGGAAAAAACTTAAAACAATAACAAATGTAAGTAAAGAAAATTTATTCACACACCACAAATGAACACAAAAGTTTGTTGTCCAAGTTTGGGAAATTCCACTGGTTCAACCCCAACAGCTTGGAATTTTATAGGAAAGTGATTTCCTACACACATGCTTTAAAAATGGATATGCATGTTTTAAACATGTTAAAGATGCAAATCACCTATGGATCCAAAGCTTTTGAAGAGAATAACAAACGCTCATTAAATTCTCAAGTGAATGTGCGGTGGGATATTTACGTGAGTCAAACAACCCATTATTTTGCCCATCTACAGAAAGCTGACCCAACGATCATGGATGATTTTAAAGTAATTTATTATGCGTAACGGGCTATATTACCATAATAAATGACTTATGGATTGGGAGTCAAGACTCAGTTAAAAATCCCTGCCTCCCCCTTTTTCCCAACGATTGCCAAACCTGATATATAAAAACTAAGAAGAGCTTACAATCCCTTAAAATTACAGAAACTCTTTGGAATTATCTCTCTCTACAATTGTGCATTGTGCATTTCCATTCTACATGTACTCTTTTCGCTTAAAACAAAACTTTGCGTTTTCGCTCTCCCTTCATCCCGTAAACGAAAAAGGCAAATAGATCACAACATAATCAAAATTTTAAAGTTCATGTACGGAAAAAAATTCAAAACAATAAAAAATCTATGTAGAGAAAATTTATTCACACACTACAAATGAACACAAAAGTTTTGTTGTCCAAGTTTGGGAAATTCCACTAGTCCAACCCTAACAGCTTGGAATTTTATAAGAAAGAGATTTCCTCCACACATGCTTAAAAAATGGATTTGCATGTTTTAAACATGTTGAAGATGCAAATATCCTACGGATCCAAAGCTTTTGACGAGAATAACAAACCCTCATTAAATTCTCAAGTGAACGTGCGGTGGGATATTTAGCCGAGTCAAACAACGCATTGTTTTGCCCATCTACAAAAAACTGACCCAACGATCATGGATGATTGTAAAGTGATTTATCATGCGTAACGGGCTATATTACCATAATAAATGACTTATGGATTTGGAGTCAAGACATAGTTAAAAATCCTTGCCTTCCCCTTTTTCCCGACCATTGCAAAACCCGATATATAAAAACTAAGAAAAGCTTACAATCCCTAAAAATTACAGAAACTCTTTGGAATTATCTCTCTCTACATTTGTGCATAGTGCATTACCATTCTATATGTACCCTTTTTTAAATAAAAAACCAACTTTGATATTTCGCTCTCCCTTCATCCCGTAAACCAAAAAGGCAAAAAGATCACAACAAAATTAAAATTTTGGAGTTCAAGTACAGAAAAAATTTAAAACAATAACAAATGTAAGTAAAGAAAATTTATTCACACACCACAAATGAACACAAAAGTTTGTTGTCCAAGTTTGGGAAATTGCACTAATTCAACCCCAACAGCTTGAAATTTTATAGGAAAGTGATTTCCTACACACATGCTTTAAAAATAGATATGCATGTTTTAAACATGTTAAAGATGCAAATTACCTATGGATCCAAAGCTTTTGAAGAGAATAACAAATGCTCATTAAATTCTCAAGTGAACGTGCGGTGGGATATTTACCCGAGTCAAACAACCCATTATTTTTCCCATATATAGAAAGCTGACCCAACGATCATAGATGATTTTAAAGTAATTTGTTATGCATAACGGGCTATATTACCCTAATAAATGACTTATTGATTGGGAGTCAAGACTCAGTTAAATATCCCTGCCTCCCCCTTTTTCCCGACGATTGCAAAACCTGATATATAAAAACTAAGAATAACTTACAATCACTAAAAATTACAGAAACTCTTTGGAATTATCTCTCTCTACATTTCTGCATTGTGCATTTCCATTCTACAAGTACTCTTTTATCTTAAAACAAAACTTTGAGTTTTCGCTCTCCCTTCATCCCGTCAACCAAAAAGGGGAATAGATCACAACAAAATCAAAATTTTAAAGTTCATGTACGGAAAAAAATTTAAAATAATAAAAAATGTAAGTAAAGAAAATTTATTCACACACTACAAATGAACACAAAAGTTTTGATGTCCAAGTTTGGGAAATTCCACTAGTTCAACCCTAACAGCTTGGAATTTTATAAGAAAGAGATTTCCTTCACACATGCTTAAAAAATGGATTTGCATGTATTAAACATGTTATAGACGCAAATCACCTATGGATTCAAAGGTTTTGAAGAGAATAACAAACGCTCATTAAATTCTCAAGTGAACGTGCGATGGGATATTTACCCGAGTCAAACTACCCATTATTTTGCCCATCTCCAAAAAGCTGACCCAACGATCTTGGATGATTGTAAAGTGATTTATCATGCGTAAAGGGCTATATTTCCCTAATAAATGACTGATGGATTGGGAGTCAAGACTCGTTAAAAATCCCTGCCTCCCCCTTTTTCCCGACGATTGTAAAACCTGATATATAAAAACTAAGAAGATCTTACAATCCCTAAAAATTACAGAAACTCTTTGGAATTATCTCCTTCTACATTTGTGCATTGTCAATTTCCAATCTACATGTACACTTTCTTCTTAAAACAAAACTTTGAGTTTTCGCTCTCCCTTCATCCTGTAGACCAAAAAGGCGAATCAATCACAACAAAATGAAAATGTTGGAGTTCAAGTACGGAAAAATTTTATAACAATAACAAATGTATGTAAAGAAAATTTATTCACACACCACAAATGAACACAAAAGTTTTTTGTTCCAAGTTTGAGAAATTGCACTAGTTCATCCCTAACAACTTGGAATTTTATAAGAAAGATATTTCCTCCACACATGCTTAAAAAATGGATTTGCATGAGCTTTTGAAGAGAATAACAAACGCTCATTAAATTCTCAAGTGAACGTGCGGTGGGATATTTACCCGAGTCAAACAAGCCATTATTTTGCCCATCTCCAAAAAGCTGACCCAACGATCATGGATGATTGTAAAGTGATTTATCATGCTTAACGGGCTATATTACCCTAATAAATGACTTATGGATTGGGAGTCAAGACTAAGTTAAAAATCCCTGCCTCCCCCTTTTTCCCGACGATTGCAAAACCTGATATATAAAAACTAAGAAGAGCTTACAATCCCTAAAAATTACAGAAACTCTTTGGAATTATCTCTCTCTACATTTGTGCACTGTGCATTTCCATTCTACATGTACTCTTTTTTCTTAAAACAAAACTTTGAGTTTTCGCTCTTCCTTCATCCCGTAAACCAAAAAGGCGAATAGATCACAACAAAATGAAAATTTTGGAGTTCAAGCACTGAAAAAAATTTAAAACAATAACAAATGTAAGTAAAGAAAATTTATTCACACACCACAAATGAACACAAAAGTTTGTTGTCCAAGTTTGGGAAATTCCACTAGTTCAACCCCAACAGCTTGGAATTTTATAGGAAAGTGATTTCCTGCTCACATGCTTTAAAAATGGATATGCATGTTTTAAACTTGTTAAAGATGCAAATCACCTATGGATCCAAAGCTTCTGAAGAGAATAACAAACGCTCATTAAATTCTCAAGTGAACATGCGGTGTGATATTTACCCGAGTAAAACAACCCATTATTTTGCCCATCTACAAAAAGGTGACCCAACGATCATGGATGATTGTAAAGTGATTTATCATGCGTAACATGCTATATTACGCTAATAAATGACTTATGGATTGGGAGTCATACTCAGTTAAAAATCCCTGCCTCCCCCTTTTTCCCGACGATTGCAAAACCTGATATATAAAAACTAAGACGAGCTTACAATCCCTAAAAATTACAGAAATTCTTTGAAATTATCTCTCTCTACATTTGTGCATTGTGCATTTCCATTCTACATGTACTCTTTTTTCTTAAAACAAAACTTTGAGTTTTCACTCTCCCTTCATCCCGTAAACCAAAAAGGGGAAAAGATCACAACAAAATGAAATTTTGGAGTTCAAGTACGGAAAAAATTTAAAACAATAACAAATGTAAGTAAAGAAAATTTATTCACACACCACAAATGCACACAAAAGTTTTGTTATCCAAGTTTGGGAAATTCAACTAGTTCAACCCCAACATCTTGGAATTTTATAGGAAAGTGATTTCCTCCACACATGCTTTAAAAATGGATATGCATGTTTTAAACATGTTAAAGATGCAAATCACCTATGGAGCCAAAGCTTTTGAAGAGAATAACAAATGCTCATTATATTCTCAAGTGAATGTGCGATGGGATATTTACCAGAGTCAAACAACCCATTATTTTGCCCATCTACAAAAAGCTGACCCAACGATCATGGATGATTGTAAAGTGATTTATCATACGTAACGGGCTATTTTACCCTAAGAAATGTCGAATGGATTGGGAGTCAAGACTCAATTAAAAACCCTGCCTCCCCCTTTTTCTCGACGATTGCAAAACCTGATATATATGAACTAAGAACAGCTTACAATCCCTAAAAATTACAGAAACCATCTGAAATTATCTCGCTCTACATTTGTGCACTGTGCATTTTCATTTTAGACGTACACTTTTTTCATAAATTAAAACTTTGAGTTTTCACTCTCCCTTCATCCTGTAAATGAAAAACGCAAATATATCACAACAAAATGAAAATTTTAGAGTTCATGTATCGTAAAAAATTTAAAACAATAAAAAATGTTAGAAAAGAAAATTTATTCACACACCACAAATGAACACAAAAGTTTTTAGTTCCAAGATTGGGAAATTCCACTAGTTCAACCCTACCAGCTAAGAATTTTATAAGAAAGAGATTTCCTCCACACATGCTTAAAATATGGATTTGCATGTGCTTTTGAAGAGAATAACAAACGCTCATTAAATTCTCAAGTGAACGTGCGGTGGGATATTTACCCGAGTGAAACAAGCCATTATTTTGCCCATGTACAAAAAGCTGACCCAATGATCATGGATGATTGTAAAGTGATTTATCATGTGTAACGGGCTATATTACCCTGAGAAATGACTTATGGATTGGGAGTCAAGACTCATTTAAAAATCAGTGCCTCCCTCTTTTTCCCGACGATTGCAAAACCTAATAAATAAAAACTAAGAAGAGCTTACAATCCCTAAAAATTACAGAAACTCTTTGGAATTATCTCTCTCTACATTTGTGCACTGTGCATTTCCATTCTACATGTACTCTTTTTTTTTAAACAAAACTTTCAGTTTTCGCTCTCCCTTCATCCCGTAAACCAAAAACGCGAATTGATCACAACAAAATGAAAATTTTGGAGTTCAAGTAGGGAAAAAATTTAAAACAATAACAAATGTAAGTAAAGAAAATTTATTCACACACCTCAAATGAACACAAAAGTTTTGTTGTCCAATTTTGGGAAATTCCACTAGTTCAACCCCAACAGTTTGGAATTTTATAGGAAAGAGATTTCCTCCACACATGCTTTAAAAATGGATATGCATGTTTTAAACATGTTAAAGATGAAAATCACCTATGGATCCAAAGCTTTTGAAGAGAATAACAAACGCTCATTAAATTCTCAAGTGAACGTGCGGTGGGATATTTACCCGAGTCAAACAACCCATTAGTTTGCCCATCTACAAAAAGCTGACCCAACCATCATGGATGATTGTAAAGTAATTTATCATGTGTAACGGGCTACATTACCCTAAGAAATGACTTATGGATTGGGAGTCAAGACTCAGTTAAAAATCCCTGCCACCCCCTTTTTCCCGACGATTGCGAAACCTGATATATAAAAACTAAGAAGAGCTTACAATCCCTAAAAATTACAGAAACTCTTTGGAATTATTTCCCTCTACATTTGTGCATTGTGAATTTCCATTCTACATGTACTCTTTTTGCTTAAAACAAAACTTTGAGTTTTCGCTCTTCCTTCATCCCGTAAAGAAAATTTTTTCACACACCACTAATGAACACAAAAGTTTTGTTTTCCAGGTTTGGGAAATTCCACTAGTTCAACCCTAACTGCTTGGAATTTGATAAGAAAGAGATTTCCTCCACACATGCTTAATAAATGGAATTGCATGAGCTTTTGAAGAGAATAACAAACGCTCTTTAAATTCTCATGTGAACGTGCGGTGGGATATTTGCCCCAGTTAAACAAGCCATTATTTTGCCAATCAACAAAAACCTAATCAACAAAAACCTGGCCCAACGATCATGGATGATTGTAAAGTGATTTATCATGCTTAACGGGCTATATCACCCTAACAAATGACTTATGGATTGGAAGTCAAGACTCAGTTAAAAATGCCTGCCTCACCCTTTTTCCCGACGATTGCAAAACCTGATATATAAAAATTAAGAAGAGCTTACAATCCCTAAAAATTACTGAAACTCTTTGGAATTATCTCTCTCTACATTTGTGCACTGTGCATTTCCATTCTACATGTACTCTTTTTTTTTAAACAAAACTTTCAGTTTTCGCTCTCCCTTCATCCCGTAAACCAAAAACGCGAATAGATCACAACAAAATGAAAATTTTGGAGTTCAAGTACGGAAAAAATTTAAAACAATAACAAATGTAAGTAAAGAAAATTTACTCACACACCACAAATGAACACAAAAGTTTGTTGTCCATGTTTGGGAAATTCCACTTGTTCAACCCCAACAGCTTGGAATTTTATAGGAAAGTGATTTCCTACACTCAAGCCTTAAAAATGGATACGCATGTTTTAAACATGTTAAAGATGTAAATCACCTATGGATCCAAAGCTTTTGAAGAGAATAACAAACGCTCATTAAATTCTCAAGTGAACGTGCGGTGGGATATTTACCCGAGGCAAACAACCCATTATTTTGCCCATCTACAAAAAGCTAACCCAATCATCATGGATGATTGTAAAGCAATTTATGATGCGTAACGGGCTATATTACCCTAATAAATGACTTATGGATTGGGAGTCAAGACTCAGTTAAAAATCCCAGCCTCCCCCTTTTTCCCGACGATTGCAAAACCTGATAGATAAAAACTAAGAAGAGCTTACAATCCCGAAAAATTACAGAAACTCTTTGGAATTATCTCTCTCTACATTTTTGCAGTGTGGATTTCCATTCTACATGTACTCTTTTTGCTTGAAACAAAACTTTGAGATTTCGCTCTCCCTTCATCCTGTAAAACAAAAAGGCAAATAGATCACAACAAAATGAAAATTTTAGAGTTCATGTACGGAAAAAAATTTAAAAAAATAACAAATGTATGTAAACAAAATTTATTCACACACCACAAATGAACAAAAAAGTTTTGTTGGTCAAGTTTGGGAAATTCCACTAGTTCAACCCTAACAGCTTGGAATTTTAAAAGAAAGAGGATTCCTCCAAACATGCTTACAAAATGGATTTGCATGTTTTAAACATGTTAAAGATGCAAATCACTTATGGATCCAAAGCTTTTGAAGAGAATAACAAAAGCTCATTAAATTCATAAGTGAATGTGCGGTGGGATATTTACCCGAGTCAAACAACACGTTATTTTGCCCATCTACAAAAAGCTGACCCAATGATCATGGATGATTGTAAAGTGATTTATCATGCGTAACGGGCTATAATACCCTAATAAATGACTTATGGATTGGGAGTCAAGACTCAGTTAAAAATCCCTGCTCCCCCTTTTTCCCGACGATTGCAAAACCTGATATATAAAAACTAAGAAGAGCTTACAATCCCTAAAAATTACAGAAACTCTTTGGAATTATCTCTCTCGACATTTGTGCATTGTGCATTTCCTTTCTACATGTACTCTTTTTTTTAAACAAAACTTTTAGTTTTCGCTTTCCCTTCATCCCGTAAACCAAAAAGGCGAATAGATCACAACAAAATGAAAATTTTGGAGTTCAAGTACGGAAAAAATTTAAAACAATAACAAATGTAAGTAAAGAAAATTTATTCACACACCACAAATGAACACAAAAGTTTTGTTATCCACGTTTGGAAAATTCCACTAGTTCAACCCCAACAGCTTGGAATTTTATAGGAAAGAGATTTCCTCCACACAAGCTTTAAAAATGGATATGAATGTTTTAAACATGTTAAAGATGCAAATCACCTATGGATCCAAAGATTTTGATGAGAATAACAAACGCTCATTTAATTCACAAGTGAACGTGCGGTGGGATATTTACCCGAGTCAAACAACCCATTATTTTGCCCATCTACAAAAAGCTGACCCAACGATCATGGATGATTGTAAAATGATTTATCATGCGTAACGGGCTATATTACCTATGGATTCGGAGTCAACACTCAGTTAACAATCCCTGCCTCCCCCTTTTTCCCGATGATTGCAAAACCTGATATATAAAAACAAAGAAGAGCTTACAATCCCTAAAAATTACAGAAACTCCTTGGAATTATCACGCTCTACATTTGTGCACTGTGCATTTTCATTTTAGATGTATACTTTTTTCATAAATCAAAACATTGACTTTTCGCTCTCACTTCATCCGGTAAACCAAAAACGTAAATACATCACAACAAAATAAAAATTTTAGAGTTCATGTACGGAAAAAAATTTAAAACAATAACAAATGTAAGTAAAGAAAATTTATTCACACACCACAAATGAACACAAAAGTTTTGTGTTCCAAGTTTTTGAAATTCCACTAGTTCAACCCTAAAACTTGGAATTTTATAAGAAAGAGATTTCCTCCACACATGCTTAAAAAATGTATTTACATGAGCTTTTGAAGAGAATAACAAACGCTCATTAAATTCTCAAGTGAACGTGCAGTGGGATATTTACCCGAGTCAAACAAGCCATTATTTTGCCCATCTACAAAAAGCTGTCCATAAGATCATGGATGATTGTAAAGTGATTTATCATGCTTAATGGCCTATATTACCCTAACAAATGACTTATGGATTCGGAGTGAAGACTCAGTTAAATATCCCTGCCTCCGTCTTTTTCCCGACAATTGCAAAACCTAATATATAAAAACTAAGAAGAGCATACAATCCCTAAAAATTACAGAAACTCCTTGGAATTATCTCTCTCTACATTTGTGCATTGTGCATTTCCACTCTACATGTACTCTTTTTTCTTAAAAAAAAACTTTGAGTTTTCGTTCTCCCTTCATCCCGTAAACCAAAAAGGCAAAAAGAGCACAAGAAAATGAAAATTTTGGAGTTCAAGTGCGGAAAAAATTTAAATCAATAACAAATGTAAGAAAAGAAAATTTATTCACACACCACAAATGAACACAAAAGTTTTGTTGTCCAAGTTTGGGAAATTCCACTAGTTCAACCGCAACAGCTTGGAATTTTATAGGAAAGATATTTCCTTCACACATGCTTTAAAAATGGATATGCATGTTTTAAACATATTAAAGATTCAAATCACCTATGGATCCAAAGATTTTGAAGAGAATAACAAACGCTCATTAAATTCTCAAGTGAACGTGCGGTGGGATATTTACCCGAGTCAAACAACCCATTATTTTGCTCATCTACAAAAAGCTGATCCAACGATCATGGATGATTGTAAAGTAATTTATCATGCGTAACGGGCTATATTTCCCTAAGAAATGACGTATGGATTGGGAGTCAAGACTCAGTTAAAAATGCATGCCTCCCCCTTTTTCCCGACGATTGCAAAACCTGATATATAAAAACTTAGAAGAGCTTACAATCCCTAAAAATTTCAAAAACTCTTTAGAATTATCTCTCTCTACATTTGTGCATTGTGCATTTCCATTCTACATGTAGTCTTTTTGCATAAATCAAAACTTTGAGTTTTCGCTCTCCCTTCATCCCGTAAACCAAAAAGGCAAATAGATCACATCAAAATCAAAATTTTAGAGTTCATGTATGGAAAAAAATTTAAAACAATAACAAATGTAAGTAAAGAAAATTTATTCACACACCACTAATGAACACAAAAGTTTTGTTTTCCAAGTTTGGGAAATTCCACTAGTTCAACCCTAACAGCTTAGAATTTTATAAGAAAGAGAATTCCTCCACACATGCTTAAAAAATGGATTTGCATGAGCTTGTGAAGAGAATAACAAACGCACTTTAAATTCTCAAGTGAACGTGCGGTGGGATATTTGCCCCAGTCAAACAAGCCATTATTTTGCCAATCACCAAAAACCTGGCCCAATGATCATGGATGATTGTAAAGTGATTTATCATGCTTAACGGGCTATATTACCCTAATAAATGACTTATGGATTGGAAGTCAAGACTCAGTTAAAAATCCTTGCCTCACCCTTTTTCCCGACGATTGCAAAACCTGATATATAAAAACTAAGAAGAGCTTACAATCCCTAAAAATTACAGAAACTCTTTGGAATTATCTCTCTCTACATTTGTGCATTGTGCATTTCCATTCTACATGTACTCTTTTTTCTTAAACCAAAAGTTTGAGCTTTCGCTCTGCCTTCATCCCGTAAAACAAAAAGCCGAATAGATCACTGCAAAATGAAAATTTTGGAGTTCAAGTATGGAAAAAATTTAAAACAATAACAAATGTAAGTAAAGAAAATTTATTCACACACCACAAATGAATACAAAAGTTTGTTGTCCAAGTTTGGGAAATTCCACTAGTTCAACCCCAACAGCTTGGAATTTTATAGGAAAGTGATTTCCTACACACATGCTTTAAAAATGGATGTGCATGTTTTAAACATGTTAAAGATGCAAATCACCTATGGATCCAAAGCTTTTGAAGAGAATAACAGACGCTCATTAAATTCATAAGTGAAAGTGCAGTGGGATATTTACCGGAGTCAAAGAACCCGTTATTTTGCCCATCTACAAATAGCTGACCCAACGATCATGGATGTTCGTAAAGTGATTTATCATGCGTAACGGGCTATATTACCTTAATAAATGACTTATTGATTGGAAGTCAAGACTCAGTTAAAAATCCCTGCCTCCCCCTTTTTCCCGACGATTGCAAAACCTGATATATAAAAACTAAGAAGAGCTTATAATCCCTAAAAATTATAGAAACTCTTTGGAATTATCTCACTCTACATTTGTGCATTGTGCATTTCCTTTCTACATGTACTCTTTTTTTTTAAACAAAACTTTCAGTTTTCGCTCTCCCTTCATCCCGTAAACCAAAAAGGCGATCACAACAAAATGAAAATTTTGAAGTTCAAGTACGGAAAAAATTTAAAACAATAACAAATGTAAGTAAAGAAAATTTATTCACACACCCCAAATGAACACAAAATTTTTGTTGTCCAAGTTTGGAAAATTCCACTTGTTCAACCCCAACAGCTTGGAATTTTATGGGAAAGAGATTTCCTCCACACATGCTTTAAAAATGGATGTGCATATTTTAAACATGTTAAAGATGCAAATCACCTATGGATCCAAAGCTTTTGAAGAGAATAACAAACTCTCATTCAATTCTCAAGTGAACGTGCGGTGGGATATTTACCCGAGTCAAATAACCCATTATTTTGCCCATCTACAAAAAGCTGACCCAGCGATCATGGATGATTGTAAAGTGATTTATCATGTGTAACGGGCTATATTACCCTAAGAAATGACTTATGGATTGGGAGTCAAGACTCAGTTAAAAATCCCTGCCTCCCCCTTTTTCCCTACGATTGCAAAACTAGATATATAAAAGCTAAGAAGAGCTTATCATCCCTAAAAATTACAGAAACTCTTTTGAATTATCTCTCTCTACTTTTGTGCATTGTGCATTTCCATTCTACGTGTACTCTTTTTGCTTAAAACAAAACTTTGAGTTTTCGCTCTCCCTTCATCCCGTAAACCAAAAAGGCAAATAGATCACAACAAAATCAAAATTTTAGAGTTCATGTACGGAAAAAAATTTAAAACAATAACAAATGTAATTAAAGAAAATTTATTCACACACCACAAATGAACACAAAAGTTTTGTTTTGCATGTCTGGGAAATTCCACTAGTTCAACCCTAACAGCTTGGAATTTTATAAGAAAGAGATTTCCTCCACACATGCTTAAAAAATGGATTTGCTTGAGCTTTTGAAGAGAATAACTAACGCTCTTTAAATTCTCAAGTGAACGTGAGGTGGGATATTTTCCCCAGTCAAACAAGCCATTATTTTGCCAATCTACAAAAACCTGTCCCAACCATCATGGATGATTGTAAAGTGATTTATCATGCTTAACGGGCCATATTACCCTAATAAATGACTTATGGATTGGGATTCAAGACTCAGTTAAAAATCTCTGCCTCACCCTTTTTCCCGACGATTGTAAAACCAGATATATAAAAACTAAGAAGAGATTACAATCCCTAAAAATTACAGAACCACTTTGGATTAATCTCTCTCCACATTTGTGCATTGTGCATTTCCATTCTACGTGTACTCTTTTTTCTTAAACCAAAACTTTGTGCTTTCGCTTTCCCTTCATCCCGTAAAACAAAAAGGCGAGTAGATCACAACAAAATGAAAATTTTGGAGTTCAAGTAAGGAAAAAATTTAAAACAATAACAAATGTAAGAAAAGAAAATTTATTCATACACCACAAATGATCACAAAAGTTTGTTGTCCACGTTTGGATAATTCCACTAGTTGAACCCCAACAACATGGAATTTTATAGGAAAGTGATTTCCTACACACATGCTTTAAAAATGGATAAGCATGTTTTAAACATGTTAAAGATGTAAATCACCTATGGATCCAAAGCTTTTGAAAAGAATAACAAACGCACATTAAATTCTCAAGTGAACGTGCGGTGGGATATTTACCCGAGTCAAACAACCCATTATTTTGCCCTTCTACAAAAAGCTGACCCAACAATCATGGATGATTGTGAAGCAATTTATCTTGCGTAACGGGCTATATTACCCTAAGAAATCACTTATGGATTGGGAGTCAAGACTCAGTTAAAAATCCCTGCCTCACCCTTTTTCCCGACGATTGCAAAACCTGATATATAAAAACTAAGAAGAGCTTACAATCCCTAAAAATTACAAAAACTCTTTGGAATTATCTCTCTCTACATTTGTGCATTGCGCATTTCCATTCTACATGTACTCTATTTTCTTAAACCAAAACTTTGAGCGTTCGCTCTCCCTTCATCCCGTAAACAAAAAAGGCGAGTAGATCACAACAAAATGAAAATTTTGGAGTTCAAGTACGGAAAAAATTTAAAACAATAACAAATGTAAGAAAAGAAAATTTATTCACACACCACAAATGAACATAAAAGTTTGTTGTCCAAGTTTGGCAAATTCCACTAGTTCAACCCCAACTGCTTGGAATTTTATAAGAAAGAGATTTCCTCCACACATGCTTAAAAAATGGATTTTCATGAGCTTTTGAAGAGAATAACAAAAGCTCGTTAAATTCTCAAGTAAACGTGCGGTGGGATATTTGCCCCAGTCAAACAAGCCATTATTTTGCCAATCAACAAAAACCTGGCCCAACGATCATGTATGATTGTAAAGTGATTTATCATGCTTAACGGGCTATATTACCCTAATAAATGACCTATGCATTGGAAGTCAAGACTTAATTAAAAATCCCTGCCTCACCCTTTTTCCCGACGATTGCAAAACCTGATATATAAAAACTAAGAAGAGCTTACAGTCCCTAAAAATTACAGAAACTCTTTGGAATTATCTCTTTCTACATTTGTGCATTGTGCATTTCCATTCTACATGTAGTATTTTTTCTTAAACCAAAAGTTTGAGCTTTCGCTCTTCCTTCATCCCGTAAACCAAAAAGCCGAATAGATCACAACAAAATGAAAATTTTGGAGTTCAAGTACGGAAAAAATTTAAAACAATAACAAATCTAAGTAAAGAAAATTTATTCACACACCACAAATGAACACAAAAGTTTGTTGTCCAAGTTTGGGAAATTCCACTAGTTCAACCCCAACAGCTTGGAATTTTATAGGAAAGTGATTTCCTACACACTTGCTTTAAAAATGGATATGCATCTTTTAAACATGTTAAAGATGTAAATAACCTATGGATCCGAAGCTTTTGAAGAGAATAACAAACTCTCATTAAATTCTCAAGTGAACGTGCGGTGGGATATGTACCCGAGTCAAAGAACCCATTATTTTGCCCATCTACAAAAAGCTGACCCAATGATCATGGATGATTGTAAAGGAATTTGTGATGCGTAACGGGCTATATTACCCTAATAAATGACTTATGGATTGGGAGTCAAGACTCAGTTAAAAATCCCAGCCTCCCCCTTTTTCCCGACGATTACAAAACCTGATATATAAAAACTAAGAAGAGCTTACAATCCCAAAAAATTACAGAAACTCTTTGCAATTATCTCTCTCTACATTTGTGCATTGTGCATTTCCATTCTACATGTACTCTTTTTTTTTTAAACAAAACTTTTAGTTTTCGGTCTCCCTTCTTGCCGTAAACCAAAAAGGCGAATAGATCACAACAAAATGAAAATTTTGGAGTTCAAGTACGGAAAAAATTTAAAACAATAACAAATGTAAGCAAAGAAAATTTATTCACACACACACAAATGAACACAAAAGTTTTGTTGTCCAAGTTTGGGAAATTCCACTAGTTCAACCCCAACAGCTTGGAATTTTATAGGAAAGAGATTTCCTCCACACATGCTTTAAAAATGGATATGCATGTTTTAAACATGTTAAAGATGCAAATCACCTATGGATCCAAAGCTTTTGAAGAGAATAACAAACGCTCATTAAATTCTCAAGTGAACGTGCGGTGGGATATTTACCCGAGTCAAACAACCCATTATTTTGCCCATCTACAAAAAGCTGACCCAACGATCATGGATGATTGTAAAGAAATTTATCATGTGTAACGGGCTATATTACCCTAATAAATGACTTATGGATTGGGAGTCAAGACTCAGTTAAAAATCCCATCCTCCCCCTTTTTCCCGACGATTGCAAAACCTGATATATAAAAACTAGGAAGAGCTTACAATCCCCAAAAATTACAGAAACTCTTTGCAATTATCTCTCTCGACATTTGTGCATTGTGCATTTCCATTCTACATGTACTCTTTTTTTTTAAACAAATAGTTTTCGGTCTCCCTTCTTGCCGTAAACCAAAAAGGCGAATAGATCACAACAAAATGAAAATTTTGGAGTTCAAGTACGGAAAAAATTTAAAACAATAACAAATGTAAGTAAAGAAAATTTATTCACACACACACAAATGAACACAAAAGTTTTGTTGTCCAAGTTTGGGAAATTCCACTAGTTCAACCCCAACAGCTTGGAATTTTATAGGAAAGAGATTTCCTCCACACATGCTTTAAAAATGGATATGCATGTTTTAAACATGTTAAAGATGAAAATCACCTATGGATCCAAAGCTTTTGAAGAGAATAACAAAAGCTCATTAAATTCTCAAGTGAACGTGCAGTGGGATATTTACCCGAGTCAAACAACCCATTATTTTGCCCATCTACAAAAAGCTGACCCAACGATCATGGATGATTGTAAAGTGATTTATTATGCGTAATGGGCTATATTACACTAAGAAATGACTGATGGATTGGGAGTCAAGACTCAGTTAAAAATCCCTTCCTCCCCCTTTTTCCTAATGATTGCAAAACCTGATATAAAAAAACTAAGAAGAGCTTCCAATCCCTAAAAATTACTGAAACTCTTTGGAATTATCTCGCTCTACATTTGTGCACTGTGCATTTTCATTTTAGATGTATACTTTTTTCATAAATCAAAACATTGAGTTTTCACTCTCACTTCATCCCGTAAACCAAAAACGCAAATGGATCACAACAAAATAAAAATTTTAGAGTTCATGTACGGAAAAAAATTTCAAACAATAACAAATGTAAGTAAAGAAAATTTATTCACACACCACAAATGAACACAAAAGTTTTGTGTTCCATGTTTTTGAAATTCCACTAATGCAACCCTAACAACTTGGAATTTTATAAGGAAAAGATTTCCTCCACACATGCTTAAAAAATGTATTTACATGAGCTTTTGAAGAGAATAACAAACGCTCATTAAATTCTCAAGTGAAGGTGCGGTGGGATATTTACCCGAGTCAAACAAGCCATTATTTTTCCCATCTACAAAATGTTGTCCATACGATCATGGATGATTGTAAAGTGATTTATCATGCTTAACAGGCCATATTACTCTAACAACTGACTGATGGATTGGGAGTCAAGACTCAGTTAAATATCCCTGCCTCCCATTTTTTCCCGACGATTGCAAAACCTGATATATGAAAACTAAGAAAAGCTACAATCCCTAAAAATTACCGAAACTCTTTGGAATTATCTCTCTCTACATTTGTGCATTGTGCATTTCCATTCTACATGTACTCGTTTTTCTTAAAAAAAAACTTTCAGTTTTCGCTCTCCCTTCATCCCGTAAACCAAAAAGGCAAAAAGATCACAACGAAATGAAAATTTTGGAGTTCAAGTGCGGAAAAAATTTAAAACAAAAACAAATGTAAGTAAAGAAAATTTATTCACACACAACAAAAGAAAACAAAAGTTTTGTTGGCCAAGTTTGGGAAAATCCACGAGTTCAACCCCAACAGCTTGGAATTTTATAGGAAAGAGATTTCCTCCACACATGCTTTAAAAATGGATATGCATGTTTTAAACATGTTAAAGATTCAAATCACCTATGGATCCAAAGCTTTTGAAGAGAATAACAAAGACTCATTAAATTCTCAAGTGAACATGCGGTGGGATATTTACCCGAGTCAAACAACCCATTATTTTGCCTATCTACAAAAAGCTGACCCAACAATCATGGATGTTTGTAAAGTAATTTATCATGCGTAATGGGCTATATTACCCTAAGAAATGACTTATGGATTGGAAGTCAAGACTCAGTTAAAAATCCCTGCCTCCCCCTTTTTCCCGACGATTGCAAAATCTGATATATAAAAACTAATAAGAGCTTAAAATCACTAAAAATTGCAGAAACTCTTTGGAATTATCTCTCTCTACATTTGTGCATTGTGCATTTCCATTCTACATGTACTCTTTTTGCTTAAAAAAAAAACTTTGAGTTTACACTCTCCCTTCATCCCGTAAACCAAAAAGGCAAATAGATCACAACAAAATCAAAATTTTAGAGTTCATGTACGGAAAAAAATTTAAAACAATAACAAATGTAAGTAAAGAAAATTTATTCACACACCACTAATGAACACAAAAGTTTTGTTTTCCAAGTTTGGGAAATTCCACTAGTTCAACCCTAACAGCTTGGAATTTTATAAGAAAGAGATTTCCTCCACACATGCTTTAAAAATGGATTTGCATGATCTTTTGAAGAGAATAACAAACGCTTTTTAAATTGTCAAGTGAACGTGCGGTGGGATATTTGCCCCAGTCAAACAAGCCATTATTTTGCGATTCAACAAAAACCTGGCCCAACGATCATGGATGATTGTAAAGTGATTTATCATGCTTAACGGGCTATATTACCCTAATAAATGACTTATGGATTGGAAGTCAAGACTCAGTTAAAAATCCCTGCCTCATCCTTTTTCCCGACGATTGCAAAACCTGATATATAAAAACTAAGAAGACCTTACAATCCCTAAAAATTACAGAAACTCATTGGAATTATCTCTCTCTACATTTGTGCATTGTGCAATTCCATTCTACATGTACTCTTTTTTCTTAAACAAAAAGTTTGAGCTTTCGCTCTCCCTTCATCCCGTAAACCAAAAAGGCGAATAGATCACAACAAAATAAAAAATTTGGAGTTCAAGTACGGTAAAAATTTAAAACAATAACAAATGTAAGTAAAGAAAATTTATTCACACACCACAAATGAACACAAAAGTTTGTTGTCCTAGTTTGGGAAATTCCACTAGTTCAACCCCAACAGCTTGGAATTTTATAGGAAAATGATTTCCTACACAAATGTTTAAAAATGGATATGCATGTTTTAAACATGTTAAATATGTAAATCACCAATGGATCCAAAGCTTTTTAAAAGAATAACAAACGCTCATGAAATTCTCAAGTGAACGTGCGGTGGGATATTTACCCGAGTCAAACAACCCATTATTTTGCCCATCTACAAAAAGCTGACCCAATGATCATGGATGATTGTAAAGCAATTTATCTTGCGTAACGGGCTATACTACCCTAATAAATGACTTATGGATTGGGAGTCAACACTCAGTTAAAAATCTCAGCCTCCCCCATTTTCCCGACGATTGCAAAACCTGATATATAAAAACTAAGAAGAGCTTACAATCCCTAAAAATTACAGAAACTCTTTTGAATTATCTCTCTCTACATTTGTGCATTGTGGATTTCCATTCTACATGTACTCATTTTGCTTAAAACAAAACTTTGAGATTTCGCTCTCCCTTCATCACGTAAACCAAAAAGGCAAATAGATCACAACAAATTGAAAATTTTAGAGTTCATGTACGGAAGAAAATTTAAAACAATAACAAATGTAAGTAAAGAAAATTTATTCACACACCACAAATGAACACAAAATTTTATGTGTCCAAGTTTGGGAAATTCCACTAGTTCAACCTCAACAGCTAGGAATTTTATAAGAAAGAGATTTCCTCCACACATGCTTAAAAAATGGATTTGCATGTTTTAAACATGTTAAATATGCAAATCACCTATGGATCCAAAGCTTCTAAAGAGAATAACAAACGCTCATTAAATTTTCAAGTTAATGTGCGGTGGGATATTTACCCGAGTCGAACAACCCATTATTTTGCCCATCGACAAAAAGCTGACACAACGATCATGGACGATTGTAAAGTGATTTATCATGCGTAACGGGCTATATTACCCTAATAAATGACTTATGGATTGGGAGTCAAGACTCAGTTAAAAATCCCTGCCTCCCCCTTTTTTCCCGACGATTGCAAAACCTGATATATAAAAACTAAGAAGAGCTTACAATCCCTAAAAATTACAGAAACTCTTTGCAATTATCTCTCTCTACATTTGTGCACTGTGCATTTCCATTCTAGATGTACTCTTTTTTCTTCAAACAAAACTTTGAGTTTTCTCTCTCCCTTCATCACGTAAACCAAAAAGGCAAATAGATCACAACAAATTGAAAATTTTAGAGTTCATGTACGGAAGAAAATTTAAAACAATAAAAAATGTAAGTAAAGAAAATTTATTCACACACCACAAATGAACACAAAAGTTTTTTGTCCAAGTTTGGGAAATTCCACTAGTTGAACCCCAACAGCTTGGAATTTTATAGGAAAGTGATTTCCTACACACATGCTTTAAAAATGGATATGCATGTTTTAAACTTGTTAAAGATGCAAATCACCTATGGATCCAAAGCTTTTGAAGAGAATAACAAACGCTCATTAAATTCTCAAGTGAACGTGCGGTGGGATATTTACCCGAGTCAAAGAACCCATTATTTTGCCCATCTAAAAAAGGCTGACCCAACGATCATGGATGATTGTAAAGTGATTTATCATGCGTAACGGGCTATATTACCCTAATAGATGACTTATGGATTGGGAGTCAAGACTCAGTTAAAAATCCCTGCTTCCCCCTTTTTCCCGACGATTGCAAAACTTGATATATAAAAACTAAGAAGAGCTTACAATCCCTAAAAATTACGGAAACTCTTTGCTATTATCTCGCTCTACAATTGTGCATTGTGCATTTCCATTCTACATACACTCTTTTTTCTTAAAACAAAACTTTGAGTTTTCGCTCTCCCTTCATCCCGTAAACCAAAAAGGCAAATAGATCAGAACAAAATGAAAATTTTGGAGTTCAAGTACTGAAAAAATTGATAACAATAACAAATGTAAGTAAAGAAAATTTATTCACACACCTCAAATGAACACAAAAGTTTTGTTGTCCAAGTTTGGGAAATTCCACTAGTTCAACCCCAACAGCTTGGAATTTTATAGGAAAGAGATTTCGTGCACACATGTTTTGAAAATGGATATGATTGTTTTAAACATGTTAAAGATGCAAATCACCTATGGATCCAAAGCTTTTGAAGAGAATATCAAACGCTCATTAAATTCTCAAGTGAACTTGCGGTGGGATACTTACCCGAGTCAAACAACCCATTATTTTACCCATCTACAAAAAGCTGACCCAACGATCATGGATGATTGTAAAGTGATTTATCATGCGTAACGGAATATATTACCCTAAGAAATGACTTATGGATTGGGAGTCAAGACTCAGTTAAAAATCCCTGCCTCCCCCTTTTTCCCGACGATTGCAAAACCTGATATATAAAAACTAAGAAGAGCTTACGATCCCTAAAAATTACAGAAACTCTTTGGTATTATCTCGCTCTACATTTGTGCACTGTGCATTTTCATTATAGATGTACAATTTTTTCATCAATCAAACTTTGAGTTTTCGCTCTCTCTTCATCCCGTAAACCAAAAACGCAAATAGATCACAAGAAAATGAAAATTTTAGAGTTCATGTACGGAAAAAAATTTAAAACAATAACAAATGTAAGTAACGCAAATTTACTCACACACCACAAATGAACACAAAAGTTTTGTGTTCCAAGTTTGGGAAATTCCACTAGCTCAACCCAAACAGCATGGAATTTTATAAGAAAGGGATTTCCTCCACACATGCTTAAAAAATAGTTTTGCATGAGCTTTTGAAGAGAATAACAAATGCTCATTAAATTCTCAAGTGAACGTGCGGTGGGATATTTTCCTGAGTCCATCAAACCATTATTTTGCCCATCTACAAAAACCTGTCCCAACGATCATGGATGACTGTAAAGTGATTTATCCTGCTTAATGGGCTATATTACCCTAATAAATGACTTATGGATTGGGAGTCAAGACTCAGTTAAAAATCCTTGCCTCCCCCTTTTTCCCGACAATTGCGAAACCTGATATATAAAAACTAAGAAGAGCTTACAATCCCTAAAAATTACAGAAACTCTATGGAATTATATCTCTCTACATTTGTGCATTGTGCATTTCCATTCTACATGTACTCTTTTTTCTTAAAACAAAAATTTGAGTTTTCGCTCTCCCTTCATCCCGTAAACCAAAATGGCGAATAGATCACAACAAAATGAAAATTTTGGAGTTCAAGTACGAAAAAAATTTAAAACAATAACAAATGTAAGTAAAGAAAATTTATTCACACACCACAAATGAACCCAAAAGTTTGTTGTCCAAGTTTGGGAAATTCCACTAGTTCAACCCCAACAGCTTGGAATTTTATAGGAAAGTGATTTCCTACACACATGCTTTAAAAATGGATATGCATGTTTTAAACATGTTAAAGATGCAAATCACCTATGGATCCAAAGCTTTTGAAGAGAATAACAAACGCTCATTAAATTCTCTAGTGAACGTGCGATGGGATATTTACCCGAGTCAAACAAGCCATTATTTTGCCCATCTACAAAAACCTGACCCAACGATCATGGATGATTGTAAAGTAACTTATCATGCATAACGGGCTATATTACCTAATAAATGACTTATGGATTCGGAGTCAAGACTAAGTTAAAAATCCCTGCCTCCCCGTTTTTCTCGACGATTGCTAAACCTGATATATAAAAACTAAGAAGAGCATACAATGCCAAAAAATTACAGAAACTCTTTGGAATTATCTCTCTCTACATTTGTGCATTGTGCATTTCCATTCTACATGTACACTTTTTGCTTAAAACAAAACTTTGAGTTTTCGCTCTCCCTTCATCCCGTAAACCAAAATGGCAAATAGATCACAACAAAATCAAAATTTTAGAGTTCATGTACGGAAAAAAATTTAAAACAATAACAAATCTAAGTAAAGAAAATTTATTCACACACCACAAATGAACACAAAAGTTTATGTGTCCAAGTTTGGGAAATTCCACTAGTTCAACCCTAACAGCTTGGAATTTTATATGAAAGAGATTTCCTCCACACATGCTTAAAAAATGGATTTGCATGTTTTAGACATGTTAAATATGCAAATCACCTATGGATCCAAAGCTTCTGAAGAGAATAACAAACGCTCATTAAATTTTCAAGTTAATGTGCGGTGGGATATTTACCCGAGTCAAACAACCCATTATTTTGCCCATCCACAAAAAGCTGACACAACGATCATTGATGATTGTAAAGTGATTTATTATGTGTAACAGGCTATATTACCCTAATAAATGACTTATGGATTGGGAGTCAAGACTCAGTTAAAAATCCCTGCCTCCCTGTTTTTCCCGACGATTGCAAAACCTGATATATAAAAACTAAGTAGAGCATACAATCCCTAAAAATTACAGAAACTCTTTGGAATTATCTCTCTCTACATTTGTGCATTGGGAATTTCCATTCTACATGAACTCTTTTTGCTTAAAACAAAACATTGGGTTTTCGCTCTGCCTTCATCCCGTAAACCAAAAAGGAAAATTGATCACAACAAAATCAAATTTTTAGAGTTCATGTACGGAAAAAAATTTAAAACGATCACAAATGTAAGTAAAGAAAATTTATTCACACGCCACAAATGAACACGAAAGTTTTGTTGTCCAAGTTTGGGAAATTCCACTAGTTCAACCCTAACAGCTTGGAATTTTATATGAAAGAGATTTCCTCCACACATGCTTAAAAAATGGATTTGCATGTTTTAAACATCTTAAAGATGGAAATCACCTATGGATCCAAAGCTTTTGAAGAGAATAACAAACGCTCATTAAATTCTCAAGTTAATGTGAAGTGGGATATTTACCCGAGTCAAACAACCCATTATTTTTCCCATCTACAAAAAGTTGACCCAACGATCATGGACGATTGTAAAGTGATTGATCATGCGTAACGGGCTATATTACCCTAATAAATATCTTATGGATTGGGAGTCAAGACTCAGTTAAAAATTCGTGCCTCCCCTTTTTCCCGAAGATTGCAAAACCTGATATATAAAAACTAAGAAGAGCTTACAATCCCTAAAAATTACAGAAACTCTTTGGTATTATCTCTCTTTACATTTGTGCATTGTGCATTTCCATTCTACATGTTCTCTTTTTTCTTAAAAACAAATTTGAGTTTTCGCTCTCCCTTCATCCCGCAAACCAAAAAGGCGAATAGATCACAACAAAATGAAAATTTTGGAGTTCAAGTACGGAAAAAATTCAAAACAATAACAAATTTAAGTAAAGAAAATTTATTCACACACCACAAATGAACACAAAAGTTTTGTTGTCCAAGTTTGGGAAATTCCACTAGTTCAACACCAACAGCTTGGAATTTTATAGGAAAGAGATTTCCTCCACACATGCTTAGAAAAATGGATTTGCATGTTTTAAGCATGTTAAAGATGCAAATCACCTATGGATCCAAACCTTTTGAGGAGAATAACAAATGCTCATTAAATTCTCAAGTGAAATTGCGGTGGGATATTTAACCGAGTCAAACAACCCATTATTTAGCCCATCTACAAAAAGCTGACCCAACGATCATGGATGATTGAAAAGTGACTTATCATGTGTAACGGGCCATATTACCCTAATAAATGACTTATGGATTGGGAATCAAGACGCATTGAAAAATCCCTGCCTCCCCCTTTTTCCCGACGATTGCAAAACCTGATATATAAAAACTAAGAAGAGCTTACAATGCCTAAAAATTAAAGAAACTCTTTGGAATTATCTCACTCTACATTTGTGCATTGTGCATTTTCATTTTAGATGTACACTTTTTTCATAAATCAAAACTTTGAGTTTTCGCTCTCCCTTCATCCCGTAAACCAAAAACACAAATAGATCACAACAAAATGAAAATTTTAGAGTTCATTTAAGGAAAACAAAGTTAAAACAATAAAAAATGTAAGTAAAGAAAATTTATTCACACGCCACAAATGAACACAAAAGTTTTGTGTTCCAAGTTTGGGAAATTCCACTAGTTGAACCCTAACAGCTTGGAATTTTATAAGAAAGAGATTTCCACCACACATGCTTAAAAAATGAATTTGCATGTTTTAAACATGTTAAAGATGCAAATCACCTATGGATCCAAAGCTTTTGAAGAGAATAACAAACGCTCATTAAGTTCTCAAGTGAATGTGCGGTGGGATATTTACCTGTGTCAAACAACCCATTATTTTGCCCATCTACAAAAAGCTGACCCAACAATCATGGATGATTGAAAAGTGATTTATCATGCATTACGGGCTATATTACCCTAATAAATGACTTATGGATTGGGAGTCAAGACTCAGTTAAAAATCCTTGCCTCCCCCTTTTTCCCGACGATTGCAAAACCTGATATATAAAAACTAAGAAGAGCTTACAATCCCTAAAAATTACAGAAACTCTTTGGAATTATCCCTCTCTACATTTCTACATTGTGCATTTCCATTCTACATGTACTCTTTCTTTCTTGAAACAAAACATTGACTTTTCGCTCTCTCTTCATCCCGTTAACCAAAAAGGCGAATAGATCACAACAAAAGGAAAATTTTTTAGTTCAAGTACGGAAAAAATTTAAAACAATAACAAATGTAAGTAAAGAAAATTTATTCACACACCACAAATGAACACAAAAGTTTGTTGTCCAAGTTTGGGAAATTCCACTTGTTCAACCCCAGCAGCTTGGAATTTTATAGGAAAGTGATTTCCTACAGACATGCTTTAAAAATGGATATGCTTGTTTTAAACATGTTAAAGATGCAAATCACCTATGGATCCATAGCTTTTGAAGAGAATAACAAACGTTCATTAAATTCTCAAGTGAACGTGCGGTGGGATATTTACCCGAGTCAAACAACCCATTATTTTGCCCATCTACAAAAAGCTGACCCAACAATCATGGATGATTGTAAAGTAATTTATCATGCGTAACGGCTATATTACCCTAATAAATGACTTATGGATTGGGATTCAAGACTCAGTTAAAAATCCCTGCCTTGCCCTTTTTCCCGACGATTGCAAAACCTGATAAATAAATACTAAGAAGAGCTTACAATCCCTAAAAATTACAGAAACTCTTTGGAATTATCTCTCTCTACATTTGTGCATTGTGCATTTCCATTCTACATGTACTCTTTTTTCTTAAAACAAAACTTTGAGTTTTCGCTCTCCCTTCATCCCGTAAACCAAAAAGGCGAATAGATCACAACAAAATGAAAATTTTGGAGTTCAAGTACGGAAAAAATTTTAAACAATAAAAAATGTAAGTAAAGAAAATTTATTCACACACCACAAATGAACACAAAAGTTTTGTTGTCATAGTTTGGGAAATTCCACTAGTTCAACCCCAACAACTTGGAATTTTAGAGGAAAGAGATTTCCTCCCGACATACTTAAAAATTGGATTTGAATGAACTTTTGAAGAGAATAACAAACGCTCATTAAATTCTCAAGTGAACGTGCGGTGGGATATTTACCCGAGTCAAACAAGCCATTATTTTGCCCATCTACAAAGAGTTGTCCCAACGATCATGGATGTTTGTAAAGTGATTTATCATGCTTAACGGGGTATATTACCCTAAATAAAGACTTATGGATTGGGAGTCAAGACTCAGTTAAAAATCCCTGCCTCACCCTTTTTCCCGATGACTGCATAACCTGATATATAAAAACTCAGAAGACCTTACAATCCCTAAAAAATTACAGAAACTGTTTGGAATTATCTCTCTCTACATTTGAGCATTGTGCATTTCCATTCTACATGTACTCTTTTTTCTTAAAACAAAACTTTGAGTTTTCGCTCTCCCTTCATCCCGTAAACCAAAAAGGCGAATAGATCACAACAAAATGAAAATTTTGGAGTTCAAGTACGGAAAAAATTTAAAACATTAACAAATGTAAGTAAAGAAAATTTATTCACACACCACAAATGAACACAAAAGTTTTGTTGTCATAGTTTGGGAAATTCCACTAGTACAACCCTAACAGCTAGGAATTTTATAAGAAAGAGATTTCTACCTCACATGCTTAAAAAATGGATTTGCATGAGCTTTTGAAGAGAATAACAAACGCTCATTAAATTCTCAAGTGAACGTGTGGTGGGATATTTACCCTAGTCAAACAAGCCATTATTTTGCCCATCTACAAAAAGTTGTCCCAACGATCATGGATGATTGTGAAGTGATTTATCATGCTTAACGGGCTATATTACCTTAATAAATGATTTATGGATTGGGAATCAAGACTCAGTTAAAAATCCATTCCTCCCCCTTTTTCCCGACGATTGCAATACCAGATATATAAAAACAAAGAAGAGCTTACAATCCCTAAAAATTACAGAAACTCATTGGAATTTTCTCTCTCTACATTTGTGCATTGTGCATTTCCATTCTACATGTACTCTTTTTTCTTAAAACAAAACTTTGAGTTTTCACTCTCCCTTCATCCCGTAAACAAAAAAGGCGAATAGATCACAACAAAATGAAAATTTTGGAGTTCAAGTACGAAAAAACTTTAAAACAATAACAAATGTAAGTAAAGAAAATTTATTCACACATGAGAAATGAACACAAAAGTTTGTTGTCCAAGTTTAGGAAATTCCACTAGTTCAACTCCAACAGCTTGGAATTTTATAGGAAAGTGATTTCCTACACACATGCTTTAAAAATGGATATGCATGTTTTAAACATGTTAAAGATGCAAATCACCTATGGATCCAAAGCTTTTGAATAGAATAACAAACGCTCATTAAATTCTCAAGTGAACGTGGTGTGGGTTATTTACCCGAGTCAAACAACCCATTATTTTGCCCATCTATAAAAAGCTGACCCAACGATCATGGATGATCGTAAAGTGATTTATCATGCGTAACGGGCTATGTTACCCTAATAAATGACTTATGGATAGCGAGTCAAGACTCAGTTAAAAATTTCTGCCTCCCCCTTTTTCCCGACGATTGGAAAACCAGATATATAAAAACAAAGAAGAGCTAGCAATCCCTAAAAATTACAGAAACTCATTGGAATTATCTCTCTCTACATTTGTGCATTGTGCATTTCCATTCTACATGTACTCTTTTTTCTTAAAACAAAACTTTGAGTTTTCGCTCTCCCTTCATCCCGTAAACCAAAAAGGCGAATAGATCACAACAAAATGAAAATTTTGGAGTTCAAGTACGGAAAAAATTTAAAACATTAACAAATGTAAGTAAAGAAAATTTATTCACACACCATAAAAGAACGCAAAAGTTTTGTGTTCCAAGTTTGGGAAATTTCACTAGTTCAACCCTAACAGCTAGGAATTTTATAAGAAAGAGATTTCCACCTCACATGCTTAAAAAATGGATTTGCATGAGCTTTTGAAGAGAATAACAAACGCTCATTAAATTCTCAAGTGAACGTGCAGTGGGATATTTACCCTAGTCAAACAAGCCATTATTTTGCCCATCTACAAAAAGTTGTCCCAATGATCATGGATAATTGTAAAGTGATTTATCATGCTTAACGGGCTATATTACCCTAATAAATGACTTATGGATTTGGGAGTCAAGACTCAGTTAAAAATCCATTCCTCCCCCTTTTTCCCGACGATTGCAATACCAGATATATAAAAACAAAGAAGAGCTTACAATCCCTAAAAATTACAGAAACTCATTGGAATTATCTCTCTCTACATTTGTGCATTGTGCATTTCCATTCTACATGTACTCTTTTTTCTTAAAGCAAAACTTTGAGTTATCGCTCTCCCTTCATCCCGTAAACCAAAAAGGCAAAAAGATCACAACAAAATGAAAATTTTGGAGTTCTAGTATGGAAAAAATGTTAAACAATAACAACTTTAAGTAAAGAAAATTTATTCACACACCACAAATGAACACAAAAGTTTGTTGTCCAAGTTTGGGAAATTCCACTTGTTCAACCCCAACAGCTTGGAATTTTATAGGAAAATGATTTCCTACACACATGCTTTAAAAATGGATATGCATGTTTTTAACATGTTAAAGATGAAAATCACCTATGGATCCAAAGTTTTTGAAGAGAATAACAAACGCTAATTAAATTCTCAAGTGAACGTGCAAGTGGGATATTTACCCGAGTCAAACAACCCATTATTTTGCCCATCTACAAAAAGCTGACCCAACTATCATGGATAATTGTAAAGTAATTGATCATGCGTAACGGGCTTTATTACCCTAATAAATGACTTATGGATTGGGAGTCAAGACTCAGTTTAAAATCCCTACCTCCCCCTTTTTTCCGACGATTGCAAAACCTGATTTATAAAAACTAAGAAGAGCTTACAATCCCTACAAATTACAGACCTCTTTGGAATTATCTCTCTCTACATTTGTGCATTGTGCATTTCCATTCTAAATGTACTCTTTTTGCTTAAAACAAAACTTTGAGTCTCTCTCCCTTCATCCCGTAAACCCAAAAGGCAAATAGATCACAAAAAAATCAAAATTTTAGAGTTCATGTACAGAAAAAAATTTAAAACAATAAAAAATGTAAGTAAAGAAAATTTATTCACACACCACCAATGAACACAAAAGTTTTGTTGTCCAAGTTTGGGAAATTCCACTAGTTCAACCCTAACAACTTGGAATTTTATAAGAAAGAGATTTCCTCCAAACATGCTTAAAAAATTGATATGCATGCTTTAAACATGTTAAAGATGCAAATCACCTATGGACTCAAAGCTTTTGAAGAGAATAACAAACGCTCATTAAATTCTCAAGTGAATGTGGGATGGGATATTTACCCGAGTCAAACAACCCATTATTTTGCCCACCTACAAAAAGCTGACCCAACGATCATGGATGATTCTAAAGTGATTTATCATGCGTAACGGGATATATTACCCTAATAAATGACTTATGGATTGGGAGTCAAGACTCAGTTCAAAATCCATGCCTCCCCCTTTTTCCCGACAATTGCAAAACCTGTTATATAAAAACTAAGAAGAGCTTACAATCCCTAAAAATTATAGAAACTCTTTGGAATTATCTCTCTCTACATTTGTGCATTGTGCATTTCCATTCTACTTGTACACTTTTTTCTTAAAACAAAACTTTGAGTTTTCGTTCTCCCTTCATCCCTTAAACCAAAAAGGCGAATAGATCACAACAAAATGAAAATTTTGGAGTTCAAGTACGAAAAAATTTTAAAACAATAACAAATGTAAGTAAAGAAAATATATTCACACACCACAAATGAACACAAAAGTTTTTTTGTCCAAGTTTGGGAAATTCCACTAGTTCAACCCAAACAGCTTGGAATTTTATACGAAAGAGATTTCCTCCACACATGCTTTAAAAATGGATATGCATGTTTTAAACATGTTAAAGATGCAAATCACCTATGGATCCAAAGCTTTTGAAGAGAATAACAAACGCTCATTAAATTCTCAAGTGAAAGTGCGGTGGGATATTTACCCGAGTCAAACAAGCCATTATTTTGCCCATCTAAAAAAAGTTGTCCCAATGATCATGGATGATTGTAAAGTGATTTATCATGTGTAATGGGCTATATTGCCCTAATAAATGGATTGGGAGTCAAGACTCAGTTAAGAATCCCTGCTTCCCCCTTTTTCCCGACGATTGTAAAACCTGATATATAAAAACTAAGAAGAGCTTACAATCCTTAAAAATTATAGAAACTCTTTGGAATTATCACTCTCTACATTTTTGCATTGTGCATTTCCATTCTACGTGTACTCTTTTTTCTTAAAACAAAACTTTGAGTTTTCGCTCTCCCTTCCTCCCGTAAACCAAAAAATGCAAATAGATCACAAAAAAATGAAAATTTTGGAGTTCAAGTACGGAAAAAATTTAAAACATTAACAAATATAAGTAAAGAAAATTTAGTCACACACCACAAATAAACATAAAAGTTTTGTTGTCCAATTTTGGGAAATTCCACTAGTTCAACCCCAACAGCTTGGAATTTCATAAGAAAAAGATTTCCTCCACACATGCTTAAAAAATGGATTTGCATGTTTTAAACATGTTAAAGATGCAAATCACCTATAGATCCAAAGCTTTTGAAGAGAATAACAAACGCTCATTAAATTCTCAAGTGAATGTGCGGTGGGATATTTACGTGAGTCAAACAACCCATTATTTTGCCCATCTACAGAAAGCTGACCCAACGATCATGGATGATTTTAAAGTAATTTATTATGCGTATAGGGCTATGTTACCCTAATAAATAACTGATGGATTGGGACTCAAGACTCATTTAAAAATCCTGCCTCCACCTTTTTCCTGACGATTGCAAAACCTGATATATAAAAACTAAGAAGAGCTTACAATCCCTAAAAATTACAGAAACACTTTGGAATTATCTCTCTCTACATTTGTGCATTGTGCATTTCCATTCTACATGTACTCTTTTTTCTTAAAAAAAAACTTTGAGTTTTCACTCGCGCTTTTTCCCGTAAACCACAAAGGCGCGAATAGATCACAACAAAATGAAAATTTTGGAGTTCAAGTAAGGAAAAAATTTAAAACAATAACAAATGTAAGTAAATAAAATTTATTCACACACCACAAATGAAAAAAAAGGTTTTCTTGTCCAAGTTTGGGAAATTCCTCTAGTTCAAACCCAACAGCTTGGAATTTTATAGGAAAGAGATTTCCTGCACACATGCTTGAAAAATGGATATGCATGTTTTAAACATGATAAAGATGCAAATCACCTGTGGATCCAAAGCTATTGAAGAGAATAACAAACGCTCATTAAATTCTCAAGTGAATCTGCTGTGGGATATTTACCCGAGTCAAACAACCCATTATTTTGCCCATCTACAAAAAGCTGACGCAATGATCATGGATGATTGTAAAGTGATTTATCATGCGTAACGGGCTATATTACCCTAATAAATGACTGATGGATTGGGACTCAAGACTCATTTAAAAATCCCTGCCTCCCCCTTTTTCCCGACGATTGCAAAACCTGATATATAAAAACTAAGAAGATCTTACAATTCCTAAAAATTACAGATACTCTTTGGAATTATCTCTCTCTAGATTTGTGCAATGTGAATTTCTATTCTACATGTACTCTTTTTTCTTAAAACAAAACTTTGAGTTTTCGCTCTCCCTTCATCCCATAAACCAAAAAGGCGAATAGATCACAACAAAAGGAAAATTTTTTAGTTCAAGTACGGAAAAAATTTAAAACAATAACAAATATAAGTAAAGAAAATTTATTCACACACCACAAATGAACAAAAAAGTTTGTTATCCAAGTTTGGGAAATTCCACTAGTTCAACCCCAAAAGCTTGGAATTTTATAGGAAAGAGATTTCCTCCACACATGCTTTAAAAATGGATATGCATGTTTTTAACATGTTAAAGATGCAAATCACCTATGGATCCAAAACTTTTGAAGAGAATAACAAACGCTCATTAAATTCTCAAGTGAATGTGTGGTGGGATATTTACCCGAGTCAAACAAGCCATTATTTTGCCCATCTACAAAAACCTGACCCTACGATCGTGGATGATTGTAAGGTGATTTATCATGCTTAACGGGCTATATTGCCCTAATAAATGACTTATGGATTGGTAGTCAAGACTCAGTTAAAAATCCCTGCTCCCCCTTTTTCCCGAGGATTGCAAAACCTGATATATAAAAACTAAGAAGATCTTACAATTCCTATAAATTACAGATACTCTTTGGAATTATCTCTCTCTACATTTGTGCAATGTGCATTTCTATTCTACATGTACTCTTTTTTCTTAAAACAAAACTTTGAGTTTTCGCTCTCCCCTCATCCCATAAACCAAAAAGGCGAATAGATCACAACAAAATGAAAATTTTGGAGTTCAAGTACGGAAAAAATTTAAAACAATAACAAATGTAAGTAAAGAAAATTTATTCACACACCACAAATGACCGCAAAAGTTTGTTGTCCAAGTTTGGGAAATTCCACTAGTTCAACCCAAACAACTTGGAATTTTATAGAAAGTGATTTCATTCACACATGCTTTAAAAATGGATATGCAAGTTTTAAACATGTTAAAGATGCAAATCGCCTATGGATCCAAAGCTTTTGAAGAGAACAACAAACGCTCATTAAATTCTCAAGAGGACGTGCGGTGGGATATTTACCCGAGTCAAACAACCCATTAGTTTGCCCATCTACAAAAAGCTGACCCAACGATCGTGGATGATTGTAAAGTGATTTATCATGCTTAAGGGGCTATATAACCCTAACAAATGACTTAAGGATTGGGAGTCAAGACTCAGGTAAAAATCCCTGCCTCCCCCTTTTTCCCGACGATTGCAAAACCTGATATATAAAAACTAAGAAGAGCTTACAATCCCAAAAAATTACAAAAACTCTTTGGAATTATCTCTCTCTAAATTTGTTCATTGTGCATTTCCATTCTACATGTACTCTTTTTTCTCTAAAAAAACTTTGTGTTTTCGCTCTCCCTTCATCCCGTAAACCAAAAAATGCAAGTAGATCACAACAAAATGAAAATTTTGGAATTCAAGTACGGAAAAAAATTTAAAACAATAACAAATGCAAGTAAAGAAAATTTAGTCACACACCACAAATGAACACAAAAGGTTTGTATTCCAATTTTGGGAAATTTCACTAGTTCAACCCCAAAAGCTTGGAATTTTATATTGAAGAGATTTCCTCCACACATGTTTAAAAAATGGATTTGCATGTTTTAAACATGTTAAAGATGCAAATCACCTATGGATCCAAAGCTTTTGAAGAGAATAACCAACGCTCATTAAATTCTCAAGTGAATCTGCTGTGGGATATTTACCCGAGTCAAACAACCCATTATTTTGCCCATCTACAAAAAGCTGACGCAATGATCATGGATGATTGTAAAGTGATTTATCATGCGTAACGGGCTATATTACCCTAATAAATGACTGATGGATTGGGACTCAAGACTCATTTAAAAATCCCTGCCTCCCCCTTTTTCCCGACGATTGCAAAACCTGATATATAAAAACTAAGAAGATCTTACAATTCCTAAAAATTACAGATACTCTTTGGAATTATCTCTCTCTAGATTTGTGCAATGTGAATTTCTATTCTACATGTACTCTTTTTTCTTAAAACAAAACTTTGAGTTTTCGCTCTCCCTTCATCCCATAAACCAAAAAGGCGAATAGATCACAACAAAAGGAAAATTTTTTAGTTCAAGTACGGAAAAAATTTAAAACAATAACAAATATAAGTAAAGAAAATTTATTCACACACCACAAATGAACAAAAAAGTTTGTTATCCAAGTTTGGGAAATTCCACTAGTTCAACCCCAACAGCTTGGAATTTTATAGGAAAGAGATTTCCTCCACACATGCTTTAAAAATGGATATGCATGTTTTTAACATGTTAAAGATGCAAATCACCTATGGATCCAAAACTTTTGAAGAGAATAACAAACGCTCATTAAATTCTCAAGTGAATGTGTGGTGGGATATTTACCCGAGTCAAACAAGCCATTATTTTGCCCATCTACAAAAACCTGACCCTACGATCGTGGATGATTGTAAGGTGATTTATCATGCTTAACGGGCTATATTGCCCTAATAAATGACTTATGGATTGGTAGTCAAGACTCAGTTAAAAATCCCTGCTCCCCCTTTTTCCCGAGGATTGCAAAACCTGATATATAAAAACTAAGAAGATCTTACAATTCCTATAAATTACAGATACTCTTTGGAATTATCTCTCTCTACATTTGTGCAATGTGCATTTCTATTCTACATGTACTCTTTTTTCTTAAAACAAAACTTTGAGTTTTCGCTCTCCCCTCATCCCATAAACCAAAAAGGCGAATAGATCACAACAAAATGAAAATTTTGGAGTTCAAGTACGGAAAAAATTTAAAACAATAACAAATGTAAGTAAAGAAAATTTATTCACACACCACAAATGACCGCAAAAGTTTGTTGTCCAAGTTTGGGAAATTCCACTAGTTCAACCCAAACAACTTGGAATTTTATAGAAAGTGATTTCATTCACACATGCTTTAAAAATGGATATGCAAGTTTTAAACATGTTAAAGATGCAAATCGCCTATGGATCCAAAGCTTTTGAAGAGAACAACAAACGCTCATTAAATTCTCAAGAGGACGTGCGGTGGGATATTTACCCGAGTCAAACAACCCATTAGTTTGCCCATCTACAAAAAGCTGACCCAACGATCGTGGATGATTGTAAAGTGATTTATCATGCATAAGGGGCTATATAACCCTAACAAATGACTTAAGGATTGGGAGTCAAGACTCAGGTAAAAATCCCTGCCTCCCCCTTTTTCCCGACGATTGCAAAACCTGATATATAAAAACTAAGAAGAGCTTACAATCCCAAAAAATTACAAAAACTCTTTGGAATTATCTCTCTCTAAATTTGTTCATTGTGCATTTCCATTCTACATGTACTCTTTTTTCTCTAAAAAAACTTTGTGTTTTCGCTCTCCCTTCATCCCGTAAACCAAAAAATGCAAGTAGATCACAACAAAATGAAAATTTTGGAATTCAAGTACGGAAAAAAATTGAAAACAATAACAAATGCAAGTAAAGAAAATTTAGTCACACACCACAAATGAACACAAAAGGTTTGTATTCCAATTTTGGGAAATTCCACTAGTTCAACCCCAAAAGCTTGGAATTTTATATTGAAGAGATTTCCTCCACACATGTTTAAAAAATGGATTTGCATGTTTTAAACATGTTAAAGATGCAAATCACCTATGGATCCAAAGCTTTTGAAGAGAATAACCAACGCTCATTAAATTCTCAAGTGAATCTGCTGTGGGATATTTACCCAAGTCAAACAAGCCATTATTTTTCCCATCTTCAAAAAGCTGACCCAACGATCATGGATGATTGTAAAGTGATTTATCATGCATAACGGGCTATATTACCCTAATAAATGACTGATGGATTGGGACTCAAGACTCATTTAAAAATCCCTGCCTCCCCCTTTTTCCCGACGATTGCAAAACCTGATATTTAAAAACTAAGAAGAGCTTACAATCCCTAAAAATTTAAGAAAATCTTTGGAATTATCTCTCTCTACGTTTTTGCATTGTGCATTTCCATTCTACATGTACTCTTTTTTCTTAAAACAAAAATTCGAGTTTTCGCTCTCCCTTCATCCCATAAACCAAAAAGGCGAATAGATCACAACAAAATGAAAATTTTGGAGTTCAAGTACGGAAAAAATTTAAAACAATAAAAAATGTAAGTAAAGAAAATTTATTCACACACCACAAATGAACACAAAAGTTTTCTTGTCCAAGTTTGGGAAATTCCTCTAGTTCAAACCCAACTGCTTGGAATTTATAGGAAAGAGATTACCTACACACATGCTTTAAAAATGGATATGCATGTTTTAAACATGTTAAAGATGCAAATCACCTATGGATCCAAAGCTTTTGAAGAGAATAACAAACGCTCATTGAATTCTCAAGAGAACATGCGGCGGGATATTTACCCGAGTCAAACAAGCCATTATTTTGCCCATCTACAAAAAGCTGACCCTACGATCGTGGATGATTGTAAAGTGATTTATCATGCTTAACGGGCTATATTGCCCTAATAAATGACTTATGGATTGGTAGTCAAGACTCAGTTATAAATCCCTGCCTCCCCCTTTTTCCCGACAATTGCAAAACCTGATATATAAAAACTAAGAAGAGCTTACAATCCCTAAAGATTACAGAAACTCTTTGGAATTATCTCTCTCTACATTTGTGCATTGTGCATTTCCATCCTACATGTACTCTTTTTTCTTAAAAAAAAACTTTGAGTTTTCGCTCTCCCTTATTCCCGTAAACCAAAAAGGCGAATAGATCACAACAAAATGAAAATTTTGGAGTTCAAGTACGGAAAAAATTTAAAAAAATAACAAATGTAAGTAAAGAAAATTTATTCACACACCACAAATGAACACAAAAGTTTGTTGTCCAAGTTTGGGAAATTCCACTAGTTCAACCCAAACAACTTGGATTTTTATAGAAACTGATTTCCTTCACACATGCTTTAAAAATGGATATGCATGTTTTAAACATGTTAAAGATGCAAACATCTTATGGATCCAAAGCTTTTGAAGAGAATAACCAACGCTCATTAAGTTCTCAAGTGAATGTGCGGTGGGATATTTACATGAGTCAAAAAAGCCATTATTTTCCCATCTACAAAAAGCTGACCCAACGATCATGGATGATTGTAAAGTGATTTATCATGCGAAATGGGTTATACTACCTTAATAAATGACCTATGGATTGGGAGTCAAACCTCAGTTAAAAATCCATGCCTCCCCCTTTTCCCCTACGATTGCAAAACCTGATATATAAATACTAAGAAGAGCTTACAATCCCTAAAAATTACAGAAACTCTTTGGAATTATCTCCCTCTACATTTGTACATTGTGCATTTCCATTCTACATATACCCTTTTTTCTTAAAAAAAAACTTTTGAGTTTTCGCTCTCCCTTCATCCCGTAAAACAAAAAGGCGAATAGATCACAACAGAATGAAAATGTTAGAGTTCAAGTATGGAAATTCCCTAGTTTGATCCCTCCTGCTTGGAATTTTATAGGAAAGTGATTTCCTATACACATGCTTTAAAAATGGATATGCATGTTTTAAACATGTTAAAGATGCAAATCACCTATGGATCCAAAGCTTTTGAAGAGAATAACAAACGCTCATTAAATTCTCGAGTGAACGTGCGGGTGGGGGATATTTACCCGAGTCAAACAAGCCATTATTTTGTCCATCAACAAAAAGCTGACCCAACGATCATGGATTATTGTAAAGTGATTTATCATTCGTAGCGGGCTATATTACCATAATAAATGACTTATGGATTGGGATGCAAGACTCAGTTAAAAATCCCTGCCTCCCCCTTTTTCCCGACGATTGCAAAACCTGATATATAAAAACTAAGAAGAGCTTACAATCCTTAAAAATTACAGAAACTCTTTGTAATTATCTCTCTCTACATTTGTGCATTGTGCATTTCCATTCTACATGTAGTATTTTTTCTTAAACCAAAAGTTTGAGCTTTCGCTCTTCCTTCATCCCGTAAACCAAAAAGCCGAATAGATCACAACAAAATGAAAATTTTGGAGTTCAAGTACGGAAAAAATTTAAAACAATAAAAAATGTAAGTAAAGAAAATTTATTCACACACCACAAATGAACACAAAAGTTTTCTTGTCCAAGTTTGGGAAATTCCTCTAGTTCAACCCCAACTGCTTGGAATTTTATAGGAAAGAGATTTCCTACACACATGCTTTAAAAATGGATATGCATGTTTTAAACATGTTCAAGATGCAAATCACCTATGGATCCAAAGCTTTTGAAGAGAATAACAAACGCTCATTAAATTCTCAAGAGAACGTGCGGTGGGATATTTACCCGAGTCAAACAACCCATTATTTTGCCCATCTACAAAAAGGTGACCCAACGATCATGGATGATTGTAAAGTGATTTGTCATGCTTAACGGGCTATATTACCCTAACAAATGACTTATGGATTGGGAGTCAACACTCAGTTAAAAGTCCCTGCCTCGCCCTTTTTCCCGACGATTGCAAAACCTAATATATAAAAACTAAGAAGAGCTTACAATCCCTAAAAATTACAAAAACTCTTTGGAATTATCTCTCTCTACATTTGTTCATTGTCCATTTCCATTCTGCTTGTACTCTTTTTTCTTCAAAAAAACTTTGAGTTTTCGCACTCCCTTCATCCCGTAAACCAAAAAATACAAATAGATCACAACAAAATGAAAATTTTTGAGTTCAAGTACGGATAAAATTTAAAACAATAACAAATGTTAGTAAGGAAAATTTAGTCACACACCACAAATGAACACAAAAGTTTTGTTGTCCAATTTTGGGAAATTCCACTAGTTCAACCCCAACAACTTGGAATTTTATAAGAAAGAGATTTCCTCCACACATGCTTAAAAAATGGATTTGCATGTTTTAAACATGTTAAAGATGCAAATCACCTATGGATCCAATGCTTTTGAAGAGAATAACAAACACTCATTAAATTCTCAAGTGAATCTGCTATGGCATATTTACCCGTGTCAAACAACCCATTATTTTGCCCATCTACAAAAAGCTGACCCAACGATCATGGATGATTGTAAAGTGATTTATCATGCGTAACGGGCTATGTTACCCTAATAAATAACTGATGGATTGGGACTCAAGACTCATTTAAAAATCCTGCCTCCACCTTTTTCCCGACGATTGCAAAACCTGATATATAAAAACTAAGAAGAGCTTACAATCCCTAAAAATTACAGAAACACTTTGGAATTATCTCTCTCTACATTTGTGCATTGTGCATTTCCATTCTACATGTACTCTTTTTTCTTCAAAAAAAACTTTGAGTTTTCACTCGCGCTTTTTCCCGTAAACCAAAAAGGCGCGAATAGATCACAACAAAATGAAAATTTTGGAGTTCAAGTAAGGAAAAAATTTAAAACAAAAAAAATGTAAGTAAATAAAATTTATTCACATACCACAAATGAACACAAAGGTTTTCTTGTCCAAGTTTGGGAAATTCCTCTAGTTCAAACCCAACAGCTTGGAATTTTATAGGAAAGAGATTTCCTACACACATGCTTGAAAAATGGATATGCATGTTTTAAACATGTTAAAGATGCAAATCACCTGTGGATCCAAAGCTATTGAAGAGAATAACAAACGCTCATTAAATTCTCAAGTGAATCTGCTGTGGGATATTTACCCGAGTCAAACAACCCATTATTTTGCCCATCTACAAAAAGCTGACCCAATGATCATGGATGATTGTAAAGTGATTTATCATGCGTAACGGGCTATATTACCCTAATAAATGACTGATGGATTGGGACTCAGGACTCATTTAAAAATCCCTGCGTCCCCTTTCTCCCGACGATTGCAAAACCTGATATATAAAAACTAAGAAGATCTGACAATCCCTAAAAATTACAGATACTCTTTGAAATTATCTCTCTCTACATTTGTGCATCGTGCATTTCCATTCTACATGTACTCCTTTTGCTTAAAACAAAACTTTGAGTTTTCGCTCTCCCTTCATCCCGTAAACCAAAAAGGCCAATAGATCACCACAAAATCAAAATTTTACAGTTCATGTACGGAAAAAAATTTAAAACAATAAAAAATGTAAGTAAAGAAAATTTATTCACACACCACAAATGAACACAAAAGTTTGGTTGTCAAAGTTTGGGAAATTCCACTAGTTCAACCCCAACAGCTTGGAATTTTATAGGAAAGTGATTTCCTCCACACATGCTTTAAAAATGGATATGCATGTTTTTAACATGTTAAAGATGCAAATCACCTATGGATCCAAAGCTTTTGAAGAGAATAACAAACGCTCATTAAATTCTCAAGCGAATGTGTGGAGGGATATTTACCCGAGTCAAACAAGCCATTATTTTGCCCATCTACAAAAAGCTGACCCTACGATCATGGATGATTGTAAAGTGATTTATCATGGTTAACGGGCTATATTTCCCTAATAAATGACTTATGGATTCAGAGTCAACACTCAGTTAAAAATCCCTGCCTCCCCCATTTTCCCGACGATTGCAAAACCTGATATATAAAAACTAAGAAGAGCTTACAATCCCTAAAGATTACAGAAACTCTTTGGAATTATCTCTCTCTACATTTGTGCATTGTGAATTCCATTCTACATGTACTCTTTTTTCTTAAAACAAAACTTTGAGTTTTCGCTCTCCCTTGTTCCCGTAAACCAAAAAGGCGAATAGATCACAACAAAATGAAAATTTTGGAGTTCAAGTACGAAAAAAATTTAAAACAATAAGAAATGTAAGTAGAGAAAATCTATTCACACACCACAAATGAACAAAAAAGTTTGTTGTCCAAGTTTGGGAAGTTCCACTAGTTCAACCCCAACAGCTTGGAATTTTATAGAAAGTGATTTCCTACACAAATGTTTTAAAAATGGATATGCATGTTTTAAACATGTTAAAGATGCAAATCACCTATGGATCCAAAGATTTTGAAGAGAATAACCAACGCTCATTAAGTTCTCAAGTGAATGTGCGGTGTCATATTTACATGAGTCAAAAAAGCCATTATTTTGCCCATCTACAAAAAGCTGACCCAACGATCATGGATGATTGTAAAGTGATTTATCATGCGAAACGGGGTATACTACCCTTATAAATGACTTATGGATTGGGAGTCAAGACTCAGTTAAAAATACCTGCCTCCCCCTTTTCCCCGACGATTGCAAAACCTGATATATAAATACTAAGAAGAGCTTAAAATCCCTAAAAATTACAGAAACTCTTTGGAATTATCTCTCTCTACATTTGTGCATTGTGCATTTCCATTCTACATGTACCCTTTTTTCTTAAAATAAAACTTTGCGTTTTCGCTCTCCCTTCATCCCGTAAACCAAAAAGGCGAAGAGATCACAATAATATGAAAATTTTGAAGTTCAAGTGCGGAAAAAATTTAAAAAAATAACAAATGTAAGTAAAGAAAATTTATTCACACTCCACAAATGAACACAAAAGTTTTGTTGTCAAAGTTTTGGAAATTCCACTAGTTCAACCCCAACAGCTTGGAATTTTATAGGAAAGAGATTTCCTCCACACATGCTTTAAAAATGGATATGCATGTTTTAAACATGTTAAATATGCAAATCACCTATGGATCCAAAGCCTTTGAAGAGAATAACAAACGCTCATTAAATTCACAAGTGAACCTGCGGTGGGATATTTACGCGAGTCAAACAACCCATTATTTTGCCCATCTACAAAAAGCTGACCCAACGATCATGGATGATTGTAAAGTGATTTATCATGCGTAACGGGCTATATTACCCTAGGAAATGACTTATGGATTGGGAGTCAAGACTCAGTTAAAAATCCCTGCCTCCCCCTTTTTCCCGACGATTGCAAATCCTGATATATAAAAACTAAGAAGAGCCAATAATCGCTAAAAATTACCGAAACTCTTTGGAATTATCTCACTCTAAATTTGTGCACTGTGCATTTTCATTTTAGATGTACACTTTTTTCATATATAAAAACATTGATTTTTCGCTCTCCCTTCATCCCTTAAACCAAAAATGCAAATAGATCACAAAAAAATGAAAATTTTTGAGTTCATGTACGGAAAAAAATTTAAAACCATAAAAAATATAAGTAAAGAAAATTTATTCACACACCACAAATGAACACAAAAGTTTTGTGTTCCAAGTTTGGGAAATTCCACTAGTTCAACCCTAAATGCTTGGAATTTTATAAGAAAGAGATTTCCTCCACACATGCTTAAAAATGGATTTGCATGAGCTTTTGAAGAGAAAAACAAACGCTCGTTAAATTCTCAAGTGAACGTGCTGTGGGATATTAACCCGAGTCAAACAAACCATTATTTTGCCCATCTACAAAAAGCTGACCCAACGATCATGGATGATTGTAAAGTGATTAATCATGCTTAATGGGCTATATTGCCTTAATAAATGACTTATGGATTGGGAGTCAACACTCAGTTAAAAATCCCTGCCTCCCCCTTTTTCCCGACGATTGCAAAACCTGATATATAAAAACTAAGAAGTGCTTCCAATCCCTAAAAATTACAGAAACTCTTTGGAATTATCTCTTTCTACATTTGTGCATTGTGCATTTCCATTCTTCATGTACTCTTTTTTCTTAAAACAAAACTTTGAGTTTTCGCTCTCCCTTCATCCCGTAAACCAAAAAGGCGAATAGATCGCAACAAAATGAAAATTTTGGAGTTCAAGTACGGAAAAAATTTAAAACAATAACAAAGGTAACTAAAGAAAATTTATTCACACACCACAAATGAAAACAAAAGATTGTTGTCCAAGTTTGGGAAATTCCACTACTTCAGCCCCAACAGCTTGGAATTTTATAGGAAAGTGATTTCCTACACACATGCTTTAAAAATGGATATTCATGTTTTAAACATGTTAAAGATGCAAATCACCTATGGATCCAAAGCTTTTGAAGAGAATAACAAACACTCATTAAGTTCTCAAGTGAATGTGCGGTGGGATATTTTCACGAGTAAAAAAAGCCATTATTTTGCCCATCTACAAAAAGCTGAACCAACGATCATGGATGATTGTATAGTGATTTATCATGCGAAACGGGGTATACTACCCTAATAAATGACTTATGGATTGGGAGTCAAGACTCAGTTAAAAATCCCTGCCTCCCCCTTTTCCCCGACGATTGCAAAACCTGATATATAAATACTAAGAAGAGCTTACAATCCCTAAAAATTACAGAAACTCTTTGGAATTATCTCTCTCTACATTTATGCATTGTGCATTTCCATTCTACATGTACTCTTTTTTCTTAAAACAAAACTTTGAGTTTTCGCTCTCCCTTCATCCCGTAAACCAAAAAGGCAAATAGATCACAACAAAATGAAAGTTTTTGAGTTCAAGTACGGAAAAAATTTAAAACAATAAAAAATGTAAGTAAAGAAAATTTATTCACACACCACAAATGAACACAAAAGTTGTTGTCCAAGTTTGGGAAATTCCACTAGTTCAACCCAAAGAGCTTGAAATTTTATAAGAAAGAGATTTCCTCCACACATGCTTAAAAAATGGATATGCATGTTATAAACATGTTAAAGATGAAAATCACCTATGGCTTCAAAGCTTTTGAAGAGAATAACAAACGCTCATTGAATTCTCAAGTGAACGTGCGGTGGGATATTTACCCGAGTCAAACAACCCATTATTTTGCCCATCTACAAAAAGCTGATCCAACGATCATGGATGATTGTCAAGTGGTTTATCATGCGTAACGGGATATATTACCCTAAGAAATGACTTATGAATTGGGAGTCAAGACTCAGTTAAAAATCCCCGCCTCCTTCTTTTTCCCGACGATTGCAAAACCTGATATATAAAAACTAAGAAGAGCTTACAATCCCTAAAAATTGTAGAAACTCTTTGGAGTTATCTCGCTCTACATTTGTGCACTGTGAATTTTCATTTTAGATGTACACTTTTTTCGTAAATTAAAACTTTGATTTTTCGCGCTCGCTTCATCCCGCAAACAGAAAACGCAAATAGATAACAACAAAATGAAAATTTTAGAGTTCATGTACGGAAAAAAATTTAAAACAATAACAAATGTAAGTAAAGAAAATTCATTCACACACCACAAATGAACACAAAAGTTTTGTGTTCCAAGTTTGGCAAATTCCACTAGTTCAACCCCAACAGCTTCGAATTTTATAGGAAAGTCTTTCCCTACACACATGTTTAAAAAATGGATACGCATGTTTTAAACATGTTAAAGATGAAAATCACCTATGGAACCAAAGTTTTTGAAGAGAATAAATAACACTCATTAAATTCTCAAGTGAACGTGCGGTGGGATATTTACCCGAGTCAAAAAACCCATTATTTTGCCCATCTACAAAAAGTTGACCCCACGATCATGGTTGATTGTAAAGTGATTTATCATGCATCACGAGCTATATTACCCTAAGAAATGACTTATGGATTAGGAGTTAAGACTCAGTTAAAAATCCCTGCCTCTCCCTTTTTCCCGACGATTGCAAAACCTGATATATAAAAACTAAGAAGAGCTTACAATCCCTAAAAATTACAGAAACTCTTTGGAATTATCTCTCTCTACGTTTGTGCATTGTGCATTTCCATTCTACATGTACTCTTTTTTCTTAAAAAAAACTTTGAGTTTTCACTCTCCCTTCATCTCGTAAACCAAAAAGGCAAATAGATCACAACAAAAGGAAAATTTTGGAGTGGAAGTACGGAAAAAATTTAAAACAATAACAAATGTAAGTAAAGAAAATTTATTCAAACACCACAAATGAACACAAAAGTTTTCATGTCCAAGTTTGGGAAATTCCACTAGTTCAACCCCAACAGCTTGGAATTTTATAGGAAAGAGATTTCCTACACACATGCTTTAAAAATGGATATGCATGTTTTAAACATGTTAAAGATGCAAATCACCTATGGATCCAAAACTTTTGAGGAGAATAACAAACACTCATTAAATTCTCCAGTGAAAGTGCGGTGGGATATTTACCCGAGTCAAACAAGCCATTATTTTGCCCATCAACAAAAAGCTGACCCAACGATCATGGATGATTGTAAAGTAATTTATCATGCGTATCGGGTTATATTACCGTAATAAATGACTTATGGATTGGGACTCAAGACTCATTTAAAAATCCCTGCCTCCCCCTTTTTCCCGACGATTGCAAAACTTGATATATAAAAACTAAGAGGATCTTAAATTCCCAAAATATTACAGATACTCTTTGGAATTATCTCTCTCTACATTTGTGCATTGTGCATTTCCATTCTACTTGTACTCTTTTTGCTCAAAACAAAACTTTGAGTTTTCGCTCTCCCTTCATCTCGTAAACCAAAAACGCCATTAGATCACAACAAAAACAAAATTTTAGAGTTCATGTACGGAAAAAAATTTAAAACAAAAACAAATGTAAGTAAAGAAAATTTATTCACACACCACAAATGAACACAAAAGTTTTGTTGTCCAAGTTTTGGAAATTCCACTAGTTCAACCCCAACAGCTTGCAATTTTATTGGAAAGAGATTTCTTCCACACATGCTTTAAAAATGGCTATGCATGTTTTTAACATGTTAAAGATGCAAATCAGCTATGGATCCAAAACTTTTGAAGAGAATAACAAACGCTCATTAAATTCTCAAGTGAATGTGTGGTGGGATATTTACCCGAGTCAAACAAGCTATTATTTTGCCCATCTACAAAAAGCTGATCCAACAATCATGGATGATTGTAAAGTGATTTATGATGCTTAACGGGCTATATTGCCTTAATAAATGACTTATGGATTGGGAGTCAAGACTCAGTTAAAAATCCCTGCCTCCCCCTTTTTCCCGACGATTGCAAAACCTGATATATAAAAACTAAGAAGAGCTTACAATCCCTAAAAATTACAGAAACACTTTGGAATTTTGTCTCTCTACATTTGTGCATTGTGCATTTCCATTCTACATGTACTCTTTTTTCTTAAAACAAAACTTTAAGGTTCCACTCTCCCTTCATCCTGTAAACCAAAAAGGCCAATACATCACAACAAAATGAAAATTTTGGAGTTCAAGTACGGAAAAAATATATAACAATAACAAATGTATGTTAAAAAAATTTATTCACACACCACAAATGAACACAAAAGTTTGTTGTCCAAGTTTTGGAAATTCCACAAGTTCAACCCCAACAGCTTGGAATTTTATATGAAAGTGATTTCCTACACACATGCTTTAAAAATGGATATGCATGTTTTAAACATGTTAAAGATGCAAATCACCTATGGATCCAAAGCTTTTGAAGAGAATAACAAACGCTCATTAAGTTCTCAAGTGAACGTGCGGTGGGATATTAACCGAGTCAAAAAAGCCATTATTTTGCCCATCTACAAAAAGCTGACCCAACGATCATGGATGATTGTAAAGTGATTTATCATGCGTAACAGGCTATATTACACTAATAAATGACTTATGGATTGGGAGTCAAGACTCAGTTAAAAATCCATGCCTCCCCCTTTTCCCTGACGATTGCAAAACCTAATATATAAAAACTAAGAAGAGCTTACAATCCCTAAAAATTACAGAAACTCTTTGGAATTATCTCTCTCCACATTTGTGCGTTGTGCATTTCCATTCTACATGTACTCTTTCTTCTTAAAACAAAACTTTGAGTTTTCGCTCTCCCTTCATCCCGTAAACCAAAAAGGTGAATAGATCACAACAAAATGAAAATTTTGGAGTTCAAGTACAGAAAAAATTTAAAACAATAACAAATGTAAGTAAAGTTAATTTATTCACACACCACAAATGAACACAAAACTTTTGTTGTCCAAGTTTGGGAAATTCCACTAGTTCAACCCCAACAACTTGGAATTTTATACGAAAGAGATTTCCTCCACACATGCTTTAAAAATGGATATACATGTTTTAAACATGTTAATTATGCAAATCACCTATGGAACCAAAGCTTTTTAAGAGAATAACAAATGCTCATTAAATTCTCAAGTGAACGTGCGGTGGGATATTTACCTGAGTCAAACAACCCATTATTTTGCCCATCTACAAAAAGCTGACCCAACGATCATGGATGATTGTAAAGTCATTTATCTTGCGTAACGGGCTTTATTAACCAAAGAAATGACTTATGGATTGGGAGTCAAGACTCAATTAAAAATACCTGCCTCCCCCTTTTTCCCGACGATTGCAAATCCTGATATATAAAAACTAAGAAGAGCTTACAATCCCTAAAAATTACAGAAACTCTTTGGAATTATCTCGCTCTACATTTGTACACTATGCATTTTCATTTTAAATGTTCACTTTTTTCATAAATCAAAACTTTGAGTTTTCGCTCTCCCTTCATCTCGTAAACAAAAAACACAAATAGATCACAACAAAATGAAAATTTGACAGTTCATGTATGGAAAAAAATTTAAAACAATAAAAAATGTATGTAAAGAAAATTTATTCACACACCACAAATGAACACAAAATTTTTGTTGTACAAGTTTGGGAAATTCCACTAGTTCAACCCTAACAGCTTGGAATTTTATAACAAAGAGATTTCCTCCACACATGCTTAAAAAATGATTTGCATGTTTTAAACATGTTAAAGATGCAAATCACCTATGGATCCAAAGCTTTTGAAGAGAGTAATAAACGCTCATTAAATTTCAAGTGAACGTGCGGTGGAATATTTACCCGAGTCAAACAACCCATTATTTTGCCCATCTACAAAAAGCTGACCCAACGATCATGGATGATAGTAAAGTGATTTATCATGCGTAACGGGCTATATTACCCTAATAAATGACTTATGGATTGGGAGTCAAGACTCAGTTAAAAATCCCTGCCTCCCACTTTTTCCCGACGATTGCAAAACCTGATATATAAAAACTAAGAAGAGCTTACAATCCCTAAAAATTAAAGAAACTCTTTGGAATTATCTCTCTCTACGTTTGTGCATTGTGCATTTCCATTCTACATGTACTCTTTTTTCTTAAAACAAAACTTTGAGTTTTCGCTCTCCCTTCATCCCGTAAACCAAAAAGGCAAATAGATCACATCACAATGAAAATTTTGGAGTTCAAGTACGGAAAAAATTTTAAACAATAACAAATGTAAGTAAAGAAAATTTATTCACACACCACAAATGAACACAAAAGTTTTCTTGTCCAAGTTTGGGAAATTCAACTAGTTCAACCCCAATAGGTTGGAATTTTATAGGAAAGAGATTACCTACACACATGCTTTAAAAATGGATATGCATATTTTAAACATGTTAAAGATGCAAATCACTTGTGGATCCAAAGCTTTTGAAGAGAATAACAAACGATTATTAAATTCTCAAGTGAATGTGCGGTGGGATATTTACCCGAGTCAAACAAGCCATTATTTTGCCCATTTACAAAAAGCTGACCCAACGATCAAGGATGATTGTAAGTGATTTATCATGCGTAACGTCCTATATTACCCTAATAAATTACTTATGGATTGGGAGTTAAAACTCAGTTAAAAATCCCTGCCTCCCCCTTTTTCCCGACTATTACAAAACCTGATATATAAAAACAAAGAAGATCTTACAATCCCTAAAAAAAACAGATACTCTTTGGAATTATCTCTCTCTATGTTTGTGCATTGTGCATTTCCATTCTACATGTACTCTTTTTTCTTAAAACAAAGAGTTTTCGCTCTCCCTTGATCCCGTAAACCAAAAAGGCAAATAGATAACAACAAAATGAAAATTTTGGAGTTCAAGTACGGAAAAAATTTAAAACAATAACGAATGTAAGTAAAGAAAATTTAGTCACACACCACAAATGAACACAAAAGTTTTGTTGTCCAAGTTTGGGAAATTCCACTAGTTCAACCCCAACAGCTTGGAATTTTAAAAGAAAGAGATTTCCTCCACACATGCTTAAAAAATGTATTTGCATGTTTTAAACATGTTAAAGATGCAAATCACCTATGGATCGAAAGCTTTTGAAGAGAATAACAAACGCTCATTAAATTCTCAAGTGAACGTGCGGTGGGATATTTACCCGAGTCAAACAACCCATTATTTTGCCCATCTACCAAAAGCTGACCCAACGATCATGGATGATTGTAAAGTAATTTATCATGCGTAACGGGCTATATTACCCTAATAAATGACTTATGGATTGGGACTCAAGACTCATTTAAAAATCCTTGCCTCCCCCTTTTTCCTGACGATCGCAAAACCTGATATATAAAAACTAAGAAGATCTTACAATCCCTAAAAATTACAGACACTCTTTGGAATCATCTCTCTCTACATTTGTGCATTGTGCATTTCCATTCTACAGGTACTCTTTTTGCTTAAAACAAAACTTTGAGTTTTAGCTCTCCCTTCATCTTGTACACCAAAAAGGCCAAGAGATCACAACAAAATCAAAATTTTAGAGATCATGTACGGAAAAAAATTTAAAACAATTACAAATGTAAGTAAAGAAAATTTATTCAGACACCACAAATGAGCATAAAAGTTTTGAATTCCAAGTTTGGGAAATTCCACTAGTTCAACCCCAACAACTTGGAATTTTATAGGAAAGAGATTTCCTCCACACATGCTTTAAAAACTGATATGCATGTTTTTAACATGTTAAAGATGAAAATCACCTATGGATCCAAAACTTTTGAAGAGAATAACAAACGCTCATTAAATTCTCAAGTGATTGTGCGGTGGGATATTTACCCGAGTCAAGCAAGCCATTATTTTGTCCATCGACAAAAAGCTGACCCAACGATCATGGATGATTGTAAAGTGATTTATCATGCTTAACGGGCTATATTGCCCTAATAAATGACTTATGTATTGGGAGTCAAGACTCAGGTAACAATCCCTGCCTCCCCCTTTTTCCCAACGATTGCAAAACCTGATATATAAAAACTAAGAAGAGCTTACAATCCCTAAAAATTACAGAAACTCTTTGGAATTATCTCTCTCTACAATTGTGCATTGTGGATTTCCATTATACATGTACTCTTTTTTCTTAAAACAAAATTTTGAGTTTTCACTCTCCCTTCATCCCGTAAACCAAAAAGGTGAATAGATCACAACAAAATGAAAATTTTGGAGTTCAAGTACGGAAAAAATATAGAACAATAACAAATGTAAGTAAAGAAAATTTATTCACATACCACAAATGAACACAAAAGTTTGTTGTCCAAGTTTGGGAAATTCCACCAGTTCAACCCCAACAGCTTGGAATTTTATAAGAAAGAGATTTCCTCCACACATGCTTTAAAAATGTATTTGCATGTTTTAAACATGTTAAAGATGCAAATCACCTATGGATCCAAAAGTTTTGAAGAGAATAACAAACGCTCATTAAATTCTCAAGTGAATCTGCGGTGGGAGATTTACCTGAGTCAAACAACCCATTATTTTGCCCATCTTCAAAAAGCTGACCCAACGATCATGGACGATTGTAAAGTGATTTATCATGCGTATCGGGCTATATTACCTTAATAAATGACTTATGGATTGGGACTCAAGACTCATTTAAAAATCCCTGACTCCCCCTTTTTCACGAAGATTGCAAAACCTGATATATAAAAACTAAGAAGATCTTAGAATCCCTAAAAATTACAGATACTCTTTGGAATTATCTCTCTCTACATTTGTGCATTGTGCATTTCCATTCTACATGTACTCTTTTTTCTTAAAACAAAACTTTGAGTTTTCGCTTTCCTTCATCCCATAAACCAAAAAGGCGAATAGATCACAACAAAATCAAAATTTTGGAGTTCAAGTACGGAAAAAATTTAAAACAATAACAAATGCAAGTAAAGAAAATTTATTCACACACCACAAATGAACACAAAAGTTTGTTGTCCAAGTTTGGGAAATTCCACGAGTTCAACCCCAACCGCTTGGAATTTTATAGGAAAGTGATTTCCTACACAAATTCTTTAAAAATGGATATGCATGTTTTAAACATGTTAAACAAATCACCTATGGATCCAAAGCTTTTGAAGAGAATAACAAACACTCATTAAATTCTCCAGTGAAAGTGCGGTGGGATATTTACCCGAGTCAAACAAGCCATTATTTTGCCCATCAACAAAAAGCTGACCCAACGATCATGGATGATTGTAAAGTAATTTATCATGCGTATCAGGTTATATTACCGTAATAAATGACTTATGGATTGGGACTCAAGACTCATTTAAAAATCCCTGCCTCCCCCTTTTTCCCGACGATTGCAAAACCTGATATATAAAAACTAAGAAGAGCTTACAATCCCTAAAAATTACAGAAACTTTTCTAAATTATCTCTATCTGTATTGGTGCACTGTGCATTTTCATTTTGATGTACACTTTTTTCATAAAACAAAACTTTGAGTTTTCGCTCTCCCTTCATCCCGTAAACCAAAAACGCAAGTAGATCACAACAAAATGAAAATTTTAGAGTTCATGTACGGAAAAAAATGTAAAACAATAACAAATGTAAGTAAAGAAAATTTATTCACACACCACAAATCAACACAAAAGTTTTATTGTCCAAGTTTGGGAAATTCTACTAGTTCAACCCTAACAACTTGGAATTTTATAAGAAAGAGATTTCCTCCACACATGCTTTAAAAATGCATATGCATGTTTTAAACATGTTAAAGATGCAAATCACCTATGGATCCAAAGCTTTTGAAGAGAATAACAAATGCTCATTAAATTCTCAAGTGAAAGTGCGGTGGGATATTTACCCGAGTCAAACAAGCCATTATTTTGCCCATCTACAAAAAGCTGACCCAATGATCATAGATGATTGTAAATATATTTATCATGTGTAACGAGCAATATTACCCTAATAAATGACTTATGGATTGGGAGTCAAGACTCAGTTAAAAATCCCTGGCTCCCCCTTTTTCCCGACGATTGCAAAACTTGATATATAAAAACTAAGAAGAGCTTACAATCCCTAAAAATTACAGAAACTCTTTGGAATTATCTCTCTCTACATTTGTGCATTGTACATTTCCATTCTACATGTACTATTTTTTTTAAAACAAAACTTTGATTTTTCGCTCTCCCTTCATCCCGTAAACATAAAAGGCAAATAGATCACAACAAAATGAAAATTTTAGAGTTCGAGTACGGAAAAAATATAAAACAATAAAAAATGTAAGTAAAGAAAATTTATTCACACACCACAAATGAACACAAAAGTTTGTTGTCCAAGTTTGGGAAATTCCACGAGTTCAACCCCAACCGCTTGGAATTTTATAGGAAAGTGATTTCCTACACAAATTCTTTAAAAATGGATATGCATGTTTTAAACATGTTAAACAAATCACCTATGGATCCAAAGCTTTTGAAGAGAATAACAAACGCTCATTAAGTTCTCAAGTGAACGTGCGGTGGGATATTTACCCGAGTCAAAAAACCCATTAATTTGCCCATCTACAAAAAGCTGACCCAACGATCATGAATGATTGTAAAGTGATTGATCATGCGTAACGGGCTATATTACCCTAATAAATGACTTATGGATTGGGTGTCAAGACTAAGTTAAAAATCCATGCCTCCCCCTTTTCCCCGACGATTGCAAAACCTGATACATAAAAACTATGAAGAGCTTACAATCCCTAAAAATTGCAGAAACTCTTTGGAATTATCTCTCTCTACAATTGTTCTTTGTGCATTTACATTCTACATGTACTCTTTTTTTTTAAAACAAAACTTTGAGTTTTCGCTCACCCTTCATCCTGTAAACCAAAAAACATAATAGATCACAACAAAATGAAAATTTTGGAGTTCAAGTACGAAAAAATTTTAAAACAATAACAAATGTAAGTAAAGAAAATTTATTCACACACCACAAATGAACACAAAAGTTTTGTTGTCACTGTTTGGGAAATTCCACTAGTTCAACCCTAACAGCTTGGAATTTTATAAGAAAGAAATTTCCTCCACACATGCTTAAAAAATGGATTTGCATGTTTAAAACATGTTAAAGATACAAATCACCTATGGATCCAAAGCTTTTGAAGAGAATAACAAACGCTCATTAAATTCTCAAGTAAACGTGCGGTGGAATATTTACCCGAGTCAAACAACCAATTATTTTGCCCATCTACAAAAAGCTGACCCAACGATCATGCATGATTGTAAAGTAATTTATCATGCGTAATGGGCTATATTACCCTAAAAAATGACTTTTGGATTGGGAGTCAAGACTCTATTAAAAATCCTTGCCTCCCCCTTTTTCCCGACGATTGCAAAACCTGAAATATAAAAACTAAAAAGAGCTTACAATCCCTAAAAATTACAAAACGCTTTGGAATTATCTCTCTCTACATTTGTGCATTGTGCATTTCCATCCTACACGTACTCTTTTTGCTTAAAACAAAACTTTGAATTGTCGCTCTCGCTTCATCTCGTAAACCAAAAAGGCAAATAGATCACAACAAAATAAAAATTTTAGAGTTCATGTTCGGAAAAAAATTTAAAACAATAAGAGATGTAAGTAAAGAAAATTTATTCACACACCAAAAATGAACACAAAAGTTTGTCGTCCAAGTTTGGGAAATTCCACCAGTTCAACCCCAATAGCTTGGAATTTTATAGGAAAGTGATTTCGTACACACATGCTTTAAAAATGGATATGCATGTTTTTAATATGTTAAAGATGCAAATCACCTATGGATCCAAAGCTTTTGAAGAGAATAACAAACGCTCAGAAAATTCTCAAGTGAACGTGCGGTGGGATATTTACCCGTGTCAAACAACCCATTATTTTGCCCATCTACAAAAAGAATAACAACGATCATGGATGATTGTAAAGTGATTTATCTTGCGTAATGGGCTATATTACCCTAAGAAATGACGTATGGATTGGGAGTCAAGACACAGTTAAAAATCCCTGCCTCCCCCTTTTTCCCGACGATTGCAAAACCTGATATATAAAAACTAAGAAGAGCTTACAATCCCTAAAAATTATAGAAACTTATTGGAATTATCTCTCTCTACATATGTGCACTGTGCCTTTTCATTTTAGATGTCCACTTTTTTCATAAATCAAAACATTGAGTTTTCGCTCTCCCTAAATCCCGTAAACCAAAAACGCAAATAGATCAGAACAAAATGAAAATTTTAGAGTTCATGTATGGAAAAAAATTTAATACGATAACAAATGTCAGTAAAGAAAATTTATTCACACACCACAAATGAACACAAAAGTTTTGTTGTCCAAGTTTGGGAAATTCTACTAGTTCAACCCTAACAACTTGGAATTTTATAAGAAAGAGATTTCCTCCACACTTGCTTAAAAAATGGATTTGCATGTTTTAAACATGTTAAAGATGCAAATCTCCTATGGATCCATAGGTTTTGAAGAGAATAACAAACGCTCATTAAATTCTCAAGTGAACATGTGGTGGGATATTTGCCCGAGTCAAACAAGCCATTATTTTGCCCATATCCAAAAAGCTGACCAAACGATCATGGATAATTGTAAAGTGATTTATCATGCTTAACGGGCTATATTACACTTTACTAAATGACTTATGGATTGGGAGTCCAGACTCAGTTAAAAATCTCTGCCTACCCCTTTTTCCCGACGATTGCAAAACCTGATATATAAAAACTAAGAAGAGCTTACAATCCCTAAAAATTACAGAAACTCTTTGGAATTATCTCTCTCGTATTTTGTGCATTGTGCATTTCCATTCTACATGTACACTTTTTTCTTATAACAAAACTTTCAGTTTTCGCTCTCCCTTATCCCGTAACACAAAAAGGCAAATAGATCACAACAAAATGAAAATTTTGGAGTTCAAGTACGCAAAAAATTTAAAACAATAACAAATGTAAGTAAATAAAATTTATTCACACACCACAATTGAACACAAAAGTTTGGTGTCCAAGTTTGGGAAATTCCACCAGTTCAACCCCAACAGCTTGGAATTTTATAGGAAAGTGATTTCCTACACACATGCTTTAAAAATGGATATGCATGTTTTAAACATGTTAAAGATGCAAATCACCTATGGATCCAAAGCTTTTGAGGAGAATAACAAACGCTCATTAAATTCTCAAGTGAACGTGCAGTGGGATATTTACCCGAGTCAAACAACCCATTATTTTGCTCATCTAAAAAAAGCAGACACAACGATCATGGATGATTGTAAAGTGATTTATCATACGTAACGGGCAATATTACCCTAAGAAATGACTTATGGATTGGGAGTCAAGACTCAGTTAAAAGTCCCTGCCTCCCTCTTTTTCCCGACGATTGAACAACAAGATATATGAAAACTAAGAAGAGCTTACACTCCCTAAAAATTACAAAAACTCTTTGGAATTATCTCTCTCTGCATTTGTGCATTGTGCATTTTCATTTTAGATGTACACTTTTTTCATAAATCAAACTTTGAGTTTTCGCTCTCCCTTCATCCCGTAAACCAAAAACACAAATTGGTCACAACAAAATGAAAATTTTAGAGTTCATGTACGGAAATAAATTTAAAACAATAACAAATGTAAGTAAATAAAATTTATTCACACACCACAAATGAACACAAAAGTTTTGTTGTCCAAGTCTGGGAAATTCCACTAGTTCAACCCTAACAGCTTGGAATTTTATAAGAAAAAGATTTCCTCCACACATGCTTAAAAAATGGATTTGCATGCTTGAAACATGTTAAAGATGCAAATCACCTATGGATCCATAGCGTTTGAAGAGAATAACAAACGCTCATTAAATTCTCAAGTGAAAGTACGGTGGGATATTAACCCAAGTCAAACAACCCATTATTTTGCCCATCGACAAAAAGCTGACCCAACGATCATGGATGATTGTAAAGTGATTTCTCATGCGTAACGGGCTATATTACCCTAATAAATGACTTATGGATTGGGAGTCAAGACTCAGTTAAAAATCCCTGCCTCCCCCTTTTTCCTGACGATTGCAAAACCTGATATATAAAAACTAAGAAGAGCTTACAATCCCTAAAAATAACAGAAACACTTTGGAATTATCTCCCTCTACATTTGTGCACAGTGCATTTTCATTTTAGATGTTCACTTTTTTCATAAATCAAAACTTTGAGTTTTCGCTCTACCTTCATCCCGTAAACCAAAAACACAAATAGATCACAACAAAATGAAAATTTTAGAGTTCATGTATGGAAAAAAATTTAATACAATAAAAAATGTAAGTAAAGAAAATTTATTCACACACCACCAATGAACACAAAAGTTTTGTTGTCCAAGTTTGGGAAATTCTAGTAGTTCTACCCTAACAACTTGGAATTTTATGAGAAAGAGATTTCCTCCACACATGCTTAAAAAATGGATTTGCATGTTTTAAACATGTTAAAGATGCAAATCACCTATGGATCCATAGGTTTTGAAGAGAATAACAAACGCTCATTAAATTGTCAAGTGAACGTGCGGTGGGATATTTGCCCGAGTCAAACAAGCCATTATTTTACCCATCTACAAAAAGCTGACCCAACGATCATGGATAATTGTAAAGTGATTGATAATGTCAATGGGCTATATTACCCTAAGAATTGACTTATGGATTGGGAGTCAAGACTCAGTTAAAAATCCCTGCCTCCTCCTTTTTCCCGACGATTGCAAAACCTGATATATGAAAACTAAGAAGAGCTTACAATCCTTAAAAATTACAGAAACTCTTTGGAATTATCTCTCTCTACATTTGTGCATTATGCATTTCCACTCTACATGTGCTCTTTTTTCTTAAAACAAAACTTTGAGTTTTCGCTCTCCCTTCATCCCGTAAACCAAAAAGGCGAATAGATCACAACAAAATCAAAATTTTGGAGTTCAAGTATGGAAAAAATTTAAAACAATAACAAATGTAAGTAAAGAAAATTTATTCACACACCAAAAATGAACACAAAAGTTTTGTTGTCCAAGTTTGGGAAATTCCACTAGTTCAACCCTAACAGCTTGGAATTTTATAAGGAAGGATTTCCTCCACACATGCTTAAAAAATGGGTTTGCATGTTTTAAACATGTTAAAGATGCAAATCACCTATGGATCGAAAGCTTTTGAAGAGAATAACAAACGCTCATTAAATTCTCAAGTGAATGTGCGGTGGGATATTTACCCGAGTCAAACAACCCATTATTTTGCCCATCTACAAAAAGCTGACCCAACGATCATGGATGATTGTAAAGTGATTTATCATGTGTAACGTGCTATATTACCCAAAGAAATAACTTATGGATTGGGAGTCAAGACTCAGTTAAAAGCTTGAGTTAAAAGCCTCTCCCTTTTTCCCGACGATTGCAAAACCTGATATATTAAAACTAAGAAAAGCTTACAATCCCTAAAAATTACAGAAACTCTTTGGAATTATCTCCTTCTACTTTTGTGCACTGTGCATTTTCATTTTAAATGTTCGCTTTTCTCATAAATAAAAACATTGAGTTTTTGCTCTCCCTTCATTCTGTAAACCAAAAACGCAACTAGATCACAACAAAATGAAAATTTTAGAGTTCATGCAAGGAAAAAAATTTAAAACAATAACAAATGAAAGTAAAGAAAATTTATTCACACACCACAAATGAACACAAAAGTTTTCTTGTCAAGTTTGGGAAATTCCACTAGTTCAACACCAACAGCTTGGAATTTTAGAAGAAAGAGATTTCCTACACACATGCTTTAAAAATGGATATGCATGTTTTAAACATGTTAAAGATGCAAATCACCTATGCACCCAAAGCATTTGAAGTGAATAACAAATGCTCATTAAATTCTCAAGTGAACGTGCGGTGGGATATTTACCCGAGTCAAACACGCTATTATTTTGCCCATCTACAAAAAGCTGACCCAACGATCATGGATGATTGTAAAGTGATTTATCATGCTTAACGGGCTATATTACCCTAACAAATGACTTATGGATTGGGTGTAAAGACTTAGTTAAATACCCGTGCATCCCCCTTTTTCACGACGATTGCAAAACCTGATATATAAGAACTAAGAAGAGCTTACAATCCCTTAAAATTGCAGAAACTCCTTGGAATTGTCTCTCGCTACATTTGTGCATTGTGCATTTCCATTCTACATGTACTCTTTTTTCTTAAAAAAAACTTTGAGTTTTCGCTCTCCCTTCATCCCGTAAACCAAAAAGGCGAACATATCACAACAAAATGAAAATTTTGGAGTTCAAGTACGGAAAAAATTTAAAACAATACCAAATGTAAGTAAAGAAAATTTATCACACACCACAAATGAACACACAAGTTTGTTGTCCAGGTTTGGGAAATTTCACTAGTTCAACCCCAACAGCTTGGATTTTTATAGGAAAGTGATTTCCTACACACATGCTTTAAAAATGGACATGCAGGTTTTAAACATTTTAAAGATGCAAATCACCTATAGATCCAAAGCTTTCGAAGAGAATAACAAACGCTCATTAAATTCTCAAGTGAACGTGCGGTGGGATATTTACCCGAGTCAAACAAGCTATTTTTTTGCCCATCTACAAAAAGCTGACCCAACGATCATGGACGATTGTAAAGTGATTTATCATGCGTAACGGGCTATATTACCCTAATAAATGACGTATGGATTGGGAGTCAAGAGTCCGTTAAAATTCCCTGCCTCCTCCTTTTTCCTGACAAATGCAAAACCTGATATATAAAAACTAAGAAGAGCTGACAATCACTAAAAATTAAATTAACTCTTTGGAATTATCTCTCTCTACATTTGAGCATTGTGCATTTCCATTCTACATGTACTCTTTTTTCTTAAAACATAACTTTGAGTTTCCACTCTCCCTTGATCCCGTAAACCAAAAAGGCAAATAGATCACAACAAAATGAAAATTTTGGAGTTCAAGTACGGAAAAAATTTAAAATAATAACAAATGTAAGTAAAGAAAATTTATTCACACACCACAAATGAACACAAAAGTTTTCTTGTCCAAGTTTGGGAAATTCCACTAGTTCAACCCCAACAGCTTGGAATTTGATAGGAAATAGATTTCCTAGACACATCCTTTAAAAATGGATATGCATGTTTTAAACATTTTAAATATGCGAAACACCTATGGATCCAAAGCTTTTGAAGAGAATAACAAACGCTCATTAAATTCTCAAGTGAATGTGCGGTGGGATATTTACCCGAGTCAAACAAGCTATTTTTTTGCCCATCTACAAAAAGGTGACCCAACGATCATGGATGATTGTAAAGTGATTTATCATGCGTAACGGGCTATATTACCCTAATAAATGACGTATGGATTGGGAGTCAAGAGTCCGTTAAAATTCCCTGCCTCCTCCTTTTTCCCGACGAATGCAAAATCTGATATATAAAAACTAAGAAGAGCTTACAATCCCTAAAAATTAAATTAACTCTTTGGAATTATCTCTCTCTACATTTGAGCATTGTGCATTTCCATTCTACAAGTACTCTTTTTTCTTAAAACAAAATTTTGAGTTTCCGCTCTCCCTTGATCCCGTAAACCAAAAAGGCAAATAGATCACAACAAAATGAAAATTTAGGAGTTCAAGTACGGAAAAAATTTAAAACAATAACAAATGTAAGTAAAGAAAATTTATTCACACACCACAAATGAACACAAAAGTTTTCTTGTCCAAGTTTGGGAAATTCCACTAGTTCAACCCCAACAGCTTGGAATTTTATAGGAAATAGATTTCCTACACACATCCTTTAAAAATGGATATGCATGTTTTAAACATTTTAAATATACGAATCACCTATGGATCCAAAGCTTTTGAAGAGAATAACAAACGCTCATTAAATTCTCAAGTGAACGTGCGGTGGGTTATTTACCCGAGTCAAACAAGCTATTATGTTGCCCATCTACAAAAAGCTGACCCAACGATCATGGATGATTGTAAAGTGATTTATCATGCGTAACGGGCTATATTACCCTAAAAAATGACGTATGGATTGGGAGTCAAGACTCAGTTAAAATTCCCTGCCTCCTCCTTTTTCCCGATGATTGCAAAACCTGATATATAAAAACTAAGAAGAGCTTACAATCCCTAAAAATTACAGAAACTCTTTGGAATTATCTCTCTCTACGTTTGTGCATTGTGCATTTCCATTCTACATGTACTCTTTTTTCTTAAAAAAAAGTTTGAGTTTTCGCTCTCCCTTCATCCCGTAAACCAAAAAGGCAAATAGATCACAACAAAATGAAAATTTTGGAGTTCAAGTACGGAAAAAATTTAAAACAATAACAAATGTAAGTAAAGAAAATTTATTCACACACCACAAATGAACACAAAAGTTTTCTTGTCCATGTTTGGGAAATTCCACTAGTTCAACCCCAACAGCTTGGAATTTTATAGGAAATAGATTTCCTAGACACATCCTTTAAAAATGGATATGCATGTTTTAAACATTTTAAATATGCGAATCACCTATGGATCCAAAGCTTTTGAAGAGAATAACAAACGCTCATTAAATTCTCAAGTGAACGTGCGGTGGGATATTTACCCGAGTCAAACAAGCTATTATGTTGCCCATCTACAAAAAGCTGACCCAACGATCATGGATGATTGTAAAGTGATTTATCATGCGTAACGGGCTATATTACCCTAAAAAATGACGTATGGATTGGGAGTCAAGACTCAGTTAAAATTCCCTGCCTCCTCCTTTTTCCCGATGATTGCAAAACCTGATATATAAAAACTAAGAAGAGCATACAATCCCTAAAAATTACAGAAACTCTTTGGAATTATCTCTCTCTACGTTTGTGCATTGTGCATTTCCATTCCACAAGTACTCTTTTTTCTTAGAAAAAAGTTTGAGTTTTCGCTCTCCCTTCATCCCGTAAACCAAAAAGGTAAATAGATCACAACAAAATGAAAATTTTGGAGTTCAAGTATGGAAAAAATTTAAAACAATAACAAATGTAAGTAAAGAAAATTTATTCACACACCAAAAATGAACACAAAAGTTTTGTTGTCCAAGTCTGGGAAATTCCACTAGTTCAACCCTAACAGCTTGGAATTTTATAAGAAAAAGATTTCCTCCACACATGCTTAAAAAATGGATTTGCATGTTTGAAACATGTTAAAGATGCAAATCACCTATGGATCCATAGCTTTTGAGGAGAATAACAAACGCACATTAAATTCTCAAGTGAAAGTGCAATGGGATATTTACCCGAGTCAAACAACCCATTATTTTGCCCATCGACAAAAAGCTGACCCAACGATCATGGATGATTGTAAAGTGACTTATCATGCGTAAAAGGCTATATTACCCTAATAAATGACTTATGGATTGGGAGTCAAGACTCAGTTAAAAATCCTTGCCTCCCCCTTTTTCCCGACGATTGCAAAACTTGATATATAAAAACTAAGAAGAGCTTACAATCCCTAAAAATTACAGAAACTCTTTGGAATTATCTTCCTCTAAATTTGTGCATTGTCCATTTCCATTCTACAAGTACTCTTTTTTCTTAAAACAAAACTTTGAGTTTTCGCACTCCCTTCATCCCGTAAACCAAAAAGGCGAATAGATCACAACAAAATGAAAATTTTGGAGTTCAAGTACGGAAAAAATTTAAAACAATAACAAATGTAAGTAAAAAAAATTTATTCACACACCACAAATGAATACAAAAGTTTTGTTGTCCAAGTTTGGGAAATTCCAGTAGTTCAACCCCAACAGCTCGCAATTTTATAGGAAAGTGATTTCCTACACACATGCTTTAAAAATGGATATGCATGTTTTAAACATGTTAAAGATGCAAATCACCTATGGATCCAAAGCTTTTGAAGAGAATAACAAACACTCAATAAATTTTCAATTGAATGTGCGGTGGGATATTTACCCGAGTAAAAAAACCCATTATTTTGCCCATCTATAAAAAGCTGACACAACGATCATGGATGATTGTAAAGTGATTTATAATGCGTAACAGGCTATATTACCCTAAGAAATGACTTATGGATTGGGAGTCAAGACTCAGTTAAAAATCCCTTCCTCCCCTTTTTCCCAACAATTGCAAAACCTGATATATACAAACTAAGAAGAGCCTACAATCCCTTAAAATTACAGAAACTCTTTGGAATTATCTCGCTCTACATTTGTGCACTGTGCATTTTCATTTTAGTTGTTCACTTTTTTCATAAATCAAAACTTTGAGTTTTCGCTCTCCCTTCATCCCGTAAACCAAAAACGCAAATAGATCACAACAAAATGAAAATTTTAGAGTTCATGTATGGAAAAAAATTTAATACAATAACAAATGCAAGTAGAGAAAATTTATTCACACGCTACAAATGAACACAAAATTTTTGTTGTCCAAGTTTGGGAAATTCTACTAGTTCAACCCTAAAAACTTGGAATTTTATAAGAAAGAGATTTCCACCACACATGCTTAAAAAATGGATTTGCATGTTTTAAACATGTTAAATATGCAAATCACCTATGGATCCATAGCTTTTGAAGAGAATAACAAACGCTCATTAAATTCTCAAGTGAACGTGCGGTGGGATATTTACCCGAGTCAAACAGGCCATAATTTTTCCCATCTACAAAAAGCTGACCCAACGATCATGGATAATTGTAAAGTGATTTATCATGCGTAACGGGCTATATTACCCTAATAAATGACTTATGGATTGGGAGTCAAGACTCAGTTAAAACTCCTTGCCACCCCCTTTTTCCCGACGATTGCAAAACCTGATATATAAAAACTAAGAAGAGCTTACAATCCCTAAAAATTACAGAAACTCTTTAGAATTATCTCCCTCTACTTTTGTGCATTGTGCATTTCCATTCTACATGTACTCTTTTTTCTTAAAACAAAACTTTGAGTTTTCGCTCTCCCTTCATCCCGTAAACCAAAAAGGCGAATAGATCACAACAAAATGAAAATTTTGGAGTTCAAGTACGGAAAAAATTTAAAACAATAAAAAATTTAAGTAAAGAAAATTTATTCACATACCACAAATGAACACAAAAGTTTTTCTTGTCCAAGTTTGGGAAATTCCACTAGTTCAACCCCAACAGCTAGGAATTTAATAGGAAAGAGATTTCCTACACACATGTTTTAAAAATGGATATGCATGTTTTAAACATGTTAAAGATGCAAATCACCTATGGATCCAAAGCTTTTGAAGTGAATAACAAACGCTTATTAAATTCTCTAGTGAACGTGCGGTGGGATATTTACCCGAGTCAAAAATCCCTTTATTTTGCCCATCAACAAAAAGTTGACCCAACAATCATGGATGATTGTTAGGTGATTTATCATGCGTAACGGGCTATATTACCCTAAGAAATGACTTCTGGATTGGGAGTCAAGACTCAGTTAAAAATCCCTTCCTCCCCCTTTTTCCCAACAATTGCAAAACCTGATATATAAAATCTAAGAAAAGCTTACAATCCCTTAAAATTACAGAAACTCTTTGGAATTATCTCCCTTTACATTTGTGCACTATGAATTTTCATTTTAATGTTCACTTTTTTCATAAATCAAAACTTTGAGTTTTTGCTCTCCCTCCATTCCGTAAACAAAAAACGCAAATAGATCACAACAAAATGAAAATTTTAGAGTTCATGTACGGAAAAAAATTTAAAACAATAACAAATCTAATTAAAGAAAATTTATTCACACACACAAATGAACACAAAAGTTTACTTGTCAAGTTTGGGAAATTCCACTAGTTCAACACCAACAGCTTGGAATTTTATAGGAACGTGATTTCGTACACACATGCTTTAAAAATGGATATGAATGTTTTAAACATGTTAAAGATGCAAATCACCTATGCATCCAAAGCTTTTTAAGTGACTAACAAACACTCATTAAATTCTCAAGTGAACGTGCGGTGGGATATTTACCCAAGTCAAACAAGCTATTATTTTGCCCATCTACAAAAAGCTGACCCAACGATCATGGATGATTGTAAAGTGATTTATCATGCGTAACGGGCAATATTACCCTAATAAATGACTTATGGATTGGGAGTCAAGACTCAACAAAAAATCCCAGCCTCCCCCATTTTCCCGACGATTGCAAAACCAAGTATATAAAAACTAAGAAGATCTTACAATCCCTAAAAATTACAGATACTCTTGGGAATTATCTCTCTTTATATTTGTGCATTGTGCATTTCCATTCAACATGTACTCTTTTTTCTTAAAAAAAAACTTTGAGTTTTTGCTCTCCCTTCATGCTGTAAACCAAAAAGGCGAATAGATCACAACAAAATGAAAATTTTGGAGTTCAATTACGGAAAAAATTTAAAAAAATAACAAATGTAAGTAAATAAAATTTATTCACACACCACAAATGGACACAAAAGTTTTGTTGTCCAAGTTTGGGAAATTTCACTAGTTCAACCCTAACAACTTGGAATTTTATAAGAAAGAGATTTCCTCCACACGTGCTTAAAAAATGGATTTACATGTTTTAAACATGTTAAGGATGCAAATCACCTATGGATCCATAGCTTTTGAAGAGAAAAACAAACGCTCATTAAATTCTCAAGTAAAAGTGAGGTGGGATATTTGCCCGAGTCAAACAACCCATTATTTTGCCCATCTACAAAAAGCTGACCCAACGATCATGGATGATTGTAAAGATATTTATCATGTGTAACGAGCTATATTACCCTAATAAATGACTTATGGATTGGGAGTCAAGACTCAGTTAAAAATCTCTGCCTCCCCCTTTTCCCGACGATTGCAAAACCTGATATATAAAAACTAAGAAGAGCTTACAATCCCTAAAAATTATAGAAACTCTTTGGAATTATCTCTCTCTACATTTGTGCATTGTGCATTTCCATTCTACATGTACTCTTTTTTCTTAAAACAAAACTTTGAGTTTTCGCTCTCCCTTCATCCCATAAACCAAAAAGGCAAATAGATCACAACAAAATGAAAATTATGGAGTTCGAGTACGGAAAAAATATAAAACAATAACAAATGTAAGTAAAGAAAATTTATTCACACACCACAAATGAACACAAAAGTTTGTTGTCCAAGTTTGGGAAATTCCACTAGTTCAACCCCAACAGCTTGGAATTTTATAGGAAAGTGATTTCCTACACAAATGCTTTAAAAATGGATATGCATGTTTTAAACATGTTAAAGATGCAAATCACCTATGGATCCAAAGATTTTGAAGAGAATAACAAACGCTTATTAAGTTCTCAAGTGAACGTGCGGTGGGATATTTACCCGAGTCAAAAAAGCCATTATTTTGCCCATCTCCAAAAAGCTGACCCAACGATCATGGATGATTGTAAAGTGATTGATCATGCGTAACGGGCTATATTACCCTAATAAATGACTTATGGATTGGGTGTCAAGACAAAGTTAAAAATCCTTGCCTCCCCCTTTTCCCCGACGATTGCAAAACCTGATACATAAAAACTATGAAGAGCATACAATCCCTAAAAATTACAGAAACTCTTTGGAATTATCTCTCTCTACATTTGTTCTTTGTGCATTTCCATTCTACATGTACTCTTTTTTCTTAAAACTAAACTTTGAGTTTTCGCTCTCCCATCATCCTGTAAACCAAAAAAGCGAATAGATCACAACAAAATGAAAATTTTGGAGTTCAAGTATGGAAAAAGTTTAAAACAATAACAAATGTAAGTAAAGAAAATTTATTCACACACCACAAATGAACACAAAAGTTTTTTTGTCACTGTTTTGGAAATTCCACTAGTTCAACCCTAACAGCTTGGAATTTTATAAGAAAGAGATTTCCTCCACACATGCTTAAAAAATGGATTTGCATGTTTAAAACATGTTAAAGATACAAATCACCTATGGATCCAAAGCTTTTTAAGAGAATAACAAACGCTCATTAAATTCTCAAGTAAACGTGCGGTGGAATATTTACCTGAGTCAAACAACCCATTATTTTGCCCATCTACAAAAAGCTGACCCAACGATCATGGATGATTGTAAAGTAATTTATCATGCGTAACGGGCTATATTACCCTAATAAATGACTTATGGATTGGGAGTCAAGATTCTATTAAAAATCCTTGCCTCCCCCTTTTTCCCGACGATTGCAAAACCTAAAATATAAAAACTAAAAAGAGCTTACAATCCCTAAAAATTACAAAATGCTTTGGAATTATCTCTCTCTACATTTGTGCATTGTGCATTTCCATCCTACATGTACTCTTTTTGCTTAAAACAAAACTTTGAGTTTTCGCTCTCGCTTCATCTCGTAAACCAAAAAGGCAAATACATCACAACAAAATAAAAATTTTAGAGTTCATGTTCGGAAAAAAATTTAAAACAATAAGAAATGCAAGTAAAGAAAATTTATTCACACACCAAAAATGAACACCAAAGTTTGTTGTCCAAGTTTGGGAAATTCCACCTGTTCAACCCCAACAGCTTGGAATTTTATAGGAAAGTTATTTCCTACACACATGCTTTAAAAATGGATATGCATGTTTTTAATATGTTAAAGATGCAAATCACCTATGGATCCAAAGCTTTTGAAGAGAATAACAAACGCTCAGAAAATTCTCAAGTGAACATGCGGTGGGATATTTACCAGTGTCAAACAACCCATTATTTTGCCCATCTACAAAAAGATAACCCAACGATCATGGATGATTGTAAAGTGATTTATCTTGCGTAATGGGCTATATTACCCTAAGAAATGACGTATGGATTGGGAGTCAAGACTGAGTTAAAAATCCCTGCCTCCCCCTTTTTCCCGATGATTGCAAAATCTGATATATAGAAACTAAGAAGAGCTTACAATCCCTAAAAATTACAGAAACTTATTGGAATTATCTCTCTCTACATATGTGCACTGTGCCTTTTCATTTTAGATGTACACTTTTTTCATAAATCAAAACATTGAGTTTTCGCTCTCCCTAAATCCCGTAAACCAAAAACGCAAATAGATCACAACAAAATGAAAATTTTAGAGTTCATGTATAGAAAAAAATTTAATACAATAACAAATGTAAGTAAAGGAAATTTATTCACACACCACAAATGGACACAAATGTTTTGTTGTCCAAGTTTGGGAAATTCTACTAGTTCAACCCTAACAACTTGGAATTTTATAAGAAAGAGATCTCCTCCACACATGCTTAAAAAATAGATTTGCATGTTTTAAACATGTTAAAGATGCAAATCACCTATGGATCCATAGTTTTTGAAGAGAATAACAAACGCTCATTAAATTCTCAAGTGAATGTGCGGTGGGATATTTGCCCGAGTCAAACAAGCCTTTATTTTGCCCATCTACAAAAAGCTGACCAAACGATCATGATGATTGTAAAGTGATTTATCATGCTTAACGGGCTATATTACACTTTAATAAATGACTTATGGATTGGGAGTCCAGACTCAGTTAAAAATCCCTGCCTACCCCTTTTTCCCGACGATTGCAAAACCTGCTATATAAAAACTAAGAAGAGCTTACAATCCCTAAAAATTATAGAAACTCTTTGGAATTATCTCTGTCGTATTTTGTGCATTGTGCATTTTCATTCTACATGTACACTTTTTTCTTTTAACAAAACTTTTAGTTTTCGCTGTCCCTTATCCCGTAACCCAAAAAGGCAAATTGATCACAACAAAATGAAAATTTTGGAGTTCAAGTACGCAAAAAATTTAAAACAATAACAAATGTAAGTAAAGAAAATTTATTCACACACCACAAATGAACACAAAAGTTTGGTGTCCAAGTTTGGGAAATTCCACCAGTTCAACCCAAACAGCTTGGAATTTTATAGGAAAGTGATTTCCTATACACATGCTTTAAAAATGGATATGCATGTTTTAAACATGTTAAAGATGCAAATCACCTATGGATCCAAAGCTTTTGAGGAGAATAACAAACGCTCGTTAAATTCTCAAGTGAACGTGTAGTGCGATATTTACCCGAGTCAAACAACCCATTATTTTGCTCATCTACAAAAAGCAGAGACAACGGTCATGGATGATTGTAAAGTGATTTATCATACGTAACGGGCTGTGTTACCCTAAAAAATGACTTATGGATTGGGAGTCAAGAAACAGTTAAAAATCCCTGCCTCCCCCTTTTTCCCGACGATTGAAAAACCAGATATATAAAAACTAAGAAGAGCTTACAATCCCTTAAAATTACAGCAACTCTTTGGAATTATCTCTCTCTGTATTTGTGCATTGTGCATTTTCATTTTAGATGTACACTTTTTTCATAAATCAAACTTTGAGTTTTCGCTCTCCCTTCATCCCGTAAACCAAAAACGCAAATAGGTCACAACAAAATGAAACTTTTAGAGTTCATGTACGGAAAAAAATTGAAAACAATAAAAAATGTAAGTAAATAAAATTCATTCACACGCCACAAATGAACACAAAAGTTTTGTTGTCCAAGTCTGGGAAATTCCACTAGTTCAACCCTAACAGCTTGGAATTTTATAAGAAAAAGACTTCCTCCACACATGCTTAAAAAATGGATTTGCATGTTTGAAACATGTTAAAGATGCAAATCACCTATGGATCCATAGCGTTTGAAGAGAATAATAAATGCTCATTAAATTCCCAAGTGAAAGTACGGTGGGATATTAACCCAAGTCAAACAAACCATTATTCTGCCCATCGACAAAAAGCTGACCCAACGATCATGTATGATTGTAAAGTGATTTATCATGCGTAACGGGCTATATTACCCTAATAAATGACTTATGGATTGGGAGTGAAGACTCAGTTAAAAATCCCTGCCTCCCCCTTTTTCCCGACGATTGCAATACCTGATATATAAAAACTAAGAAGAGCTTACAATCCCTAAAAATTACAGAAACACTTTGGAATTATCTCCTTCTACATTTGTGCACTGTTCATTTTCATTTTAGATGTTCACTTTTTTCATAAATCAAAACTTTGAGTTTTCGCTCTACCTTCATCCTGTAAACCAAAAACGCAAATAGATCACAACAAAATGAAAATTTTAGAGTTCATGTATGGAAAAAATTTTAATACAATAACAAATGTAAGTAAATAAAATTTATTCACACACCACAAATGAACACAAAAGTTTTGTTGTCCAAGTTTGGGAAATTCTACTAGTTCAACCCTAACAACTTGGAATTTTATAAGAAAGAGATTTCCTCCACACATGCTTAAAAAATGGATTTGCATGCTTTAAACATGTTAAAGATGCAAATCACCTATGGATCCATAGATTTTGAAGAGAATAACAAACGCTCATTAAATTCTCAAGTGAACGTGCGGTGGGATATTTGCCCGAGTCAAACGAGCCATTATTTTGCCCATCTACAAAAAGCTGACCCAACGATCATGGATGATTGTAAAGTGATTTATCATGCGTAACAGGCTATATTACCCTAATAAATGACTTATGGATTGGGAGTCAAGACTCAGTTAAAAATCCCAGCCTCCCCCTTTTTCCCGACGATTGCAAAACCTGATATATAAAAACTAAGAAGAGCTTACAATCCCTAAAACTTACAGAAAATCTATGGAATTAGCTCTCTCCACATTTGTGCATTGTGCATTTCCATTCTACATGTACTCTTTTGCCTTAAAACAAAACTTTGAGTTTTCCCTCTCCCTTCATCCCGTAAACCAAAAAGGGAAATAGATCACAACAAAATCAAAATTTTAGAGTTCATGTATGGAAAAAAATTTAAAACAATAACAAATTTAACTAAAGAAAATTTATTCACACACCAGAAATGAAAACAAAAGTTTTGTTGTCCAAGTTTGTGAAATTCCACTAGTTCAACCCCAACAGCTTGGAATTTTATAGGAAAGAGATTTCCTACACACATGCCTTAAAAATGGATATGCATGTTTTAAATGTGATAAAGATGAAAATCACCCAAGGATCCAAAGCTTTTGAAGAGAATAACAAACGCTCATTAAATTCTCAAGTGAACATGTGGTGGGATATTTACCCGAGTCAAACAACCCATTATTTTGCCCATCTACAAAAAGCTGACCCAACGATCATGGATGATTGTAAAGTGATTTATCATACTTAACGAGCTATATTACCCTAATAAATGACTTATGGATTGGGAGTCAAGACTCAGTTAAAAATCCCTGCATCCCCCTTTTTCCCGACGATTGCTAAACCTGATATACAAAAACTTAGAAGACCTTACAATCCCTAAAAATTATAGAAAATCTTTGGAATTATCACTCTCTACATTTGTGCATTGTGCATTTCCATTCAACATGTACTCTTTTTTCTTAAATCAAAACTTTGAGTTTTCGCTCTGCCTTCATCTCGTAAACCAAAAAGGCGAATAGATCACAACAAAATGAAATTTTTGGAGTTCAAGTACGGAAAAAATTTAAAACAATAACAAATATAAGTAAAGAAAATTTATTCACACACCACAAATGAACACAAAAGCTTTGTTGTCCAAGTTTGGGATATTCCACTGGTTCAACCCCAGCAGCTTGGAATTTTATAGGAAAGAGATTTCCTACACCCATGCTTTAAAAATGGATATGCATGTTCTAAACATTATAAAGAGGCAAATCACCTAAAGATCCAAAGCTTTTGAAGAGAATAACAAACGCTCATTAAATTCTAGAGTGAACATGTGGTGGGATATTTATCCGAGTCAAACAAGCCATTATTTTGCCCATCTACAAAAAGCTGACCCAACGATAATAGATGATTGTAATGTGATTTATCATGCATAAAGTTCTATATTACCCTAAGAAATGACTTATGGATTGGGAGTCAAGACTCAGTTAAAAATCCCAGCCTACGCCTTTTTCCCGACGATTGCAAAACCTGAGATATGAAAACTAAGAAGAGCTTGCATTCCCTAAAGTTTACAGAAACTCTTTGGAATTATCTCTTTCTACATTTGTGCATTGTGCATTTCCATTCTACATGTACTCTTTTTTCTTAAAACAAAACTTTGAGTTTTCCCTCTCCCTTCATCCCGTAAACCAAAAAGGCAAATATATCACAACAAAATGAAAATTTTGGAGTTCAAGTACGGAAAAAATTTAAAACAATAACAAATGTAAGTAAAGAAAATTTATTCACACACCACAAATGAACACAAAAGTTTGTTGTCCAAGTTTGGGAAATTCCACTTGTTCAACCCCAACAGCTTGGAATTTTATAGGAAAGTGATTTCCTACACACATGCTTTAAAAATGGATATGCATGTTTTAAACATGTTAAAGATGCAAATCACCTATGGATCCAAAGCTTTTGAAGAGAATAACAAACGCTCAATAAATTCTGAAGTGAATGTGCGGTGGGATATTTACCCGAGTCAAACAACCCATTATTTTGCCCATCTACAAAAAGCTGACCCAATGATCATGGATGATTGTAAAGTGATTTATCATGCGTAACGGGCTATACTACCCTAAAAAATGACTTATGGATTGGGAGTCATGACTCAGTTAAAAATCCCTGCCTCCCCCTTTTTCCCGACAATTGCAAAACCTGATATATAAAAACTAAGAAGATCTTACAATCCCTAAAAATTACAGATACTCTTTGGAATTATCTCTCTCTACATTTGTGCATTGTGCATTTCAATTCTACATGTACTCTTTTTTCTTAAAAAAAAACTTTGAGTTTTTGCTCTCCCTTCATCCCGTAAACCAAAAAGGCGAATAGATCACAACAAAATGAAAATTTTGGAGTTCAAGTACGGAAAAAATTTTAAAAAATAGCAAATATAAGTAAAGAAAATTTATTCACACACCACAAATGAACACAAAAGCTTTGTTGTCCAAGTTTGGGAAATTCCACTGGTTCAACCCCAACAACTTGGAATTTTATAGGAAAGAGATTTCCTACACACATGCTTTAAAAATGGATATGCAAGTTTTAAACATGATAAAGATGATAATCACCTCAAGATCCAAAGCTTTTGAAGAGAATAACAAATGCTCATTAAATTCTCAAGTGAACATGCAGTGGGATATTTACCCGAGTCAAACAAGCCATTATTTTTCCAATCTAGAAAAAGCTGACCCAATGATCATGGATGATTGTAATGTGATTTATCATGCGTAACGGGCTATATTATCCTAAGAAATGACTTATGGATTGGGAGTCAAGACTCAGTTAAAAATCTGAGCCTCCCTCTTTTTCCCGACAATTGCAAAACCTGATATATAAAAACTAAGAAGAGCTTACAATCCCTAAAAATTATAGAAACTCTTTGGAATTATCTCGCTCTACATTTGTGCACTGTGAATTTTCATTTTAGATGTACAATTTTTTCATAAATCAAAACTTTGAGTTTTCACTCTCCCTTCATCCCGTAAACCAAAAAGGCAAATAGATCACAACAAAATGAAAATTGTAGAGTTCATGTATGGAAAAAAATTTAAAACAATGACAAATTTAAGTAAAGAAAATTTATTCTCACACCACAAATGAACACAAAAGTTTTGGTTTTCAAGTTTGGGAAATTCCACTTGTTCAACCCTAACAGCTTGGAATTTTATAAGAAAGAGATTTCCTTCACACATGCTTAAAAAAAGGATTTGGATGTTTTAAACATGTTAAAGATGCAAATCACCTATGGATCCATAGCTTTTGAAGAGAATAACAAACGCTCATTAAATTCTCAAGTGAACGTACGGTGGGATATTTGCCCGAGTCAAACAACCCATTATTTTGCCCATCTACAAAAAGCTAACCCAACGATCATGGATGATTGTAAAGTGATTTATCATGCTTAACGGGCTATATTACCGTAATAAATGACTTATGGATTGGGAGTCAAGACTCAATTAAAAATCTCTTCCGGCCCCTTTTTCTCGACGATTGGAAAACCTGATATATAACAACTAAGAAGAGCTTACAATCCCTAAAAATTATAGAAACTCTTTGGAATTATCTCTCTCTACATTTTTGCATTGTGAATTTCCATTCTACATGTACTCTTTTTTCTTAAAAAAAAACTTTGACTTTTCGCTCTTCCTTCATCCCGTAAACCAAAAAGGCGAATAGATCCCAACAAAATGAAAATTTTGGAGTTCAAGTACAGAAAAAATTTATAACAATAACAAATGTAAGTAAAGAAAATTTATTCACACACCACAAATGAACACAAAACTTTTATTATCCAAGTTTGGGAAATTCCACTATTTCAACCCCAACAGCTTGGAATTTTATAAGAAAGAGATTTCCTCCACACATGCTTAAAAAATGGATTTGCATGTTTTAAACAAATTAAAGATGTCAATCACCTATGGATCAAAAGCTTTTGAAGAGAATAACAAATGCTCATTAAATTCTCAAGTGAACAGGCGGTGGGATTTTACCCGAGTCAAACAACCCATTATTTTGCCCATCTACAAAAAGCTGACCCAACGATCATGGATGATTGTAAAGTGATTTATCATGTCTAACGGGCTATATTACCCTATTAAATGACTTATGGATTGGGAGTCAAGACTCAGTTAAAAATCCCTGCCTCCCCCTTTTTCCCGACGATTGCAAAACCTGATATTTAAAAACTAAGAAGATATTGCAATCCCTAAAAATTACACATACTCTTTGGAATTATCTCTCATGTACGTTTGTGCATTGTGCATGTCCATTCTACATGTACTCTTTTTTCTTAAAATAAAACTTTGAGTTTTCGCTTTCCCTTCATCCTGTAAACCAAAAAAGCGAATAGATCACAACAAAATGAAAATTTTGGAGTTCAAGTACGGAAAAAATTTAAAAAAATAACAAATGTAAGTAAAGAAAATTTATTCCAACACCACAAATGAACACAAAAGCTTTGTTGTCCAAGTTTGGGAAATTCCACTAGTTCAACCCCAACAGCTTGGAATTTTATAAGAAAGAGATTTCATCTCCACATGCTTAAAAAAATGGATTTGCATGTTTTAAACATGTTAAAGATGCAAATCACCTATGGATCCAAAGCTTTTGAAGAGAATAACAAACACTCATTAAATTCTCAAGTGAACGTGCAGTGGGATATTTACCCGAGTCAAACAAGCTATTACTTTCCCATCTACAAAAAGCTGACCCAACGATCATGGATCATCGTAAAGTGATTTATCATGCGTAACGGGCTATATTACCCTAATAAATGTCTTATGGATTGGGAGTCAAGACTCAGTTAAAAATCCCTGCCTCCCCTTTTTTACCGACGATTGCAAAACCCGATATATAAAAACTAAGAAGAGCTTAGAATCCCTAAAAATTACAGAAACTCTTTGGAATTAACTCTCTTTACTTTTGTGCATTATGCATTTCCATTCTACTTGTACTCTTTTTTCTTAAAACAAAACTTTGAGTTTTCGCTCTCCCTTCATACCGTAAACCAAAAAGGCAAATACATCACAACAAAATCAAAATTTTGGAGTTCAAGTACGGAAAAAATTTAAAACAATAACAAATGTAAGTAAAGAAAATTTATTCACACACCACAAATGAACACAAAAGTTTTGTTGTCCAAGTTTGGGAAATTCCACTAGTTCAACCCCAACAACTTCGAATTTTATTGGAAAGAGATTTCCTACACACATGCTTTAAAAATGGATATGCATGTTTTAGACATGTTAAAGATTCAAATCACCTATGGATTCAAAGCTATTGAAGAGAATAACAAACGGTCATTAAATTCTCAAGTGAACGTGTGGTGGGATATTTACCCGAGTCAAACATGCCATTATTTTGCCCATCTACAAAAAGCTGACCGAACAATCATGGATGATTGTAAATTGATTTTTCATGTGTAACGGGCTATATTACCCTAATAAATGACTTATAGATTGGGAGTCAAGACTCAGTTAAAAATCCCTGCGTCCCCCTTTTTCCCGACGATTGCAAAACCTAATATATAAAAAGTAAGAAGAGCTTACAATCCCTAAAAATTACAGAAACTCTTTGGATATATCTCTCCCTACATTTGTGCATTGTGCATTTCCATTCTACATGTACTCTTTTTTCTTAAAACAAAACTGTGAGTTTTCGCTCCCCCTTCATCCCATAAACCAAAAAGGCAAAGAGATCACAACAAAATGAAAATTTTGGAGTTCAAGTTCGGAAAAAATTTAAAACAATAACAAATGTAAGTAATGAAATTTTATTCACACACCACAAATGAACACAAAAGTTTTGTTGTCCAATTTTTGGAAATTCCACTAGTTCAACCCCAACAGCTTGGAATTTTAAGGGAAAGAGATTTCCTACACACATGCTTTGAAAATGGATATGCATGTTTTAAACATGTTAAAGATGCAAATCACCTATGGATTCAAAGCTATTGAAGAGAATAACAAACGGTCATTAAATTCTCAAGTGAACGTGTGGTGGGATATTTACCCGAGTCAAACAAGCCATTATTTTGCCCATCTACAAAAAGCTGACCGAACAATCATGGATGATTGTAAATTGATTTTTCATGTGTAACGGGCTATATTACCCTAATAAATGACTTATGGATTGGGAGTCAAGACTCAGTTAAAAATCCCTGCGTCCCCCTTTTTCCCGACGATTGCAAAACCTAATATATAAAAAGTAAGAAGAGCTTACAATTCCTAAAAATTACAGAAACTCTTTGGATATATCTCTCCCTACGTTTGTGCATTGTGCATTTCCATTCTACATGTACTCTTTTTTCTTAAAACAAAACATTTGAGTTTTCGCTCTCCCTTCATCCCGTAAACCAAAAAGGCAAATACATCACAACAAAATGAAAATTTTGGAGTTCAAGTTTGGAAAAAATTTAAAAAAATAATTAATGTTTGTAAAGAAAATTTATTCACACACCACAAATTAACACAAAAGTTTTGTTGTCCATGTTTTGGAAATTCCACTAGTTCAACCCCAACAGATTGGAATTTTATAGGAGAGAGATTTCCTACACACATGCTTTGAAAATGGATTTGCATGTTTTAAACATGTTAAAGATGCAAATCACCTATGGATCCAAAGCTTTTGAAGAAAATAACAAACCCTTATTAAATACTCAAGTAAATGTGCGGTGGGATATTTACACGAGTCAAACAACCCATTATTTTGCCCATCTACAAAAAGCTGAACCAACGATCATGGATGATTAAAAAGTGATTTATCATGCGTAACGGGCTATATCACCCTAATAATTGAGTTATGGATTGGGAGTCAAGACTCAGTTAAAAATCCCTGCCTCCCCGTATTTCTAGACGATTAGAAAACCTGATATATAAAATCTAAGAAGATCTTACAATCCCTAAAAAATACAGGTACTCTTTGGAATTATCTCTCTCTACATTTGTGCATTGTGCATTTCAATTCTACATGTACTCTTTTTTCTAAACATAAAACTTTGAGTTTTCGCTCTCCCTTCATCCCGTAAACCAAAAAGGGGAATAGATCACAGCAAAATGAAAATTTTGGAGTTCAAGTACGGAAAAAATTTTAAAAAATAGCAAATGTAGTTAAAGAAAATTTATTCACACACCACAAATGAACACAAAAGTTTTGTTGTCCAAGTTTTGGAAATTCCACTAGTTCAACCCCAAGAGCATGGAATTTTATAAGAAAGAGATTTCCTCCACACATGCTTAAAAAATGGATTTGCATGTTTTAAACATGTTAAAGATGCAAATCATCTATGGATCCAAATCTTTTGAAGAGAATAACAAACGCTCATTAATTTCTCAAGTGAATGTGAGGTGGGATATTTACCCGAGTCAAACAACCCATTATTTTACCCATCTACAAAAAGCTGACCCAACGATCATGGATGATTGTAAAGTGATTTATCATGCGTAACGGGCTATATTACCCTAATAAATGAGATATGGATTGGGAGTCAAGACTCAGTTAAAAATCCCTGCCTCCCCCTTTTTCCTGATGATTGCAAACCCTGATATATAAAAACTAAGAAGAGCTTACAATCCCTAAAAATTACAGAAACTCTTTGGAATTATCTCTCTCTACATTTGTGCATTGTGCATTTCCATTCTACATGTACTCTTTTTTCTTAAAACAAAACTTTGAGTTTTCGCTCTCCCTTCATCATGTAAACCAAAAAGGCAAATAGATCACATCAAAATGAAAATTTTAGAGTTCATGTACGGAAAAAAATTTAAAACATAACTAATGTAAGTAAAGAAAATTTATTCACACACCACAAATGAACACAAAAGTTTTGTTGTCCAAGTTTGGGAAATTCCACTAGTGCAACCCTAATAGCTTGGAATTTTATAAGAAAGAGATTTCCTTTTCACATGCTTAAAAAATGGATTTGCATGTTTTAAACATGTTCAAGATGCAAATCACCTATGGATCCATAACTTCTGAAGAGAATAACAAACGCTCATTAAATTCTCAAGTGAACGTGCGGTGGGATATTTACCCGAGTCAAACAAGCCATTATTTTGCCCATCTACAAAAAGCTTACCCAACGATCATGGATGATTGTAAAGTGATTTATCATGCGTAACGGGCTATATTACCATAATAAATGACATATGGATCAGGAGTCAAGACTCTGTTAAAAATCCCTGCCTCCCCCTTTTTCTCGACGATTGCAAAACCTGATATATAAAAAATAAGAAGAGCTTACAATCCCTAAAAAATACAGAAACTCTTTGGAATTATCTCTCTCTACATTAGTGCACTATGCATTTTCACTTTAGATGTACACTTTTTTCATAAATCAAAACTTTGAGTTTTCCCTCTCCCTTCATCCCGTAAACCAAAAAGGCAAATAGATCACAACAAAATGAAAAATTTAGAGTTCATGTACGGAAAAAAATTTAAAACAATAACAAATGTAAGTAAAGAAAATTTAGTCACACACCACAAATGAACACAAAAGTTTTGTTGTCCAAGTTTGGGAAATTCCACTAGTTCAACCCTAACAGCTTGGAATTTTTTAAGAAAGACATTTCCTCCACACATGCTTAAAAAATGGATTTGCATGTTTTAAACATCTTAAACATGCAAATCACCTAAGGATCCAAAGCTTTTTAAGAGAATAACAAAACCTCATTAAATTCTCAAGTGAACGTGTGGTGGGATATTTGCCGAGTCAAACAAGCCATTATTTCGGCCATCTACAAAAAGCTGACCCAACGATCATGGATGATTGTAGAGTGATTTATCATGTGTAACGGGCTATATTACCCTAATAAATGACTTAAGGATTGGGAGTCATGACTTAGTTAAAAATCCCTGCCTCCCCCTTTTTCCCGACGATTGCAAAACCTAATATATAAAAACTAAGAACAACTTACAATCCCTAAAAATCACAGAAACTCTTTGGAATTATCTCTCTCAATGTTTGTGCATTGTGCATTTTCATTCTACATGTACTCATTTTTCTTCAAACAAAACTTTGAGTTTTCGCTCTCCCTTCATCCCATAAACCAAAAAGGCCAATAGATCACAACAAAATGAGAATTTTGGAGTTCAAGCACGGAAAAAATTTAAAACAATAACAAATGTAGGTGAAGAAAATTTATTCACACACCACAAATGAACACAAAAATTTTGTTGTCCAAGTTTAGGAAATTCCACTAGTTCAACCCCAACAACTTGGAATTTTATAGGAAAGAGATTTCCTACACAAATGCATTAAAAATGGATATGCATGTTTTAAACATGTTAAAGATGCAAATCACCTATGGATCCAAAGCTTTTGAAGAGAATAAAAAACGCTCATTAAATTCTCAAGTGAACGTTCGATGGGATATTTACCCGCGTCAAACAACCCATTATTTTGCCCATCTACAAAAAGCTGACCCAACGATCATGGATGATTGTAAAGTGATTTATCATGCATAACGGGCTATATTACCCTAATAAATGACTTATGGATTGAGAGTCATGACTCAGTTAAAAATCCCTGCCTCCCTCTTTTTCCCGACGATTGCAAAACCTGATATATAAAAATTAAGAAGAGCTTACAATCCCTAAAAATTACAGAAACTCTTTGGAATTATCTCTCTCTAAGTTTTTCCATTGTGCATTTTCATTTCAGATGTACTATATTTTCTTAAAACAAAACTTTGAGTTTTCGATCTCCCTTCATCCCGTAAACCAAAAGGGCCAATAGATCACAACAAAAAGAAAATTTTGGAGTTCAAGTACGGAAAAAATTTAAAACAATAACAAATGTAATTAAAGAAAATTTATTCACACACCACAAATGAACATAAAACTTTTGTTGTCCAAGTTTGGGAAATTCCACTAGTGCAACCCCAACTGCTTGGAATTTTATACGAAAGAGATTTCCTACACACATGCTTTAAAAATGGATTTGCGTGTTTCAAACATGTTAAAGATGCAAATCACCTATGGATCCAAAGCTTTTGAAGAGAATAACAAATACTCTATAAATTCTCAAGTGAACGTGCGGTGGGATATTTACCCGAGTCAAACAACTCATTATTTTGCCCATCTACAAAAAGCTGACCCAACGATCATGGATGATTGTAAAGTTATTTATCATGCGTCACGTGCTATATTACCCAAAGAAATGACATATGGATTGGGAGTCAAGACTCAGTTAAAAATCCCTGCCTCCCCCTTTTTCCCGACGATTGCAAAACCTGATATATAAAAACTAAGAAGAGCTTACAATCCCTAAAAATTACAGAAACTCTTTGGAATTATCTCACTCTATATTTGTGCACTGTGCATTTTCATTTTAGACGTACACTTTTTTTAATAAATCAAAACTTTGAGTTTTCGCTCTCCCTTCATCCCGTAAACCAAAAACGCATATAGATCACAACCAAATGAAAATTTTAGAGTTCATGTACGGAAAAAAATTTAAAACAATAATAAAACTAAGTAAAGAGAATTTATTCACACACCACAAATGAACACAAAAGTTTTGTTGTCCAAGTTTGGGAAATTCCACTAGTTCAACCCCAACACTTGGAATTTTATAGGAAAGTGATTTCCTGCACACATGAAATAAAAATGGATATCCATGTTTTAAACATGTAAAAGATGCAAATCACCTATGGATCCAAAACTTTTGAAGAGAATAACAAACGCTCATTAAATTCTCAAGTGAACGTGCGGTGGGATATTTACCCGAGTCAAACAACTCATTATTTTCCCCATCTACAAAAAGCTGACCCAACGATCATGGGTGATTGTAAAGTGATTTATCATGCGTAACGTGCTATATTACCCGAAGAAATGACATATGGATTGGGAGTCAAGACTCAGTTAAAAATCCCTGCCTCCCCCTTTTTCCTGACGATTGCAAAACCTGATATATAAAAACTAAGAAGAGTTTACAATCCCTAAAAATTACAGAAACTCTTTGGAATTATCTCGCTCTACATTAGGGCACTGTCCATTTTCATTTTAGATGTATAATTTTTTCATAAATCAAAACTTTGAGTTTTCGCTCTCCCTTCATCCCGTAAACCAAAAAGGCAAATAGATCACAAAAAAATGAAAATTTTAGAGTTCATGTATGAAAGAAAATTTAAAACAATAACAAATGTAAGTAAAGAAAATTTATTCATACACCACAAATGAACACAAAATTTTTGTTGTCCATGTTTGGGAAATTCCACTAGTTCAACCCTAACAGCTTGGAATTTTATAAGAAAGAGATTTCCTCCAAACATGCTTAAAAAATGGATTTACATGTTTTAAACATGTTAAAGATGCAAATCACCTATGGATCCAAAGCTTTTGAAGAGAATAACAAACGCTCATTAAATTCTCAAGTGAACGTGCGGTGGGATATTTACCCGAGTCAAACAAGCTATTATTCTGCCCATCTACAAAAAGCTGACCCAACGATCATGGATGATTGTAAAGTGATTTATCATGCGTAACTGGTTATATTACCCTAATAAATGACTTATAGATTGGGAGTCATGACTCAGTTAAAAATCCCTGCCTGGTCCTTTTTCCCGACGATTGTAAAACCTGATATATAAAAACTAAGAAGAGCTTACAATCCCTAAAAATTACAGAAAGTCTTTGGAATTATCTCTCTCTACGTTTGTGCATTGTTCATTTCCATTCTACATGTACTCTTTTTTCTTCAAACAAAACTTTGAGTTTTCACTCTCCCTTCATCCCGTAAACCAAAAAGGCAAATAGATCACAACAAAATGAAAATTTTGGAGTTCAAGTACGGAAAAAATTTATAACAATAACAAATGTAAGTAAAGAAAATTTATTCACTCACCACAAATGATCACAAAAGTTTATTTGTCCAAGTGTGGGAAATTCCACTAGTTCAACCCAACAGCTTGGAATTTTATAGGAAAGAGATTTCCTACACACATGCTTTAATAATGGATATGCATGTTTTAACCATGTTAAAGATGAAAATCACCTATGGATCCTAAGCTTTTGAAGACAACAACAAATGCTCATTAAATTCTCAACTGAAGGTGCGATGGATATTTACCCGATTCAAACAAGCCATTATTTTGCCCATCTAAGAAAAACTTACTCAACGATCATGGATGACTGTAAAGTGATTTATCATGCGTAATGGGCTATATTACCCTAATAAATGACTTATGGATTGGGAGTCAAGACTCAGTTAAAAATCCCTGCCTCACCCTTTTTCCCGACGATTGCAAAACCTTATATTTAAAAACTAAGAAGAGCTTACAATCCCTAAAAATTACAGACACTCTTTGGAATTATCTCTCTCCACATTTGTGCATTGTGCATTTCCATTCTACATGTACTCTTTTTTCTTAAAACAAAACTTTGAGTTTTCGCTCTCGCTTCATCCCGTAAACCAAAAAGTCAAATAGATTACAACAAAATGAAAATTTTGGAGTTCAAGTATGGAAAAAATTTAACACAATAACAAATGTAAGTAAAGAAAATTTATTCGTACACCACAAATGAACACAAAACTTTTGTTGTCCAAGTTCGGGAAATTCCACTAGTTCAACCCCAACAGTTTGGAATTTTATAGGAAAGTGATTTCCTACACTCATGCTTTAAAAATGGATATCATTGTTTTAAACATGTTAAAGATGCAAATCACCTATGAATCCAAAAATTTTGAAGAGAATAACAAACGTTCATTATATTCTCAAGTGAACATGCGGTGGGATATTTACCCGAGTCAAACAACCCATTATTTTGCCCATCTACAAAAAGCTGACCCAACGATCATGGTTGATTGTAAAGTTATTTATCATGCACAACGGGCTATATTACCCGAAGAAATGAGATATGGATTGGGAGTCAAGATTCAGTTAAAAATCCCTGCCTCTCCCTTTTTCCAGAGGATAGCAAAACCTGATATATAAAAACAAAGAAGAGTTTACAATCCCTAAAAATTACAGAAACTCTTTGGAATTATCTCGCTCTACATTAGTGCACTGTGCATTTTCATTTTAGATGTACACTTTTTTCATAAATCAAAACTTTGGGTTTTCTCCCTCCCTTCATCCCGTAAACCAAAAAGGCAAATAGGTCACAACAAAATGAAAATTTTAGAGTTCATGTACGGAAAAAAATTTAATACAATAAAAAATGGTAGTAAAGAAAATTTATTCACACATCACAAATGAACACAGAAGTTTAGTTGTCCAAGTTTGGGAAATTCCACTAGTTCAACCCTAACAGCTTGGAATTTTAAAAGAAAGAGATTTCCTCCACACATGCTTAAAAAATGGATTTGCATGTTTGAAACAAGTTAAAGATGCAAATCACCTATGGATCCAAAGCTTTTGAAGAGAATAACAAACGCTCATTAAATTCTCAAGTCAACGTGGGGTGGGATATTTACCCGAGTCAAACAAGCCATTATTTTGCCCATCTACAAAAAGCTGACCCAACGATCATGGATGATTGTAAAGTGATTTATCATGCATAACGGGCTATATTACCCTAATAAATGACTTATGGATTGGGAGTCATGAATCGGTTAAAAATCCCTGCCTCCCCCTATTTCCCGACGATTGCAAAACCTGATATATAAAAACTAAGAAGAGCTTACAATCCCTAAAAATTACAGAAACTCTTCGGAATTATCTCTCTCTACGTTTGTGCATTGTGAATTTCCATTCTACATGTACTCTTTTTTCTTCAAACAAAACTTTGAGTTTTCGCTCTCCATTCATCATGTAAACCAAAAAGGCAAATAGATCACAACAAAATGAAACTTTTGGAGTTCAAGTACGGAAAAAATTTAAAACAATGACAAATGTAAGTAAAGAAAATTTATTCACACACCACAAATGAACACAAAAGTTTCGTTGTCCAAGTTTGCGAAATTCCACTAGTTCAACCCCAACAGCTTGGAATTTTATAGGAAAGTCATTTCCTACACACATGCTTTAAAAATGGATATACATGTTTTAAACATGTTAAATATGCAAATCACCTATGGATCCAAAGCTTTTGAAGAGTATAACAAACGCTCATTAAATTCTCAAGTGAACGTGCGGTGGGATATTCACCCGAGTCAAACAACCCATTATTTTGCCCATCTACAAAAAGCTGACCCAACGATCCTGGATGATTGTAAAGTGATTTATGCGTAATGGGCTATATTACCCTATGAAATGACTGATGGATTGGGAGTCAAGACTCGGTTAAAAATCCCTACTTCCCCCTTTTTCCCGACGATTGCAAAACCTGATATACAAAAACTAACAATAGCTTACAATCCCTAAAAATTACAGAAACTCTTTTGAATTATCTTGCTCTACATTAGCGAACTGTGCATTTTCATTTTAGATGTACACTTTTTTCATAAATCAAAATATTGAGTTTTCGCTCTCCCTACATCCTGTAAACGAAAAAGGCAAATAGATCACAACAAAATGAATATTTTAGAGTTCATGTACGAAAAAAAAATTTAAAACAATAACAAATGTAAGTAAAGAAAATCTATTCACACACCACAAATGAACACAAAAGTTTTGTTGTCCAAGTTTGGGAAATTCCACTAGTTCAACCCTAACAGCTTGGAATTTTATAAGAAAGAGATTTCCTCCACACATGGTTAAAAAATGGATTTGCATGTTTTAAACATGTTAAAGATGCAAATCACCTATGGATCTAAAGCTTTTGAAGAGAATAACAAACGCTCAATAAATTCTCAAGTGAACGTGCGGTGGGATATTTACCCGAGTCAAACAAGCCATTATTTTGCCCATCTACAAAAAGCTGACCCAATGATCATGGATGATTGTAAAGTGATTTATCATGCGTAACGGTCTATATTTCCCTAATAAATGACTTATGGATTGGGAGTCATGAATTAGTTAAAAATCCTTGCCTCCCCTTTTTTCCAGACGATTGCAAAACCTGATATATAAAAACTAAGAAGAGCTTACAATCCCTAAAAATTACAGAAACTCTTTGGAATTATCTCTCTCTATGTTTGTGCATTGTCCATTTCCATTCTACATGTACTATTTTTTCTTCAAACAAAACTTTGAGTTTTCGCTCTCCCTTGATCCCGTAAACAAAAAAGTCAAATTCATCACAACAAAATGAAAATTTTGAAGTTCAAGTACGAAAAAAATTTAAAACAATAACAAATGTAACTAAAGAAAATTTATTCACACACCACAAATCAACACAAAAGTTTTGTTGTCCAAGTTTGGGAAATTCCACTAGTTCAACCCCAATAGCTTGGAATTTTATAGGAAAGTGATTTCCTACGCACATGCTTTAAAAATGGATATCCATGTTTTAAACATGTTAAAGATGCAAATCACCTATGGATCCAAAGATTTTGAGGAGAATAACAAACGCTCATTAAATTCTCAAGTGAACGTGCGGTGGGATATTTACCCGATTCAAACAACCCATTATTTTGCCCATCTACAAAAACCTGACCCAACGATCACGGATGATTGTAAAGTGATTTATCATGCGTAACGGGCTATATTATCCTAAGAAATGACATATGGATTGGGAGTCCAGACTCAGTTAAAAATCCTTGCCTCCCCCTTTTTCCCGACGATTGCAAAACCTAATATATAAAAACTAAGCAGAGCTTACAATCCCTAAAAATTACAGAAACTCTTTGGAATTATCTCACTCTACATTAGTGCACTCTGCATTTTCATTTTAGATGTACACTTTTTTTTATAAATCAAAACTTTGAGTTTTCGCTCTCCCTTCATCCCGTAAACCAAAAAGGCAAATAGATCACAACAAAATGAAAATTTTATAGTTCATGTACTGAAAAAATTTTAAAAAAATAACAAATGTAAGTAAAGAAAATTTATTCACACACCACAAATGAACGCAAAAGTTTTGTTGTCCAAGTTTGGGAAATTCCACTAGTTCAACCCTAACAGCTTGGAATTTTATAAGAAAGAGATTTCCTCCACACATGGTTAAAAAATGGATTTGCATGTTTTAAACATGTTAAAGATGCAAATAACCTATGGATCCATAACTTTTAAAGAGAATAACAAACGCTCATTAAATTCTCAAGTGAACGTGTGGTGGGATATTTACCCGAGTCAAACAAGCCATTATTTTGCACATCTACAAAAAGTTGACCCAACGATCATGGATGATTGTAAAGTGATTTATCATGTGTAACGGGCTATATTACCCCAATAAATTACTTTTGGATTGGGAGTCATGACTCAGTTAAAAATCCATGCCTCCCCCTTTTTCCCGACGATTGCAAAACCTGATATATAAAAACTAAGAAGAGCTTACAATCCCTAAAAATTATAGAAACTCTTTGGAATTATCTCGCTCTACTTTTGTGCACTCTGCATTTTCATTTTAGATGTACACTTTTTTCATAAATAAAAACTGTGAGTTTTCGCTCTCCCTTCATCCCATAAACCAAAAAGGCAAATAGATCACAACAAAATGAAAATATTTGAGTTCATGTACGAAAAACAATTTAAAACAATAACAAATTTAAGTCAAGAAAATTTATTCACACACCACAAATGAACACAAAAGTTTTGTTGTCCAAGTTTGGAAAATTCCACTAGTTCAATCCTAACAGCTTGGAATTTTGTAAAAAAGAGATTTCCTCCACACATGCTTAAAAAATGGATTTGCATGATTTAAACATGTTAAAGATGCAAATCACCTATGGATCCAAAGCTTTTGAAGAGAATAACAAACGCTCATTAAATTCTCAAGTGAACGTGTGGTGGGATATTTACCCGAGTCAAACAACCCATTATTTTGCCCATCTACAAAAAGCTGACCCAACGATCATGGATGATTGTAAAGTGATTTATCATGCGTGATGGGCTAAATTATCCTAATAAATGACATATGGATTGGGAGTCAAGACTCAGTTAAAAATCCCTGCCTCGCCCTTTTTCCCGATGATTGCAAAACCTGATATAAAAAAACTAAGCAGTGCTTACAATCCCTAAAAATTATAGAAACTCTTTTGAATTATCTCGCTCTACATTAGTGCACTCTGCATTTTCATTTTAGATGTACACTTTTTTCATAAATCAAAACTTTGAGTTTTCGCTCTCCCTTCATCCCGTAAACAAAAAAGGCTAATAGATCACAACAAAATGAAAATTTTAGAGTTCATGTACGGAAAAAAATTTAAAAAAATAACAAATGTAAGTAAAGAAAATTTATTCACACAACACAAATGAACACAAAAGTTTTGTTGTCCAAGTTTGGGAAATTTCACTAGTTCAACCCTAACAGCTTGGAATTTTATAAGAAAGAGATTTCCTCCACACATGCTTAAAAAATGGATTTGCATGTTTTAAACATGTTAAAGATGCAAATCACCTATGGATCCATAGCTTTTGAAGAGAATTACAAACGCTCATTAAATTCTCAAGTGAACGTGCGGTGGGATATTTACCCGAGTCAAGCAAGCCATTAATTTGCACATCTACAAAAAGTTGACCCAACGATAATGGATGATTGTAATGTGATTTATCATGTGTAAGGGGTATATTACCCGAATAAATCACTTATGGATTGGGAGTCATGACTCAGTTAAAAATCCCTGCCTCCCCCTTTTTCCCGACGATTGAAAAACCTGATATATAAAAACTAAGAAGAGCTTACAATCCCTAAAAATTACAGAAACTCTTTGGAATTATCTCGCTCTACTTTTGTGCACTGTGCATTTTCATTTGAGATGTACACTTTTTTCATAAATCAAAACAGTTTTCGCTCTACCTTCATCCCGTAAACCAAAAAGGCAAATAGATCAGAACATAATGAAATTTTTTGAGTTCATGTACGTAAAAAATTTAAAATAATAAAAAATGTAAGTAAATAAAATTTATTCACACACCACAAACGAACACAAAATTTTTGTTGTCCAAGTTTGGAAAATTCCACTAGTTCAACCCTAACACTTTCGAATTTTATAAGAAAGAGATTTCCTCCACACATGCTTAAAAATGGATTCGCATGTTTTAAACATGTTAAAGATGCAAATCACCTATTGATCCAATTCTTTTGAAGAGAATAACAAACGCTCTTTAAATTCTCAACTGAACGTGCGGTGGGATATTTACCCGAGTCAAACAAGCCATTATTTTTCCCATCTACAATAAGCTGACCCAACGAGCATGGATGATTGTAAAGTGATTTATCATGCGTAACGGGCTATATTACCCTAATAAATGACTTATGGATTGGGAGTCAAGACTCAATTAAAAATCCCTGCCGCCCCCTTTTTCCCGACGATTGCAAAACCTGATATATAAAAACTAAGAAGAGCATACAATCCCTAAAAATTACAGAAACTCTTTGGAATTATCTCTCTCTACGTTTGTGCATTGTGCATTTCCATTCTACATGTACTCTTTTTTCTTCAAACCAAACTTTGAGTTTTCGCTCTCCCTTCATCCCGTAAACCAAAAAGGCAAATAGATCACAACAAAATGAAAATTTTAGAGTACATGTATGTTACGGTCCCTAGCCATGGATCTAGTAACTCGGCGAGTTGAATATGAATCCAGCACTGTTTGAGGGTTTCTTATCACGTTTTTGAGAAAAGAACTCCCTTATACTTCTCCTTTCACGTTAGGATTGAAAAGGATTTTCCTTTTTTCAATTATAGATGTAACCAGCAAGTTAAAGGCCTGTTTCAGCCCTTAGATATGAAACCCCTCTTTTGTGGCTCATGTCAAGGTAGGGTTTCCAATTTCATGCAGCACTGGTTCCTTACGTAAAAGAGAAACATAAATCTAATCTTAATGCTTGGAATAAGATTAGCAAATACCTCTTGACGTCAACACCAATCCTGCAACCAGAATTCGTCCTCCTTCCTGGTTAGCTGACTTCAAGACCTCTCCTTTTTTGGAATTTTCATGGAAGAGATGACCTTCTCTTGCAGCTCGAAGAGAAAGGTAATTCCTCTTCCAAGATCTCCTCAAAGACTCCCCAATAGATGCAACAAACCCCCAAGAGAGTTCACACCAAGAACCCTAAAATAGAAAGCCTAGAAGGAACCTAAATTACCCTAGTTTATGCTAATTCCGAACTTGCTTTATTTCTCCATCCTTACCCCTTAAATAGGGTAATTTACATCAACATAGGTTAGGGTTATAAAACCCAATTCTACCCCTACCTTTAAGTCTTATTACAAATCAATAAAATTCGAAATTTAAAGCAACATAAATAATAAAAGTAAAGTAGATGACTCAGTGTTATTGAGTCCATAACATCTGCCCCCCCTTGGAGATCGAGCTTGTCCTCAAGCTCGGAAGCTGGGTAGACCTGGTGGAAGTTGTCAAGCCGCTCCCATTCTGCGTAGTTGTGGCTGATTGATGCCGAGTAATGGCATGCAGGGAGATGTCCTGTGGTTCTTCCTCAATCATATCCTCTATCACCTCGATATCCTCATCTTCAACCTTATCGATCAAAAACAATCTTTTGAATTGATGCGCAACCCGATATGGTTCATCACAGTTGTAACACAGATTCTTAGCCCGTCGTTTCGCCATCTCAGCACTTGTCAATTTTTGTATATAAGGAGGTGTAGGATGACTAGATCTCGGATCCCCAGTCAAAGTAATACCTGGGTTGTTTCTCGGAGGAATGCGCTTCCCTGACCATGGAAGTCATCTGTGCTGTGCCTGTTGTGGCAGTTCTAAACCACGAGCTATATTCATAGCACTGGATAAGTCAACAGGTGCATAGAGCTCCACCTCAAGTTTTAACACCTCAGTCAGTCCTGTTGTAAACAACGTAACTTGTTGATCCACTTGTACCATACTGCTGGCTCGTGCTAATTTTTCCTGGAACAATTTTTGATATTGCTCCACGGCCCAATTTGACGTAATAAAACCAAATCTCCCAAAGGGTTACTGTAAGCCGGAGGACCAAAACGGAGAGAGCATAGTCATTTAAATTCATCCCAATCTACCACCTCGCTATCAACCTCAACTAGCTGGTACCAAAGTTGTGTTTCCCCTAGTAAGTGGAAAACAACTACGTTGACTCGGTCATAGGTTGGGACTCACTGATGGCTAAATTTTTTTTCACATCGATACAACCATATCAAAGGGTCTTCTGACCCATTATAAGTAGGGAATTCCATTTTAGTATACCTCAGAACAGTGCCTCCCCCCTGGTAGAAGTGTCCACCCGGAATGAGGGGTCCTTGCTGTCCCAAGAAACTAGTGCACCTTGGAAATTCATCTCCCCCTCTGTTATACGAATGGTCCCCTCCTCTTTGATCTGGAATGAGAGGTACAGTGCCTCCCCCCTGGTTGAGGTGTCCCCCCGGAATGAAGGGTCCTTGCTGACCCGAGAAACTCGTGTGTCTAGAAAACTCAGCTCCCCCTCTGATTTGCGAATGGTCTCCCAGAATTGGGTTCTTGCCAGTACTCAGACCAGTCTCCATGCTATCCATCCTTCCTTTCAAAGTTTCCAAACTGAGAGTGAACTTCTCCTCCAATGCAGCAAATTTCTTGCCAGTAGTTAGACCATTCTCCATGCTATCCATCCTTCCCTTCAAGGTCTCCATATCGATATCAATTTTTGAGAACCTCTCTAGGACTGTATCAAATTTTCTTTCAAGCAATTCAAAGTATTCATTAGTGCTTCTCTCTACCGGGTTACCCTTCTCTGATACCAAGTTGTTACGGTCCCTAGCCATGGATCTAGTAACTCGGCAAGTTGAATATGAATCCAGCACTATTTGAGGGTTTCTTATCACGTTTTTGAGAAAAGAACTCCCTTATACTTCTCCTTTCACGTTAGGATTGAAAAGGATTTTCCTGTTTTCAATTATAGATGTAACCAGCAAGTTAAAGGACTGTTTAAGCACTTAGATATGAAACCCCTCTTTTGTGGCTCACGTCAAGGTAGGGTTTCCAATTTCATGCAGCACTGGTTCCTTACATAAAAGAGAAACATAAATCTAATCTTATAGCTTGGAATAAGATTAGCAAATACCTCTTGACGTCAACACCAATCCAGCAACCAGAATTCGTCCTCCTTCCTGGTTAGCTCACTTCAAGACCTCTCCTTTTTTGGAATTTTCGTGGAAGAGATGACCTTCTCTTGCAGCTCGAAAGAGAAAGGTAATTCCTCTTCCTTTTCCTTCCAAGATCTCCTCAAAGACTCCCCAATGGATGCAACAAACCCCCAAGAGAGTTCACACCAAGAACCCTAGAATAGAAAGCCTAGAAGGAACCTAAATTACCCTTGTTTATGCTAATTCCGAACTCGCTTTATTTCTCCATCCTTACCCCTTAAATAGTGTAATTAACATCAACATAGGTTAGGGTTATAAAACCCAATTCTACCCCTACCTTTAAGTCTTATTACAAATCAATAAAATTCGAAATTAAAAGCAACATAAATAATAAAAGTAAAGTAGATGACTCAGTGTTATTGAGTCCATAGCAATGTACGAAAAAAAATTTAAAACAATAACAAATGTAAGTAAAGAAAATTTATTCACACACCACAAATGAACACAAAAGTTTTGTTGTCCAAGTTTGGGAAATTCCACTAGTTCAACCCAAACAGCTTGGAATTTTATAAGAAAGAGATTTCCTCCACACATGCTTAAAAAATGGATTTGCATGTTTTAAACATGTTAAAGATGCAAATCACCTATGGATCCAAAGCTTTTGAAGAGAATAACAAACGCTCATTAAATTCTCAAGTGAACGTGCGGTGGGATATTTACCCGAGTCAAACAAGCCATTATTTTGCCCATCTACAAAAAGCTAACCCAAAGATCATGGATGATTGTAAAGTGATTTATCATGTGTAACGGGCTATATTACCCTAATAAATGACTTATGGATTGGGAGTCATGACTCAATTAAAAATCCCTGCCTCCCCCTTTTTCCTGACGATTGCAAAACCTGATATATAAAAACTAAGAAGAGCTTACAATCCCTAAAAAATACAGAAACTCTTTGGAATTATCTCTCTCTACGTTTGTGCATTGTGCATTTCCATTTTACTTGTACTCTTTTTTCTTCAAACAAAACTTTGAGTTTTCGCTCTCCATTCATCCCATAAACCAAAAAGGCAAATAGATCACAACAAAATGAAAATTTTGAAGTTCAAGTACGGAAAAAATATAAAACAATAAAAAATTTAAGTAAAGAAAATTTATTCACACACCACAAATAAACACAAAATTTTTGTTGTCAAAGTTTGGGATATTCCACTGGTTCAACCCCAACAAGTTGGAATTTTATAGGAAAGAGATTTCCTACACGCAAGCTTTGAAAATGGATATGCCTGTTTTAAACATGTTAAAGATGCAAATCACCTATGGATCCAAAGCTTTTGAAGAGAATAACAAACACTCATTAAATTCTCAAGTGAACGTGCGGTGGGATATTTGCCCGAGTCAAACAAGCCATTATTTTGCCCATCTACAAAAAGCTGACCCAATGATCATGGATGATTGTAAAGTGATTTATTGCGTAATGGGCTATATTACCCTAAGAAATGATTTATGGTTTGGGAGTCAAGACTCAGTTAAAAATCCCTGCTTCCCCCTTTTTCCCGACGATTGCAAAACCTGATATTTAAAAACTAAGAATAGCTTACAATCCCTAAAAATTACAGAAATTCTTTGGAATTATCTTTCTCTACATTAGAGAACTGTGCAATTTCATTTTGGATGTACACTTTTTTCATTTATCAAAACATTGAGTTTTCACTCTCCCTTCATCCCGTAAACCAAAAAGAAAAATAGATCACAACAAAATAAAAATTTTAGATTTCATGTACGAAAAAAAATTTAAAACAATAACAAATGTAAGTAAAGAAAATCTATCCACACACCACAAATGAACACAAAAGTTTTGTTGTCCAAGTTTGGGAAATTCCACTAGTTCAACCCTAAGAGCTTGGAATTTTATAAGAAAGAGATTTCCTCCACACATGCTTAAAAAATGGATTTGCATGTTTTAAACAAGTTAAAGATGCAAATCACCTATGGATCCAAAGCTTTTGAAGAGAATAACAAACGCTCATTAAATTCTCAAGTGAACGTGCGGCGGGATATTTACCCGAGTCAAACAACCCATTATTTTGCCCATCTACAAAAAGCAGACCCAACGATCATGGATGATTGTAAAGTGATTTATCATGCGTAATGGGCTATATTACTAACAAATGACTTAAGGATTGGGAGTCATGAATAAGTTAAAAATCCCGGCCTCCCCCTTTTTCCCGACGATTGCAAAACCTGATATATAAAAACTAAGAAGAGCTTACAATCCCTAAAAATTACAGAAATTCTTTGGAATATTCTCTCTACACGTTTGTGCATTGTGCATTTCCATTCTACATGTACTCTTTTTTCTTAAAACAAAACTTTGAGTTTTCGCTATCCCTTCATCCCGTAAACCGAAAAGGCAAATAGATCACAACAAAATGAAAATTTTTGAGTTCATGTACGGAAAAAAATTAAAAACAATAACAAATGTAAGTAAAGAAAATTTATTCACGCAGCACAAATGAAAAGAAAAGTTTTGTTGTCCAAGTTTGCGAAATTCCACTAGTTCAACCCTAACAGCTTGGAAATTTATAAGAAAGAGATTTCCTCCACACATGGTTAAAAAATGGACTTGCATGTTTTAAACTTGTTAAAGATGAAAATCACGTATGGATCCAAAGCTTTTGAAGAGACAACAAACGCACATTAAATTCTCAAGTGAACGTGCGGTGGGATATTTACTCGAGTCAAGCAAGCCATTATTTTGACCATCAACAAAAAGGTGACCCAATGATCATGGATGATTGTAAAGTGATTAATCATGTGTAACGGGCTATATTACCCTAAGAAATGAATTATGGATTGGGAGTCAAGTCTCAGTTAAAAATCCCTGCCTCCCCCTTTTTCCCGACGATTGCAAAACCTGATATATAAAAACTAAGAAGAGCTTACAATCCCTAAAAATTACAGAAAATCTTTGGAATTATCTCGCTTTACATTAGTGGACTGTGTATTTTCATTTTTGATGTACACTTTTTTCATAAATAAAAACATTGAGTTTTCCCTCTCCCTGCAACCCGGAAACCAAAAAGGCAAATAGATCACCACAAAATGAAAATTTTAGAGTTCATGTACCGAAAAAAATTTAAAACTATAACAAATATAATTAAAGATAATTTATTCACACTCCACAAATGAACACAAAAGTTTTGTTATCCAAGTTTGGGAAATTCCACTAGTTACACCCTAACAGCTTGGAATTTTATAAGAAAGAGATTTCCTCCACACATGCTTAAAAAATGGATTTGCCTGTTTTAAACATGTTAAAGATTCAAATCACCTATGGATCCAAAGCTTTTTTAGAGAATAACAAACACTCATTAAATTCTCAAGTGAACGTGCGGTGGGATATTTACCCCAGTCAAACAAGCCAATATTTTGCCCATCTACAAAAAACTGACGCAACGATCATGGATGATTGTAAAGTGATTTATCATGGGTAACAGGCTATATTACCCTAATAAATGACTTTTGGATTGGGAGTCAAGACTCAGTTAAAAATCCCTGCTTCCCCCTTTTTCCCGACGATTGCAAAACCTGATATATAAAAACTAAGAACAGCTTACAATCCCTAAAAATTACAGAAACTCTTTGGAATTATCTCTCTCTACGTTTGTGCATTGTGCATTTCCATTCTACATGTACTCTTTTTTCTTAAAAAAAAACTTTGAGTTTTCGCACAACCTTCATCTCGTAAAACATAAAAGGCAAATAGATCACAACAAAATGAAAATTTTAGAGTTCATGCACAGAAAAAAATTTAAAATAATAACAAATGTAAGTAAAGAAAATTTATTCACACAGCACAAATGAACGCAAAAGTTTTGTTGTCCAAGTTTGGGAAATTCCACTAGTTCAACCCCAATAGCATTGAATTTTATAGGAAAGTGATTTCCTACACACATGCTTTAAAAATGGATATCCATGTTTAAACATGTTAAAGATGCAAATCACCTACGGATCCAAAGCTTTTGAAGAGAATAACAAACGATCATTAAATTCGAAAGTGAACGTGCGGTGGGATATTTACCCGAGTGTAACAACCCATTATTTTGCCCATCTACAAAAAGCTGACCCAACGATCACGGATGATTGTAAAGTGATTTATCATGCGTAACGGGCTATATTACCCTAAGAAATGACTTATGGATTGGGAGTCAAGACTCAGTTAAAAATCCCTGCCTCCCCCTTTTTCCCGATGATTGCAAAACCTGATATATCAAAACTAAGAAGTGCTTACAATCCCTGGAATTATCTCGCACTACATTTGTGCATTGTGCATTTTCATTTTAGATGTACACTTTTTTCATAAATCAAAACTTTGAGTTTTCGCTCTCCCTTCATCCCATAAACCAAAAAAGCAAATAGATCACAACAAAATGAAAATTTTAGAGTTCATGTACAGAAAAAAAATTTAAAACAATAACAAATGTAAGTAAAGAAAATTTATTCACACACCACAAATGAACACAAAAGTTTTGTTGTCCAAGTATGCCAAATTCCACTAGTTCAACCCTAACTGCTTGGAATTTTATAAGAAAGAGATTTCCCCCACACATGCATAAAAAATGGATTTGCCTGTTTTAAACATGTTAAAGATGCAAATCACCTATGGATCCATTGCTTTTGAAGAGAATAAAAATCGCTCATTAAATTCTCAACTGAACGTGCGATGGGAAATTTACCCGAGTCAAACAAACCATTATTTTGCCCATCTACAAAAATCTGACCCAACGAACGATCATGGATGATTGTAAAGTGATTTATCATGCGTAACGGGCTATATTACCCAAAGAAATGACTTATGGATTGGGAGTCAAGACTCAGTTAAAAATCCCTGCCTCCCCCTTTTTCCCGACGATTGCAAAACCCGATATATAAATTTTAAGAAGAGTATATCCCTAAAAGTTACAGAAACTCTTTGGAATTATCTTGCTCTACATTAGTGCACTGTGCATTTTCATTTTAGATGTACACTTTTTTCATAAATCAAAACATTGAGTTTTCGCTATCCCTTCATCCCGTAAACCAAAAAGGCAAATCGATCACAACAAAATGAAAACTTTAGAGTTCATGTACAGAAAAAATTTAAAACAAAAAAAAAATGTAAGTAAAGAAAATTTATTCACACACCACAACTGAACACAAAAGTTTTGTTGTCCAATTTTTGGAAATTTCACTAGTTCAACCCTAACACCTTGGAATTTTATAAGAATGAGATTTCCTCCACACATGCTTAAAAAATGGATTTGCATGTTTTAAACAAGTTAAAGATGAAAATCACCTATGGATCCAAAGCTTTTAAAGGGAATTACAAACGCTCATTAAATTCTCAACTGAACGTGCAGTGGGATATTTACCCGAGTCAAACAAGCCATTATTTTGCCCATCTACAAAAAGCTGACCCAACGATCATGGATGATTGTAAAGTGATTTATCATGCGTAACGGGCTATATTACCCTAAGAAACGACTTATGGATTGGGAGTCAAGACACAGTTAAAAATCCCTGCCTCCGCCTTTTTCTCGACGATTGCAAAACCTCATATATAAAAACTAAGAAGAGCTTACAAGCCCTAAAAATTACCGAAACTCTATGGAATTATTTCGCTCTACATTAGTGCATTGTGCATTTTCATTTTAGATGTACTCTTTTTTCATAAATCAAAACTTTGATTTTCGCTCTCTCTGCATCCCGTAAAACAAAAAGGCAAATAGATCACAACGAAATGAAAATTTTAGAGTTCATGTACGGAAAAAAACTTAAAACAATAACAAACGTAAGTAAAGAAAATTTATTGACATACCACAAATGAACACAAAAGTTTTGTTGTCCAAGTTTGGGAAATTCCACTAGTTCAACCCTAACAGCTTGGAATTTTATAAGAAAAAGATTTCCTCCACACATGCTTAAAAAATGGATTTGCATGTTTTAAACATGTTATAGATGCATATCACCTATGGATCCAAAGCTTTTGAAGAGAATAACTAACGCTCAATAAATTCTCAAGTGAACGTGCGGTGGGATATTTACCCGAGTCAAACAAGCCATTATTTTGCCCATCTACAAAAAGCTGACCCAACGATCATATATGAATGTAAAGTGATTTATCATGCGTAACGGGCTATATTACCCTAAGAAATGACTTATGGATTGGAAGTCAAGACTCAGTTAAAAAACCCTGACTCACCCTCTTTGCCGACGATTGCAAAACCTCATATATAAAAACTAAGAAGAGCTCACAATCCCTAAAAATTACTGAAACTCTTTGGAATTATCTCTCTCTATGTTTGTGCAATTTGCATTTCCATTCTACATGTACTCTTTTTTCTTAAAACAAAACTTCGAGTTTTCGCTCTCCCTTCATCCCGTAAACCGAAAAGGCAAATAGATCACAAAATGAAAATTTTTGAGTTCATGTACGGAAAAAAATTTAAAACAATAACAAATGTAAGTAAAGAAAATTTATTCACGCACCACAAATGAAAAGAAAAGTTTTGTTGTCCAAGTTTGGGAAATTCCACTAGTTCAACCCTAACAGCTGGGAATTTTGTAAGAAAGAGGTTTCCTCCACACATGCTTCAAAAGTGGATTTGCATGTTTTAAACATGTTAAAGATGCAAGTCACCTATGGATCCAAAGCTTTTGAAGAGAATAAAAAACTCTTTATAAACTCTCAACTGAACGTGCGGTGGGATATTTATCCGAGTCAAACAAACCATTATTTTGCCCATCTACAAAAAGCAGACCAAACGAACATGGGTGATTGAAAAGTGATTTATCATGCGTAACGGGCTATATTACCCTTAGAAATGACTGATGGATTGGGAGTCAAGACTCAGTTAAAAATCCCTGCCTCCTCCTTTTTCCCGACGATTGCAAAACCTGATATATAAAAACTAAGAAGAGCTTACAATCCCTAAAAATTACAGAAACTCTTTGGAATTATCTCGCTCTACATTAGTGCACTGTGCATTTTCATTTTAGATGTACTCTTTTTTCATAAATCAAAACTTTGAGTTTTCGCTCTCCCTGCATCCCGTTAAACAAAAAGGCAAATAGATCACAAGAAAATGAAAGTTTTAGAGTTCATGTATGGAAAAAAATTTAAAACAATAACAAATGTAAGAAAAGAAAATTTATTCACACACCACTAATGAACACAAAAGTTTCGTTGTCTATGTTTGGGAAATTCCACTAGTTCAACCCTAACAGCTTGGAATTTTATAAGAAAGAGATTTCCTCCACACATGCTTTAAAAATGGATTTGCATGTTTTAAACATGTTAAAGATGCAAAACACCTATGGATCCAAAGCTTTTGAAGAGAATAACAAACGCACATTAAATTCTCAAGTGAACGTGCGATGGGATATTTACCCGAGTCAAACAACCCAATATTTTGCCCATCTACAAAAAGCTGACCCAACGATCATGGATGATTGTAAAGTGATTTATCATGCGTAACGGGCTATATTACCCTAAGAAATGACTTATGGATTGGGAGTCAAGACACAGTTAAAAATCCCTGCCTCAGCCTTTTTCCCGACGATTGCAAAACCTCATATATAAAAACTAAGAAGAGCTTACTAGACCTAAAAATTACCGAAACTCTTTGGAATTATTTCGCTCTACTTTAATGCATTGCGCATTTCATTTTAGATGTACTCTTTTTTCATAAATCAAAACTTTGAGTTTTCACTCTCTCTGCATCCCTTAAAACAAAAAGGCAAATAGATCACAACAAAATGAAAATTTTAGAGTTCATGTACGGAAAAAAATTTAAAACAATAACAAACGTAAGTAAAGAAAATTTATTGACACACCACAAATGAACACAAAAGTTTTGTTGTCCAAGTTTGGGAAATTCCACTAGTTCAACCCTAACAGCTTGGAATTTTATAATAAAAAGATTTCCTCCACACATGCTTAAAAAATGGATTTGCATGTTTTAAACAAGTTAAAGATGCATATCACCTATGGATCCAAAGCTATTGAAGAGAATAACTAACGCTCAATAAATTCTCAAGTGAACGTGCGGTGGGATATTTACCTGAGTCAAACAAGCTATTATTTTGCCCATCTACAAAAAGATGACCCAACGATCATATATGATTGTAAAGTGATTTATCATGCGTAACGGGCTATATTACCCTAAGAAATGACTTATGGATTGGGAGTCAAGACTCAAGTAAAAAACCCTGACTCACCCTCTTTGCCGACGATTGCAAAACCTAATATATAAAAACTAAGAAGAGCTTACAATCCCTAAAAATTACTGAAACTCTTGGGAATTATATCTCTCTATGTTTGTGCAATTTGCATTTCCATTCTACATGTACTCTTTTTTCTTAAAACAAAAATTTGAGTTTTCGCTATCCCTTCATCCCGTAAACCGAAAAGGCAAATAGAACACAACAAAATGAAAATTTTTGAGTTCATGTACGGACAAAAATTTAAAACAATAACAAATGTAAGTAAAGAAAATTTATTCACGCACCACAAATGAAAAGAAAAGTTTTGTTGTCCAAGTTTGGGAAATTCCACTAGTTCAACCCTAACAGCTTGGAATTTTATAAGAAAGAGGTTTCCTCCACACATGCTTCAAAAGTGGATTTGCATGTTTTAAACATGTTAAAGATGCAAATCACCTATGGATCCAAAGCTTTTGAAGAGAATAAAAAACTCTCTATAAATTCTCAACTGAACGTGCGGTGGGATATTTATCCGAGTCAAACAAACCATTATTTTGCCCATCTACAAAAAGCTGACCAAACGATCATGGGTGATTGTGAAGTGATTTATCATGCGTAACGGGCTGTATTACCCTTAGAAATGACTTATGGATTGGGAGTCAAGACTCAATTAAAAATCCCTGCCTCCTCCTTTTTCCCGACGATTGCAAAACCTGATATATAAAAACTAAGAAGAGCTGACAATCCCTAAAAATTACATAAACTCTTTGGAATTATCTCGCTCTACCTTAGTGCACTGTGCATTTTCATTTTAGATGTACTCTTTTTTCATAAACCAAAACATTGAGTTTTCGCTCTCCCTACATCCCGTTAAACAAAAAGGCAAATAGATCACAAGAAAATGAAAGTTTTAGAGTTCATGTACGGAAAAAAATTTAAAACAATAACAAATGTAAGTAAAGAAAATTTATTCACACACCACAAATGAACACAAAAGTTTCGTTGTCTATGTTTGGGAAATTCCACTAGTTCAACCCTAACAGCTTGGAATTTTATAAGAAAGAGATTTCCTCCACACATGCTTTAAAAATGGATTTGCATGTTTTAAACATGTTAAAGATGCAAAACACCTATGGATCCAAAGCTTTTGAAGAGAATAACAAACGCTCATTAAATTCTCAAGTGAACGTGCGATGGGATATTTACCCGAGTCAAACAATCCAATATTTTGCCCTTCTACAAAAAGCTGACCCAACGATCATGGATGATTGTAAAGTGATTTATCATGCGTAACGGGCTATATTACCCTAAGAAATGACTTATGGATCGGGAGTCAAGACATAGTTAAAAGTCCCTGCCTCCGCCTTTTGCCCGACGATTGCAAAACCTCATATATAAAAACTAAGAAGAGCTTACAAGACCTAAAAATTACCGAAACTCTTTGGAATTATTTCGCTCTACATTAGTGCATTGTGCATTTTCATTTTAGATGTACTCTTTTTTCATAAATCAAAACTTTGAGTTTTCGCTCTCTCTGCATCCCGTAAAACAAAAAGGCAAATAGATCACAACAAAATGAAAATTTTAGAGTTCATGCACGGAAAAAAATTTAAAACAATAACAAACGTAAGTAAAGAAAATTTATTGGCACACCACAAATGAACACAAAAGTTTTGTTGTCCAAGTTTGGGAAATTCCACTAGTTCAACCCTAACAGGTTGGAATTTTATAAGAAAAAGATTTCCTCCACACATGCTTAAAAAATGGATTTGCATGTTTTAAACATGTTAAAGATGCATATCACCTATGGATCCAAAGCTTTTGAAGAGAATAACTAACGCACAATAAATTCTCAAGTGAACGTGCGGTGGGATATTTACCCGAGTCAAACAAGCCATTATTTTGCCCATCTACAAAAAGTTGACCCAACGATCAAATATGATTGTAAAGTGATTTATCATGCGTAAGGGGCTATATTACCCTAAGTAATGACTTATGGATTGGGAGTCAAGATTCAGTTAAAAAACCCTGACTCACCCTCTTTGCCGACGATTGCAAAACCTGATATATAAAAACTAAGAAGAGCTTACAATCCCTAAAAATTACTGAAACTCTTTGGAATTATCTCTCTCTATGTTTGTGCAATTTGCATTTCCATTCTACATGTACTCTTTTTTCTTAAAACAAAACTTTGAGTTTTCGCTCTCCCTTCATCCCGTAAACCGAAAAGGCAAATAGATCACAACAAAATGAAAATTTTTGAGTTCATTTACGGAAAAAAATTTAAAACAATAACAAATGTAAGTAAAGAAAATTTATTCACGCACTCAAATGAAAAGAAAAGTTTTGTTGTCCAAGTTTGGGAAATTCCACTAGTTCAACCCTAACAGCTTGGAATTTTATAAGAAAGAGGTTTCCTCCACACATGCTTCAAAAGTGGATTTGCATGTTTTAAACATGTTAAAGATGCAAATCACCTATGGATCCAAAGCTTTTGAAGAGAATAAAAAACTCTCTATAAATTCTCAACTGAACGTGCGGTGGGATATTTATCCGAGTCAAACAAACCATTATTTTGCCCATCTACAAAAAGCTGACCAAACGATCATGGGTGATTGTAAAGTGATTTATCATGCGTAACGGGCTATATTACCCTTAGAAATGACTTATGGATTGGGAGTCAAGACTCAGTTAAAAATCCCTGCCTCCTCCTTTTTCCCGACGATTGCAAAACCTGATATATAAAAACTAAGAAGAGCTTACAATACCTAAAAATTACAGAAACTCTTTGGAATTATCTCGCTCTACATTAGTGCACTGTGCATTTTCATTTTAGATGTACTCTTTTTTCATAAATTAAAACTTTGAGTTTTCGCTCTCCCTGCATCCCGTTAAACAAAAAGGCAAATAGATCACAAGAAAATGAAAGTTTTAGAGTTCATGTACGGAAAAAAATTTAAAACAATAACAAATGTAAGTAAAGAAAATTTATTCACACACCAAAAATGAACACAAAAGTTTTGTTGTCTATGTTTGGGAAATTTCACTAGTTCAACCCTAACAGCTTGGAATTTTATAAGAAAGAGATTTCCTCCACACATGCTTTAAAAATGGATTTGCATGTTTTAAACATGTTAAAGATGCAAACCACCTATGGATCCAAAGTTTTTGAAGAGAATAACAAACGCTCATTAAATTCTCAAGTGAACGTGCAATGGGATATTTACCCGAGTCAAACAACCCAATATTTTGCCCATCTACAAAAAGCTGACCCAACGATAATGGATGATTGTAAAGTGATTTATCATGCGTAACGGGCTATATTACCCTAAGAAATGACTTATGGATTGGGAATCAAGACTCAGTTAAAAATCCCTGCCTCCCCCTTTTTCCCGACGATTGCAAAACCTGATACATAAAAACTAAGAATAGTTTACAATCCATAAAAATTACAGAAACTCTTTGGAATTATCTCTCTCAACATTTGTGCATTGTGCATTTCCACTCTACTTGCACTCTTTTTTCTTAAAACAAAACTTTGAGTTTTCGCTCGCCCTTCATCCCTTAAACCAAAAACGCAAATAGATCACAAGAAAATGAAAATTTTAGAGTTCATGTATGGAAAAAAAATTAAAACAATAACAAATGTAAGTTAAGAAAATTTATTCACACAGCACAAATGAACACAAAAGTTTTGTTGTCCAAGTTTGGAAAATTCCACTAGTTCAACCCTAATAGCGTGGAACTTTATAAGAAAGAGATTTCCTCCACATATGCTTAAAAAATGGATTTGCATGTTTTAAACAGGTTAAAGATGCAAATCACCAATGGATCCATAGCTTTTGAAGAGAATAACAAACGCTCATTAAATTCTCAAGTGAACGTGCGGTGGGATATTTACCCGAGTCAAACAAGCCATTATTTTGCCCATCTACAAAAAGCTGAACCAACGATCATGGATGATTGTAAAGTGATTTATCATGCGTAAGGGGCTATATTACCCTAATAAATGACTTATGGATTGGGAGTCATGACTCAGTTAAAAATCCCTGCCTCCCCCTTTTTCCTAACGATTGCAAAACCTGATATATAAAAACTAAGAAGAGCTTACAATCCCTAAAAATTACAGAAACTCTTTGGAATTATCTCTCTCTACGTTTGTGCATTTGCATTTCCATTCTACATGTACTCTTTTTTCTTCAAAGAAAACTTTGAGTTTTTCTCACCCTTCATCCCGTAAACAAAAAAGGCAAATAGATCACAACAAAATGAAATTATTGGAGTTCAAGTACGGAAAAAATTTAAAACAATAACAAATGTAAGTAAAGAAAATTTATTCACACACCACAAATGAACACAAATGTTTTTTTCTCCAAGTTTGGGAAATTCCACTAGTTCAACCACAACAAGTTGGAAATTTATAGGAAAGAGATTTCCTACACACATGCTTTCAAAATGGATATGCATGTTTTAAACATGTTAAAGATGCAAATCACCTATGGATCCAAAGCTTTTTGAAGAGAATAACAAACGCTCATTAAATTCTCAAGTGAACGTACGGTGGCATATTTACCCGAGTCAAACAACCCATTATTTTGCCCATCTACAAAAAGCTGACCCAACGACCATGGATGATTATAAAGTGAATTATCATGCCTAATGGACTATATTACCCTAAGAAATGACTTATGGATTGGGAGTCAAGACTCAGTTAAAAATCCCTGCCTCCCCGTTTTTCCCGACGATTGCAAAACCTGATATATAAAAACAAAGAAGAGCTTACAATCCCAAAAAATTATAGAAACACTTTGGAATTATCTCGCACTACATTTGTGCACATTGCATTTTCATTTTAGATGTACACTTTTTTCATAAATCAAAACTTTGAGTTTTCGCTCTCCCTTCATCCCGTAAACCAAAAAGGTAAATAGATCACAACAAAATAAAAATTTTAGACTTCATGTACGGAAAAAAAATTAAAAACAATAACAAATGTAAATAAAGAAAATTTATTCACACACCACAAATGAACACAAAAGTTTTGTTGTCCAAGTTTGCGAAATTCCACTAGTTCAACCCTAACACCTTGGAATTTGATAAGAAAGAGATTTCCCCCACACATGCGTAAAAAATGGATTTGCATGTTTTAAACATGTTAAAGATGCAAATCACCTATGGATCCATTGCTTTTGAAGAGAATAAAAAACGCTCATTAAATTCTCAACTGAACGTTCGATGGGATATTTACCCGAGTTAAACAAGCAATTATTTTGCCCATCTACCAAAAGAAGACCCAACGATCATGGATGATTGTAAAGTGATTTATCATGCATAACGGGCTATATTACCCAAAGAAATGACTTATATATTGGGAGTCAAGACACAGTTAAAAATCCCTGCCACCCCCTTTTTCCCGACGATTGCAAAACCTGATATATAAAAACTAAGAAGAGCTTACAATCCCTAAAATTTACAGAAACTCTTTGGAATTATCTTGCTCTGCATTAGTGCACTGTGCATTTTCATTTTAGATGTACACATTTTTCATAAATCAAAACTTTGACTTTCTGCTCTCCCTTCATCCAGTAAACCAAAAAGGCAAATAGATCACAACAGAATAAAAATTTTGGAGTTCATGTACGGAAAAAAATTTAAAACAATAACAAATGTAAGTAAAGAAAATTTATTCCCACACCACAAATGAACACAAAAGTTTTGTTGTCCAAGTTTGGGAAATTCCACTAGTTCAACCCCAACAGCTTGGAATTTTATCGGAATGTAATTTCCTACACACATGCTTTAAAAATGGATATCCATGTTTTAAACATGTTAAAGATACAAATCACCTATGGATCCAAAGCTTTTCAAGAGAATAACAAACGCCTATTAAATTCTCAAGTGAACGTGCGGTGGGATATTTACCCGAGTCAAACAACCCAATATTTTGCCCATCTACAAAAAGCTGACCCAACAATAATGGATGATTGTAAAGTGATTTATCATGCGTAACGGGCTATATTACCCTAAGAAATGACTTATGGATTGCGAGTCAAGACTCAGTTAAAAAACCCTGACTCCCCCTCTTTGTCGACGATTGCAAAACCTGATATATAAAAACTAAGAATAGCTTACAATCCTTAAAAATTACAGAAACTCTCTGGAATTATCTCGCTCTACATTTGTACACTGTGCATTTTCATTTTAGATGTACACTTTTTTCATAAATCAAAACTTTGAGTTTTCGCTCTCCCTTCATCCCGTAAACCAAAAAGGCAAAAAAATCACTACAAAATGAAAATTTTAGAGTTCATGTACGGAAAAAAATATAGAACAATAACAAATGTAACTAAAGAAAATTTATTCACACACCACAAATGAACACAAAAGTTTTGTCGTCCAAGTTTGGGAAATTCCACTAGTTAACCCCTAACAGATTGGAATTTTATAAGAAAGAGGTTTCCTCCACACATGCTTAAAAAATGGATTTGCATATCTTAAACATGTTAAAGATGCAAATCCCCTATGGATACATAGCTTTTGAAGAGAATAAAAAACTCTCATCAAATTCTCAACTGAACGTGCGGTGGGATATTTACCCGAGTCGAACAAGCCATTATTTTGCCCATCTACGAAAAGCAGACCCAACGATCATGGATGATTGTAAAGTAATTTATCATGCGTAATGGGCAATATTACCCTATGAAATTACTTATGGATTGGGAGTCAAGACTCAGTTAAAAATCCATCCGCCCCCTTTTTCCCGACGATTGCAAACCCTAATATATAAAAACTAAGAAGAGCTTACAATCCCTAAAAATTACAGAAACTCTTTGGAATTATCTCTCTCTACATTTGTGCATTGTGCATTTCCACTCTACATGTACTCTTTTTTATTAAAACAAAACTTTGAGTTTTCGCTCCCTTCATCCCGTAAACCAAAAAGGCAAATAGATCACAGCAAAATGAAAATTTTGGAGTTCATGTACGGAAAAAATTTAAAACAATAACAAATGTAAGTAAATAAAATTTATTTACACACCACAAATGAACACAAAAGTTCTGTTGTCCAAGTTTGGGAAATTCCACTAGTTCAATCCCAACAGCTTGGAATTTTATAGGAAAGAGATTTCCTCCACACTTGCTTTAAAAATGGATATGCATGTTTTAAATATGTTAAAGATGCAAATCACCTATGGATCCAAAGCTTTTGAAGAGAATAACAAACGCTCATTAAATTCTCAAGTGAACGTGCGGTGGATATTTACCCGATTCAAACAAGCCATTATTTTGCCCATCTACAAAAAGCTGACCCAACGATCATGGATGATTGCAAAGTGATTTATCATGCGTAACGGGCTATATTACCCTAAGAAATGACTTATGGATTGGGAGTCAAAACTCAGTTAAAAATCCCTGCTTCCCCCTTTTTCCCGACGATTGCAAAACCAGATATATAAAAACTAAGAAGAGCTTACAATCCCTAAAAATTAGCGAAACTCTTTGGAATTATCTCTCTCTATGTTTGTGCACTGTGCTTTTCCATTCTACATGTACACTTTTTTCATCAAAAAAAACTTTGAGTTTTCGCTCTCCCTTCATCCCGTAAAACAAAAAGGCAAATCCATCACAACAAAATGAAAATTTTAGTGTTCATGTACGGAAAAAAATTTAAAACAATAACAAATGTAAGTAAAGAAAATTTATTCACAAACCACAAATGAACACAAAAGTTCTGTTGTCCAAGTTTGGGAAATTCCACTAGTTCAACTCCAACAGCTTGGAATTTAATATGAAAGTGATTTCCTACACACATGCTTTAAAAATGGATATCCATGTTTTAAACATGTTAAGGATGCAAATAACCTATGGATCCAAAGCTTTTAAAGAAAATAACAAACGCCCATTAAATTCTCAAGTGAACGTGCGGTGGGATATTTACACGATTCAAACAAGCCATTATTTTGCCCATCTACAAAAAGCTGACCCAACGATCAAGGATGATTGTAATGTGATTTATCATGTGTAATGGGCTATATTACCCTAAGAAATGACTTATGGATTGGGAGTCAAGACTAAGTTAAAAATCCCTGCCTCCCCCTTTTTCCCGACGATTGCAAAACCTGATATATAAAAACTAAGAAGAGCTTACAATCCCTAAAAATTACAGAAACTCTTTGGAATTATCTCTCTCTACAATTGTGCATTGTGCATTTCCTCTCTACATGTACTCTTTTTTCTTAAAACAAAACTTTGAGTTTTCGCTCTCCCTTCATCCCGTAAACCAAAAAGGCAAATAGATCACAACATAATGAAAATTTTGCAGTTCAAGTACCGAAAAAATTTAAAAAAATAACAAATGTAAGTAAAGAAAATTTATACACACACCACAAATGAACATAAAAGTTTTTTTGTCCAAGTTTGGGAAATTCCACTAGTTCAATCCCAACAGCTTGGAATTTTATAGGAGAGAGATTTCCTCCACACTTGCTTTAAAAATGGATATGCATGTCTTAAATATGTTAAAGATGCAAATCACCTATGGATCCAAGGCTTTTGAAGAGAATAACAAACGCTCATTAAATTCTCAAGTGAACGTGCGGTGGATATTTACCCGATTCAAACAAGCCATTATTTTGCCCATCTACAAAAAGCTGACCCAACGATCATGGATGATTGTAAAATGATTTATCATGCGTAACGGGCTATTTTACTGTAAGAAATGACTTATGGATTGGGAGTCAAAACTCAGTTAAAAATCCCTGCTTCCCCCTTTTTCCCGACGATTGAAAAACCTGATATATAAAAAAACTAAGAAGAGCTTACTATCCCTAAAAATTACAGAAACTCTTTGGAAATATCTCGCTCTACATTTGTGCACTGTGCATTTTAATTTTAGATGTACACTTTTTTCATCAATCAAAACTTTTAGTTTTCGCTTTCCCTTCATCCCGTAAACCAAAAAGGCAAATAGATGACTACAAAATGGAAATTTTAGAGTTCTAGTCCGGAAAAAAATTTAAAACAATAAAAAATGTAAGTGAAGAAAATTTATTCACACACCACAAATGAACACAAAATTTTTGTTGTCCAAGTTTGGGAAATTTCACTAGTTCAACCCCAAGAGCTTGGAATTTTATAGGAAAGTGATTTCCTACACACATGCTTTAAAAATGGATATCCATGTTTTAAACATGTTAAAGATGCAAATAACCTATGGATCCAAAGCTTTTGAAGAGAATAACAAACGCCCATTAAATTCTCAAGTGAACGTGCGGTGGGATATTTACCCGATTCAAACAAGCCATTATTTTGCCCATCTACAAAAAGCTGACCCAATGATCATGGATGATTGTAATGTGATTTATCATGCGTAACGGGCTATATTACCCTAAGAAAAAACTTATGGATTGGGAGTCAAGACTAAGTTAAAAATCCCTGCCTCCCCCTTTTTCCCGACGATTGCAAAACCTGATATATAAAAACTAAGAAGAGCTTACAATCCCTAAAAATTACAGAAACTCTTTGGAATTATTTCTCTCTACATTTGTGCATTGTGCATTTCCACTCTACATGTACTCTTTTTTCTAAAAACAAAACTTTGAGTTTTCGCTCTCCCTTCATCCCGTAAACCAAAAAGGCAAATAGATCACAACAAAATGAAAATTTTGGAGTTCATGTACGGAAAAAATTTAAAACAATAACAAATGTAAGTAAAGAAAATTTATTCACACACCACAAATAAACACAAAAGTTCTGTTGTCCAAGTTTGGGAAATTCCACTAGTTCAATCCCAACAGCTTGGAATTTTATAGGGAAGAGATTTCCTCCACACTTGCTTTAAAAATGGTTATGCATGTTTTAAATATGTTAAAGATGCAAATCACCTATGGATCCAAAGCTTTTGAAGAGAATGACAAACGCTCATTAAATTCTCAAGTGAACGTGTGGTGGATATTTACCCGATTCAAACAAGCCATTATTTTGCCAATCTACAAAAAGCTGACCCAATGATCATGGATGATTGTATTGTGATTTATCATGCATAACGGGCTATATTACCCTAAGAAATGACTTATGGATTGGGAGTCAAGACTCAGTTAAATATCCCCGCCTCCCCCTTTTTCACGACGATTGCAAAACCTGATATATAAAAACTAAGAAGAGATTACAATCCCTAAAAATTACAGAAAATCTTTAGAATTATCTCTGTCTACATTTGTGCATTGTGCATTTCCATTCTACATATACTCTTTTTTCTTAAAACAAAACTTTGAGTTTTCGCTCTCCCTTCATCCCGTAAACCAAAAAGGCAAATAGATCACAACAAAATGAAAATTTTGGAGTTGAAGTCTGGAAAAAATCTAAAACCATAACAAATGTAAGTAAAGAAAATTTATTCGAATACCACAAATGAACACAAAAGTTTTGTTGTCCAAGTTTGGGAAATTCCACTAGTTCAATCCCAACAGCTTGGAATTTTATAGGAAAGAGATTTCCTCCAAACTTGGTTTAAAAATGGATATGCACGATTTAAATATGTTAAAGATGCAAATCACCTATGGATCCAAAGCTTTTGAAGAGAATGACAAACGTTCATTAAATTCTCAACTTAACGTGCGGTGGCTATTTACCCGATTAAAACAAGCCATTATTTTGCCCATCTACAAAAAGCTGACCCAACGATCATGGATGATTGTAAAGTGATTTATCATGCGTAACGGGCTATATTACCCTAAGAAATGACTTATGGATTGGGAGTTAAGACTCAGTTAAAAATCCTTGCTTCCCCCTTTTTCCCGACGATTGCAAAACCTGATATATAAAAACTAAGAAGAGCTTCCAATCCCTAACAATTACAGAAACTCTTTGGAATTATCTCGCTCTACATTTGTGCACTGTGCATTTTAATTTTAGATGTACACTATTTTCATCAATCAAAACTTTTAGTTTTCGCTCTCCCTTCCTCCCGTAAACCAAAAAGGCAAATAGATCACAACAAAATGAAAATTTTAGAGTTCAAGTACGGAAAAAAATTTAAAACAATAACAAATGTAAGGAAAGAAAATTTATTCACACACCTCAAATTAACACAAAAGTTTTGTTGTCCAAGTTTGGGAAATTCCACTAGTTCAACCCTAACAGCTTGGAATTTTATAAGAAAGAGATTTCCTCCACACATGCTTAAAAAATTGATTTGCATGTTTTAAACATGTTCAAGATGCAAATCACCTTTGGATCCAAAGCTTTTGAAGAGAATAACAAACGCTCATTAAATTCTCAACTGAACGTGCGGTGGCTATTTACCCGATTCAAACAAGCCATTATTTTGCCCATCTACAAAAGGCTGACCCAACGATCATGGATGATTGTAAAGTAATTTATCATGCGTAACGGGCTATATTACCCTAAGAAATTACTAATGTATTGGGAGTCAAGACTCAGTTAAAAATCCCTGCTTCCCCCTTTTTCCCAACGAATAGAAAACCTGATATGTAAAAAATAAAAAGAGCTTACAATCCCTAAAAATGACAAAAACTCTTTGGAAATATCTCTCTCTACGTTTGTGCATTGTGCATTTCCATTCTACATATATTCTTTTCTCTTAAAACAAAACTTTGAGTTTTCGCTCTCCCATCATACCGTAAACCAAAAAGGCAAAGAGATCACAACAAAATCAAAATTTTGGAGTTCATGTACGGAAAAAATTTAAAGCAATAACAAATGTAAGTAAAGAAAATTTTTTCACACACCACAAATGAACACAAAAGTTTTGTTGTCCAAGTTTGGGAAATTCCACTAGTTCAATCCCAACAGCTTGGAATTTTACAGGAAAGAGATTTCCTCCACACTTGCTTTAAAAATGGATATGCATGTTTTAAATATGTTAAAGATGCAAATCACCTATGGATCCAAAGCTTTTGAAGAGAATAACAAATGCTCATTAAATTCTCAAGTGAACGTGCGGTGGATATTTACCCGATCCAAACAAGCCATTATTTTGCCCATCTACAAAAAGCTTACCCAATGATATTGGATGATTGTAATGTGATTTATCATGCGTAACGGGCTATATTACCCTAAGAAATTACTTATGGATTTGGAGTCAAGACTCAGTTAAAAATCCCTGCCTCCCCCTTTTTCACGACGATTGCAAAACCTGATATATAAAAACTAAGAAGAGCTTACAATCCCTAAAAATTACAGAAACTCTTTGGAATTATCTCTGTCTACATTTGTGCATAGTGCATTTCCATTCTACACGTACTCTTTTTTCTTAAAAGAAAACTTTGAGTTTTTGTTCTCCCTTCATCCCGTAAACCAAAAAGGCAAATAGATCACAACAAAATGAAAATTTTGGAGTTGAAGTACGGAAAAAAATTTAAAATAATAACAAATGTAAGTAAAGAAAATTTATTCACACAGCACAAATGAACACAAAAGTTTTGTTGTCCAAGTTTGGGAAATTCCACTAGTTCAATTCCAACAGCTTGGAATTTTATCGGAAAGAGATTTCCTCCACACTTTCTTTAAAAATGGATATGCATGTTTTAAATATGTTAAAGATGCAAATCACCTATGGATCCAAAGCTTTTGAAGAGAATAACAAACGCTCATTAAATTCTCAACTGAACATGCGGTGGATATTTACATGATTCAAACAAGCCATTATTTTGCCCATCTAAAAAAAGCTAACCCAACGATCATGGATAATTTTAATTTGATTTATCTTTCGTAACGGGCTATATTACCCTAAGAAATGACTTATGGATTGGGAGTCAATACTCAGTTAAAAATCCCTGCCTCCCCCTTTTTCTTGACGATTGGAAAACCTGATATATAAAAACTAAGAAGAGCTTACAATCCCTAAAAATAACAGAAACTCTTTGGAATTATCTCGCTCTTCATTTGTGCACTGTGCCTTTTTATTTTAGATGTTCACTTTTTTCATAAATCAAAACTTTGAGTTTTCGCTCTCCCTTCATCCCGTAAACCAAAAAGGCAAATAGATCACAACAAAATAAAAACTTTAGAATTCATGTATGGAAAAAAATTTGAAACAATAACAAATTTAAGTAAAGATAATTTATTCACACCCACAAATGAACACAAAAGTTTTTTTGTCCAAGTTTGGGAAATTCCACTAGTTCAATCCCAACAGCTTGGAATTTTATAAGAAAGAGATTTCCTCCACACATGCTTAAAAAATGGATTTGCATGCTTTACACATGTTAAAGATGAAAATCACCTATTGATCCAAAGGTTTTGAAGAGAATAACAAAAGCTCATTAAATTCTCAAGTGAACGTGAGGTGGGATATTTACCTGAGTCAAACAAGCCATTATTTTGCCCATCTACAAAAAGCTGACCCAACGATCATGGATGATTGTAAAGTGATTTATCATGTGTAACGGGCTATATTACCCTAATAAATGACTTATGGATTGGGAGTCATGACTCAGTTAAAAATCCCTGCCTCCCCCTTTTTCCCGACGATTGCAAAACCTGATATATAAAAACTAAGAAGAGCTTACAATCCCTAAAAAGTACAGAAATTCTTTGAAATTATCTCTCTCTACATTTGTGCATTGTGCATTTCCATTCTACATGTACTCTTTTTTCTTAAAACAAAACTTTGAGTTTTCGCTCTCCCTTCATCCCGTAAACCAAATAGGCAGATAGATCACAACAAAATGAAAATATTGGAGTTCATGTACGGAAAAAATTTAAAACAATAACAAATGTAAGTAAAGAAAATTTTTTCACACACCAAAAATGAACACAAAAGTTTTGTTGTCCAAGTTTGGGAAATTCCACTAGTTCAATCCCAACAGCTTGGAATTTTATAGGAAAGAGATTTCCTCCACACTTGCTCTAAAAATGGATATGCATGTTTTAAATATGTTAAAGATGCAAATCACCTATGGATCCAAAGCTTTTGAAGAGAATAACAAACGCTCATTAAATTCTCAACTGAACATGCGGTGGATATTTACCCGATTCAAACAAGCCATTATTTTGCCCATCTACAAAAAGCTGACCCAGCGATCATGGATGATTGTAATGGGATTTATGATGCATTACGGGGTATATTACCCTAAGAAATGACTTATGGATTGGGAGTTAAGACTCAGTTAAAAATCCCTACCTCCCCCTTTTTCCCGACGATTGCAAAACCTGAGATATAAAATCTAAGAAGAGCTTACAATCCCTAAAAATTACAGAAACTCTTTGGAATTATCTCTCTCTACGTTTGTGCATTGTGCATTTCCATTCTACATGTACACTTTTTTCTTCAAACAAAACTTTGAGTTTTCGCTCTTCCTTCATCCCGTAAACCAAAAAGACAAATAGATCACGACAAAATGAAAATTTCGCAGTTCAAGTATGAAAAAAATTTAAAACAATAACAAATATAAGTAAAGAAAATTTATTCACACACAGCAAATGAACACAGAAGTTTTGTTGTCCAAGTTTGGGAAATTCCACTAGTTCAATCCCAACAGCTTGGAATTTGATAGGAAAGAGATTTCCTCCACACTTGCTTTAAAAATGGATATGCATGTTTTAAATATGTTAAAGATGCAAATCACCTATGGATCCAAAGCTATTGAAGAGAATAACAAACGCTCATTAAATTCTCAAGTGAACGTGCGGTGGATATTTACCCGATTCAAACAACCCAATATTTTGCCCAGCTACAAAAAGTTGACCCAACGATCATGGATGATTGTAATGTGATTTATCATGCGTAACGGGCTATATTACCCTAAGAAATGACTTATGGATTGGTAGTCAAGACTCAATTAAAAATCCCTGCCTCCCCCTTTTTCACGATGATTGCAAAACCTGATATATAAAAACTAAGAAGAGCTTACAATCCCTCAAAATAATAGAAACTCTTTGGAATTATCTCGCTCTACATTTGTGCACTGTGCCTTTTCATTTTAATTGTAAACTTTTTTCATAAATCAAAACTTTGAGTTTTCGCTCACCCATCATCCCGTAAACAAAAAAGGCAAATAGATCACGACAAAATGAAAATTTTAGAGTTCATGTAAGGAAAAAAATTTAAAACAATAACAAATGTAAGTAAAGAAAATTTATTCACACACCACAAATGAACACAAAAGTTTTGTTGTCCACGTTTGGAAAATTCCACTAGTTCAACCCTAACAGCTTGGAATTTTATAAGAAAGAGATTTCCTCCACACATGCTTAAAAAATGGATTTTCTTGTTTTACACATGTTAAAGATGAAAATCACCTATGGATGCAAAGCTTTTGAAGAGAAAAACAAATGCTCATTAAATTCTCAAGTGGGATATTTACCCGAGTCAAACAATCCATTATTTTGCCCATCTACAAAAAGCTGACCCAATGATCATGGATGATTGTAAAGTGATTTATCAAGCGTAACGGGCTATATTACCCTAATAAATGACTTATGGATTGGGAGTCATGACTCAGTTAAAAATCCCTACCTCCCCCTTTTTCCCAACGATTGCAAAACCTGATATATAAAAATTAAGAAGAGTTTACAATCCCTTAAAATTACAGAAACTCTTTGGAATTATCTCTCTCTATGTTTGTGCATTGTGCATTTCGCATTTCCATTCTACATGTACTCTTTTTTCTTGAAACAAAACTTTGAGTTTTCGCTCTCCCTTCATCCCGTAAAGAAAATAGTCAAATAGATCACAACAAAATAAAAATTTTGGAGTTCAAGTACGGAAAAAATTTAAAACAATAACAAATGTAAGTAAAGAAAATTTATTCACACCCCACAAATGAACACAAAAGTTTTGTTGTCAAAGTTTTGGAAATTCCACTAGTTCAACCCCAACAACTTGGAATTTTATAGGAAAGTTATTTCCTACACAGATACTTTAAAAATGGATATCCATGTTTTAAACATGTTAAAGATGCAAATCACCTAAGGATACAAAGCTTTTGAGGAGAATAACAAACGCAAATTAAATTCTCAAGTGAACGTGCGGTGGGATATTGACCCGAGTCAAAAAACCCATTATTTTGCCCATCTACAAAAAGCTGACCCAATGATCATGGAAGATTGTAAAGTGATTGAACATGCGTAACAAGCTATATTACCCTAAGAAATAGCATATGGATTGGGAGTGAAGATTCAGTTAAAAATCCATGCCTCTGCCTTTTTCCCGACGATTGCAAGACCTGATATATATATAAACTAAGAAGAGCTTACAATCCCTAAAAATTACAGAAACTCTTTGGAATTATCTCCCTCTACATTAGTGCACTGTGCATTTTCATTTTAGATGTACACTTTTTTCATAAATCAAAACTTTGAGTTTTCGCTCTCCCTTCATCCCGTAAACCAAAAAGGCAAATAGATCACAACAAAATGAAATTTTAGAGTTCATGTACGAAAGAAAATTTAAAACAATAACAAATGTAAGTAAAGAAAATTTATTCACACACCACAAATGAACACAAAATTTTTGTTGTCCAAGTTTGGGAATTCCACTAGTTCAACCCCAATAGCTTAGAATTTTATAAGAAAGAGATTTCCTCCACACATGCTTAAAAAATGGATTTGCTTGTTTTAAACATGTTAAAGATGCAAATCACCTATGGATCCAAAGCTTTTGAAGAGAATCACAAACGCTCATTAAATTCTCAAGTGAACGTGCTGTGGGATATTTCCCCGAGTCAAACAACCCATTTTTTTGCCCATCTACAAAAAATTGACCCAACGATCATGGATCATTGTAAAGTGATTTATCATGCGTAATGGGCTATACTACCCTAATAAATGACTTATGGATTGGGAGTCAAGACTCAGTTAAAAATCCCTACCTCCCCCTTTTTCCTGACGATTGGAAAACCTGATATATAAAAACTAAGAAGAGCTTACAATCCCTGAAAATTGCAAAAACTCTTTGGAATTATCTCTCTCTTCGTTTGTGCATTGTGCATTTCCATTCTACATGTACTCCTTTTTCTTCAAACAAAACTTTGAGTTTTCGCTCTCCGTTCATCCCGTAAACCAAAAAGGCAAATAGATCACAACAAAATGAAAATTTGGAGTTCAAGTACGGAAAAAATTTAAAACAATAAAAAATGTAAGTAAAGAAAATTTATTCACACACCACAAATGAACACAAAAGTTTTGTTGTCCAAGTTTGGGAAATTCCACTAGTTCAACCCCAACAGCTTGGAATTTTATAGGAAAGAGATTTCCTACACATGCTTTAAAAATGAATATGCATGTTTTAAACATGTTAAAGATGCAAATCACCTATGGATCCAAAGCTTTTGAAGAGAATAACAAATGCTCATTAAATTCTCAAGTGAACGTGCGGTGGGATATTTACCCAAGTCAAACAACCCATTATTTTGCCCATCTACAAAAAGCTGACCCAACGATCATGGATGATTGTAAAGTGATTTATCCTGCGTAACAGGCTATATTACCCTAAGAAATGACTTATGGATTGGGAGTCAAGACTCAGTTAAAAATCCCTGCCTCCCCCTTTTTCCCGACGATTGCAAAACCTGATATATAAAAACTAAGAAGAGCTTACAATCCCTAAAAATTACAGAAACTCTTTGGAATTATCTTTCTCTACATTTGTGCATTGTGCATTTCCATTCTACATGTACTCTTTGTTCATAAATCAAAACTTTGAGTTTTCGCTGTCCCTTCATCCCGTAAACCAAAAAGGCAAATAGATCACAACAAAATAAAAAATTTGGAGTTCAAGTACGGAAAGAAAATTTATTCACACACCACAAATGAACACAAAAGTTTTGTTGTCCAAGTTTGGGAAATTCCACTAGTTCAACCCCAACAGCTTGGAATTTAATAGGAAAGAGATTTCCTCCACACTTGCATTAAAAATGGATATGCATGTTTTAAATATGTTAAAGATGCAAATCACATATAGATCCAAAGCTTTTGAAGAGAATAACAAACGCTCATTAAATTTTCAACTGAACATGCGGTGCATATTTACCTGATTCAAACAAGCCATTATTTTGCCCATCTACAAAAAGCTGACCCAACGATCATGTATAATTGTAATTTGATTTATCATTCATAATGGGCTATATTACCCTAAGAAATGACTTATGGATTGGGAGTCAAGACTCAGTTAAAAATCTCTGCCTCCCCCTTTTTCCCGACGATTACAAAACCTGATATATAAAAACTAAGAAGAGCTTACAATCCCTAAAAATAACAGAAACTCTTTGGAATTATCTCACTCTACATTTGTGCACTGTGCATTTTCATTTTAGATGTACACTTTTTTCATAAATCAAAACGTTGAGTTTTCGCTCTTCGTTCATCCCGTAAACCAAAAAGGCAATTAGATCACAACAAAATGAAAATTTTAGAGTTCATGTACGGAAAAAAATTTAAAACAATAACAAATGTAAGTAAAGAAAATTTATTCACACATCACAAATGAACACAAAAGTTTTGTTGTCCAAGTTTGGGAAATTCCACTTGTTCAAACCCAACAGCTCGGAATTTTATAGGAAAGTGATTTCTTACACACATGCTTTAAAAAAGGATATCCATGTTTTAAACATCATAAAGATGCAAATCACCTATGGATCCATAGCTTTTGAAGAGAATAAAACATGCTCATTAAGTTCTCCACTGAACGTGCGATGGGATATTTACCTGAGTCAAACAAGCCATTATTTTGCCCATCTACAAAAAGCTGACCCAACGATCATGGATGATTGTAAAGTGATTTATCATGCGTAACGGGCTATATTACCCTAAGAAATGAATTACGGATTGGGAGTCAAGACTCAGTTAAAAATCCCTGCCCCCCCCTTTTTCCCTACGATCGCAAAACCTGATATATAAAAACTAAGAAGAGCTTACAATCCCTAAAAATTACAGATACTCTTTGGAATTATCTCGCTCTACATTAGTGCACTGTGCATTTCCATTTTAGCTGTACACTTCTTTCATAAAACAAAACTTTGAGTTTTCGCTCCCTCTTCATCCCCTAAACCAAAAAGGCAAATAGATCACAACAAAATGAAAATTTTAGAGTTCATGTACGGAAAAAAATTTAAAACAATAAAAAATGTGAGTAAAAAAAAATTTATTCACACACCACAAATGAACACAAAAGTTTTGTTGTCTAAGTTTGGGAATTTCCACTAGTTCAACCCCAACAGCTTGGAATTTTATAGGAAAGTGATTTCCTACACACATGCTTTAAAAATGGATATCCATGTTTTAAACATGTTAAAGATGCAAATCGCCTATGGATCCAAAGCTTTGGAAGAGAATAACAAACGCTCATTAAATTCTCTAGTGGACGTGTGGTGGGATATTTACCCGTGTGAAACAACCCATTATTTTGCCCATCTACAAAAAGCTGACCCACCGATCATAGAAGATTGTTAAGTGATTTATCATGCATAACGGGCTATATTACCCTTAGAAATGACTTATGGATTGGGAGTCAAGAGTCAGTTAATAATCCATGCCTCCCCCTTTTTCCCGACAATTGCAAAACCTGATATATAAAAGCTAAGAAGAGCTTACAATCCCTAAAAATTACAGAAATTGTTTGGAATTATCTCGCTATACATTTGTGCACTGTGCATTTTCATTTTAGATGTACACTTTTTGCATAAATCAAAACTTTGAGTTTTCGCTCTCCCTTCATCCCGTAAACCAAAAAGGCAAATAGATCACAACAAAATGGAAATTTTAGAGTTCATGTACGGAAAAAAATTTAAAACAACAACAAATGTGAGTAAAGAAAATTTATTCACACACCACAAATGCACACAAAAGTTTTCTTGCCCAAGTTTGGGAAATCCCACTATTTCAACCCTAACAACTTGGAATTTTATAGGAAAGAGATTTCCTCCACACATGCTTAAAAAATGGATTTGCATGTTTTAAACATGTTAAAGATGCAAATTACCTATGGATCCATAGCTTTTGAAGGGAATAAAAAACGCTCATTAAATTCTCAAGTGAACGTGCAGTGGGATATTTACCCGAGTCAAACAAGCCATTATTTTGCCCATCTACAAAAAGCTGACCCAACGATCATGGATGATTGTAAAGTGATTTATCATGCGTAATGGGCTATATTACTCTAAGAAATGACTTATGGATTGGGAGTGAAGACTCAGTTAAAAATCCCTGCCTCCCCCTTTTTCCCGACAATTGCAAAACCTGATATATAAAAACTAAGAAGAGCTTACAATCCCTAGAAATTACAGAAACTCTTTGGAATTATCTCGCTCTACATTTGTGCACTGTGCATTTTCATTTTAGATGTACACTTTTTTGAAAAATTAAAACTTTGAGTTTTCGCTCTCCCTTAATCCCGTAAACCAAAAAGGCAAATAGATCACAACAAAATGAAAATATTAGAGTTCATGTACGGAATAAAATTTACAAGAATAACAAATATAAGTAAAGAAAATTTATTCACACACCACAAATGAACACAAAAGTTTTGTTGTCCAAGTTTCGGAAATTCCACTTGTTCAACCTTAACAGCTTGGAATTTTATAAGAAAGAGATTTCCTCCACACATGCATAAAAAATGGATTTGCATGTTTTAAACATGTTAAAGATGCAAATCACCTATGGATCCATAGCTTTTGAAGAGAATAAAAAACGCTCATTAAATTCTCAACTGAACGTGCGATGGGATTTTTACCCGAGTCAAAGAAGCCATTATTTTGCCCATCTACAAAAAGCTGACCCAACGATCATGGATGATTGTAATGTGATTTATCATGCGTAACGGGATATATTACCCTAAGAAATGACTTATGGATTGGGAGTCAAGACTGAGTTAAAAATCCCTGCCTCCTCCTTTTTCCTGACGATTGCAAAATCTGATATATAAAAACTAACAAGAGCTTACAATACCTAAAAATTACAGAAACTCTTTGGAATTATCTTGCTCTACATTTGTGCACTATGCATTTTCATTTTAGATGTACACTTTTTTCATAAATCAAAAATTTGAGTTTTCGCTCTCCTTTCATCCCGTAAACCAAAAAGGCAAATAGATCACAAAAAAATGAAAATTTTAGAGTTCATGTACGGAAAAATTTTTTAAACAATAACGAATCTAAGTAAAGAAAATTTATTCACACACCACAAATGAACACAAAAGTTTTGTTGTCCAAGTTTGGGAAATTCCACTAGTTCAACCCTAACAGCTTGGAATTTTATAGGAAAGAGATTTCCTCCATACATGCTTAAAAATGGATTAGCATGTTTTAAACATGTTAAAGATGCAAATCACCTATGGATCCAAAGCTTTTGAAGAGAATAAAAAACGCTCATTAAATTGTGAACTGAACGTGCGGTGGGATATTTACCCAAGTCAAACAAGCCATTATTTTGCTCGTCAACAAAAAGCTGACCCAACGATTATGGATGATTGTAAAGTAATTTATCATGCGTAACAGGCTATATTACCCTAAGAAATGACTTATCGATTGGGAGTCAAGACTGAGTTAAAAATCCATGCCTCCCCTTATTCCCGACGATTGCAAAACCTGATATATAAAAACTAAGATGAGCTTACAATCCCTAAAAATTACAAAAACTCTTTGGAATTATCTCCCTCTATATTAGTGCACTGTCCATTTTCATTTTAGATGTACACTTTTTTCATAAATCAAAACTTTGAGTTTTCGCTCTCCCTTCATCGCGTAAACCAAAAAGGCAAATAGATCACAACAAAATGAAAATTTTTGAGTTCATGTAAGGAAAAAAATTTAAAACAATAACAAATGTAAGTAAAGAAAATTTATACACACACCACAAATGAACACAAAAGTTTTGTTTTCCAAGTTTGGGAAATTACACTAGTTCAACCGTAACAGCTTGGAATTTTATAGGAAAGAGATTTCCACCACACATGGTTAAAAAATGGATTTGCATATTTTAAACATGTTAAAGATGCAAATCGCCTATGGATCCATAGATTTTGAAAAGAATAACAAACACTCATTAAATTCTCAACTGAACATGCGGTGGGATATTTACCCGAGTCAAAGAAGCCATTATTCGGCCCATCTACAAAAAGCTGACCCAATGATCATGGATGATTGTAATGTGATTTATCATGTGTAATGGGCTATATTACACGAAGAAATGACTTATGGATTGGGAGTGAAGACTCAGTTAAAAATCCCTGCCTCCTCCTTTTTCCCGACGATTGCAAAACCTAATATATAAAAACTAACAAGAACTTATAATCCCTAAAAATTAAAGAAACTCTTTGGAATTATCTCGCTCTACATTTGTGCACTGTGCATTTTCATTTTAGATGTACACTTTTTTTGTAAATATAAACTTTGTGTTTTCGATCTCCCTTCATCCCGTAAGCCAAAAAGGCAAATAGATCACAACAAAATGAAAATTTAAGAGTTCGTGTCCGGAAAAAATTTAAAACAATGACGAATGCAAGTAAATAAAATTTATTCACACACCACAAATGACCACAAAAGTTTCGTTGTCCAAGTTTGGGAAATTCCAATAGTTCAACCCTAACAGATTGGAATTTTATAGGAAATAGTTTTCCTCCACACATGCTTAAAAAATGGATTAGCATGTTTTAAACATGTTAAGGATGCAAATCACCTATGGATCCATAGCTTTTGAAGTGAATAACAAACACTCATTAAATTCTCAAGTGAACATGCGGTGGGATATTTACCCGAGTCAAAGAAGCCATTATTTTGCCCATCTACAAAAAGCAGACCCAACGATCATGGTTGATTGTAAAGTGATTTATCATGCGTAACGGGCTATAGTACCCTAATAAATGACTTATGGATTGGGAGTCAAGACTCAGTTAAAAATCCCTGCATCCCCCTTTTTTCCGACGATTGCAAAACCTGATATATAAAAACTAAGAAGAGCTTACAATCCCTAAAAATGAAAGAAACTCTTTGCAATTACCGGTCTCTACGTTTGTGCATTTTGCATTTTCATTTTAGATGTACACTTTTTTGAAAAATTAAAACTTTGAGTTTTCGCTCTCCCTTAATCCCGTAAACCAAAAAGGCAAATAGATCACAACAAAATGAAAATATTAGAGTTCATGTACGGAATAAAATTTACAAGAATAACAAATATAAGTAAAGAAAATTTATTCACACACCACAAATGAACACAAAAGTTTTGTTGTCCAAGTTTCGGAAATTCCACTTGTTCAACCTTAACAGCTTGGAATTTTATAAGAAAGAGATTTCCTCCACACATGCATAAAAAATGGATTTGCATGTTTTAAACATGTTAAAGATGCAAATCACCTATGGATCCATAGCTTTTGAAGAGAATAACAAACGCTCATTAAATTCTCAACTGAACGTGCGATGGGATTTTTACCCGAGTCAAAGAAGCCATTATTTTGCCCATCTACAAAAAGCTGACCCAACGATCATGGATGATTGTAATGTGATTTATCATGCGTAACGGGATATATTACCCTAAGAAATGACTTATGGATTGGGAGTCAAGACTGAGTTAAAAATCCCTGCCTCCTCCTTTTTCCTGACAATTGCAAAATCTGATATATAAAAACTAACAAGAGCTTACAATATCTAAAAATTACAGAAACTCTTTGGAATTATCTTGCTCTACATTTGTGCACTGTGCATTTTCATTTTAGATGTACGCTTTTTTCATAAATCAAAAATTTGAGTTTTCGCTCTCCTTTCATCCCGTAATCCAAAAAGGCAAATAGATCACAACAAAATGAAAATTTTAGAGTTCATGTACGGAAAAATTTTTTAAACAATAACGAATCTAAGTAAAGAAAATTTATTCACACACCACAAATGAACACAAAAGTTTTGTTGTCCAAGTTTGGAAAATTCCACTAGGTCAACCCTAACAGCTTGGAATTTTATAGGAAATAGATTTCCTCCACACTTGCTTAAAAAATGGATTAGCATGTTTTACACATGTTAAAGATGCAAATCACCTATGGATCCATAGCTTTTGAAGTGAATAAAAAACGCTCATTAAATTCTCAACTGAACGTGCGGTGGGATATTTACCCGAGTCAAACAAGCCATTATTTTGCCCATCAACAAAAAGCTGACCCAACGATTATGGATGATTGTAAAGTGATTTATCATGCGTATCAGGCTATATTACCCTAAGAAATGACTTATTGATTGGGAGTCAAGACTGACTTAAAAATCCCTCCCCCTTTTTCCCGACGATTGCAAAACCTGATATATAAAAACTAAGAGGGCTTACAATCCCTAAAAATTACAGAAACTCTTTGGAATTATCTCCCTCTACATTAGTGCACTGTCCATTTTCATTCAAGATGTACACTTTTTTCATATATCAAAACTTTGAGTTTTCGCTCTCCCTTCATCCCGTAAACCAAAAAGACAAATAGATTACAACAAAATGAAAATTTTTGAGTTCATGTACGGAAAAAAATTTAAAACAATAACAAATGTAAGTAAAGAAAATTTATACTCACACCACAAATGAACACAAAAGTTTTGTTGTCCAAGTTTGCGAAATTACACTAGTTCAACCGTAATTGCTTGGAATTTTATAGGAAAGAGATTTCCTCCACACATGCTTAAAAAATGGATTTGAATGTTTTAAACATGTTAAAGATGCAAATCACCTATGGATCCATAGATTTTGAAGAGAATAACAAACGCTCATTAAATTCTCAACTGAACGTACAGTGGGATATTTACCCGAGTCAAACAAGCCATTATTTTGCCCATCTACAAAAAGCTAACCCAACGATCATGGATGATTGTAATGTGATTTATCATGCATAATGGGCTATATTACACGAAGAAATGACTTATGGATTGGGAGTGAAGACTCAGTTAAAAATCCCTGCCTCCCCCTTTTTCCCGACGATTGAAAAACCTAATATATAAACACTAACAAGAGCTTACAATCCCTAAAAATTACAGAAACTCTTTGGAATTATCTCGCTCTACATTTGTGCACTGTGCATTTTCATTTTAGATGTACACTTTTTTCATAAATCAAAACTTTCAGTTTTCGCTCTCCCTTCATCCCGTAAACCAAAAAGGCAAGTAGATCACAACAAAATGAAAATTTAAGAGTTCGTGTGCGGAAAAAAATTTAAAACAATGACGAATGCAAGTAAAGAAAATTTATTCACACACCACAAATGAAAACAAAAGTTTCGTTGTCCAAGTTTGGGAAATTCCACTAGTTCAACCCTAACAGCTTGGAATTTTATAGGAAAGAGACTTCCTCCACACATTCTTAAAAAATGGATTAGCATGTTTTAAACATGTTAAAGATGCAAATCACCTATAGATCCATAGCTTTTGAAGTGAATAACAAACGCTCATTAAATTCTCAAGTGAACGTGCGGTGGGATATTTACCCGAGTCAAACAAGCCATTATTTTGCCCATCTACAAAAGGCTGGCCCAACGATCATGGCAGATTGTAAAGTGATTTATCATGCGTAACAGGCTATAGTACCCTAATAAATGACTTATGGATTGGGAGTAAAGACTCAGTTAAAAATCCCTGCATCCCCCTTTTTTTTCGACGATTGCAAAACCTGATATATAAAAACTAAGAAGAGCTTACAATCCCTAAAAATAACAGAAACTCTTTGCAATTATCTGTCTCTACGTTTGTGCATTGTGCATTTCCATTCTACATGTACTTTTTTTTCTAAAAACAAAACTTTGAGTTTTCGCTCTCCCTTCATCCCGTAAACCAAAAAGGCAAATAGATCCCAACAAAATCAAAATTTTAGAGTTCATGTATGGAAAAAAATTTAAAACAATAACAAATGTAAGTAAAGAAAATTTATTCACACACCACAAATGAACACAAAACTTTTGTTGTCCAAGTTTTGGAAAATCCACTAATTCAACCCCAACAACTGGGAAATTTATAGGAAAGTGATTTCCTACACACATACGTTAAAAATGGATATCCATGTTTTAAACATGTTAAAGATGCAAATCACCTATAGCTAATAAGCTTTTGAAGAGAATAACAAACGCTCACTAAATTCTCAAGTGAACGTGCGGTGGGATATTTACCCGAATAAAACAACGCATTAATTTGCCTATCTACAAAACGCTGACCCAACGATCATGGATGATTGTAAAGTGATTTATCATGCGTAACAGGCTATATTACCCTAGGAAATGACTTATGGATTGGGAGTGAAGACTCAGTTAAAAATCCCTGCCTCCCCCTTTTTCCCAACAATTGCAAAACCTGATATATAAAAACTAAGAAGAGCTTACAATCCCTAGAAATTACAGAAACTCTTTGGAATTATCTCGCTCTACATTTGTGCACTGTGCATTTTCATTTTAGATGTACACTTTTTTGAAAAATCAAAACTTTGAGTTTTCGCTCTCCCTTCATTTCGTAAACCAAAAAGGCAAATAGATCACAACAATATGACAATTTTAGAGTTCATGTATGGAAAAAAATTTAAAACAATAACAAATGTAAGTAAAGAAAATTTATTCACACACCACAAATGAACAGAAAAGTTTTGTTGTCCAAGTTTGGGAAATTCCACTAGTTCAACCGCAACAGCTTTGAATTTTATAAGAAAGAGATTTCCTCCACACATGCTTAAAAACTGGATTTGCAAGTTCTAAAAATATTAAAGATTCAAATCACCTATGGATCCAAAGCTTTTGAAGAGAATAAAAAACGCTCATTAAATTCTCAACTGAATTTGCGGTGGGATATTTACCCGAGTCAAACAAGCCATTATTTTGCCCATCTACAGAAAGATGACCCAACGATCATGGATGATTCTAAAGTGATTTATCATGCGTAACGGGCTATATTACCCTAAGAAATGACTTATGGATTGGGAGTCAAGACTCAGTTAAAAATCCCCGCCTCCCCCTTTTTCCCGACGATTGCAAAACCTGATATATAAAAACTAAGAAGAGGTTACAATCCCTAAATATTACAGAAACTCTTTGGAGTTATCTCTCTCTACATTGGTGCACTATGCATTTTCATTTTAGATGTACACTATTTTCATAAATCAAAAATAGTAGTTTTCGCTCGCCCTTCATCCCGTAAACATAAAAGGCAAATAAATCACAACAAAATAAAAATTTTAGAGTTCATGTATGGAAAAAAATTGAAAAAAATAACAAATGAAAGTAAAGAAAATTTATTCACACACCATAAATGAACACAAAAGTTTTCTTGTCCAAGTTTGGGAAATTCCACTAGTTCAACCCTAACATCTTGGAATTTTATAAGAAAGAGATTTCCTCCACACATGCTTAAAAAATGGATTTGCAAGTTTTAAACATGTTAAAGATGCAAATCACCTATGGAACCAAAGCTTTTGAAGAGAATAAAAATCCCACATTAAATTCTCAAGTGAACGTCCGGTGGGATATTTACCCGAGTCAAACAAGCCATTATTTCTCCCATCTACGGGAAGCTGACCCAACGATCATGAATGATTGTAAAGTGATTTATCATGCGTATCGGGCTATATTACCCTAATAAATGACTTATGGATTGGGAGTCAAGACTCAGTTAAAAATCCCTGCCTGCCCCTTTTTCCCGACGATTGCAAAACCTGATATATAAAAGCTAAGAAGAGCTTACAATCCCTAAAAATTACAGAAACTCTTTGGAATTATCTCTCTCTACGTTTGTGCATTGTGCATTTCCATTCTACATGTAATCTTTTTTCTTAAAACAAAACTTTGAGTTTTCGCTCTCCCTTCATCCCATAAACCAAAAAGGCAAATAGATCACACCAAAATGAAAATTTTGGAGTTCAAGTACAGAAAAAATTTAAAACAATAACAAATGTAAGTAAAGAAAATTTATTCACACACGACAAATGAAAACTAAAGTTTGTTGGCCAAGTTTGGGAAATTCCACTAATTCAACCCCAACAGCTTGGAATTTTATACGAAAGTGATTTCCTACACACATGCTTTAAAAATGGATATCCATGTTTTAAACATGTTAAAGATGCAAATCACCTATGGGTCCAAAGCGTTTGAAGAGAATAACAAACGTTCATTAAATTCTGAACTGAACGTGCGGTGGGATATTTACCCGAGTCAAACAAGCCATTATTTTGCCCATCTACAAAAAGTTGACCCAACGATCATGGATGATTGTAAAGGGATTTATCATGCGTAACGGGCTATATTACCTAATAATTGACTTATGGATTGGGAGTCAAGACTCAGTTAAAAATCCCTGCCCCCCCTCTTTCCTGACGATTGCAAAACCTGATGTATAAATACAAAGAAGAGCTTACAATCCCTTAAAATGACAGAAACTCTTTGGAATTATCTCTCACAAGGTTTGTGAAATGTGCATTTCCATTCCACATGTACTCTTTTTTCCTTAAACAAAACTTTGAGTTTTCGCTCTCCCTGCATCCCGTAAACCAAAAATGCAAATAGATCACAACAAAATGAAAATTTTGGAGTTCAAGTACGGAAAAAATTTAAAACAATAACAAATTTAAGTAAATAAAATTTATTCACACACCACAAATGAACACAAAAGTTTTGTTGTCCAAGTTTGGGAAATTCCACAAGTTCAACCCCAATAGCTTGGAATTTTATCGGAAAGAGATTTCCTCCACACACGCTTTAAAAATGGATATGCATGTCTTAAACATCTTAAAGATGCAAATCACCTACGGATCCAAAGCTTTTGAAGAGAATAACAAACGCATATTAAATTCTCAACTGAACATGCGGTGGGATATTTACCCGAGTCAAACTAGCCATTATTTTGCCCATCTACAGAAAGCTGCCCAACGATCATGGATGATTGTAAAGTGATTTATCATGCGTAACGGGCTATATTACCCTAATAAATGACTTATGGATTGGGAGTCAAGACTCAGTTAAAAATCCCTGCCTCCCCCTTTTTCCCGACGATTGCAAAACCTGATATATAAAAACTAAGAAGAGCTTACAATCCCTAGAAATTACAGAAACTCTTTGGAATTATCTCGCTCTAGATTAGTGCGTTGTGCATTTTCATTTTAGATGTACACTTTTTTCATCAATCAAAACTTTTAGTTTTCACTCTCCCTTCATCCCATAAACCAAAAAGGCAAATAGATCACAACAAAATGAAAATTTTGGAGTTCATGTACGGAAAAAAATTTAAAACAATAACAAATGTAAGTAAAGAAAATTTATTCACACCCCACAAATGAGCACAAAAGTTTTGTTGTCCAAGTTTGGGAAATTCCACTAGTTCAACCCTAACAACTTGGAATTTTATAGGGAAGAGATTTCCTCCACACATGCTTAAAAAATGGATGTGCATGTTTTAAACATGTTAAAGATGCAAATCACCTATGGATCCAAAGCGTTTGAAGAGTATAAAGAATGCTCGTGAAATTCTCAAGTGAACGTGCGGTGGGATATTTACCCGAGTCAAACTAGCCATCATTTTGCCCATCTAAAAAAAGCTGACCCAACGATCATTGATGATTGTAAAGTGATTTATCATGCGTAACGGGCTGTATTAGCCTAATAAATGACATATGCATTGGGAGTCAAGACTCAGTTAAAAATCCCTGCCTCCCCCTTTTTCACAACGATAGCAAAACCTGCTATATAAAAACTAAGAAGAGCTTACAATCCCCAAAAATTACAGAAACTCTTTGGAATTATCTCTCTACGTTTGTGCATTTTGCATTTCCATTCCACATGTACTCTTTTTTCTTAAAACAAAACTTTGAGTTTTCGCTCTCCCTTCATCCCGTAAACCAAAAAGGCAAATAGATCACAACAAAATGAAAATTTTGGAGTTCAAGTACGGAAAAAATTTAAAACAATAACAAATGTAAGTAAAGAAAATTTATTCACACACCACAAATGAACACAATAGTTTTGTTGTGCAAGTTTGGGAAATTCCACTAGTTCAACCCCAATAGCTTGGAATTTTATAGGAAAGAGATTTGCTCCACACATGCTTTAAAAATGGATATGCATGTTTTAAACATGTTAAAGATGCAAATCACCTATGGATCCAAAGCTTTTGAAGAGAATAAGAAATGCTCATTAAATTCTCAACTGAACGTGCGGTGGGATATTTACCCGAGTCAAACAAGCCATTATTTTGCCCATCTACGAAAAGCTGACCCAAGGATCATGGATGATTGTAAAGGGATTTATCATGCGTATAGGGCTATATTACCATAAGAAAGGACATATGGATTGGGATTCAAGACTCAGTTAAAAATCCCTGCCTCGCCTTTTTTCCCTACGATCGCAAACCCTGATATATAAAAACTAAGAAGAGCTTACAATCCCTAAAAATTACAGAAACACTTTGGAATTATCTCTCTCTACATTTGTGCATTGTGCATTTCCATTCTACATGTACTCTTTTTTATTAAAAGAAAACTTTGAGTTTTCGCTCTCCCTTCATCCCGTAAACCAAAAAGGCAAATAGATCACAACAAAATGAAAATTTTAGAGTTCATGTATGGAAAAAAATTTAAAACAATAACAAATGTAACTAAAGAAAATTTATTCACACACCACAAATGAACACAAAATTTTTGTTGTCCAAGTTTGAGAAATTCCACTAGTTCAACCCTAACAGCTAGGAATTTTATAAGAAAGAGATTTCCACGACAGATGCTTAAACAATGGATTTTCATGTTTTAAACATGTTAAAGATGCAAATCACCTATGGATCCGAAGCTTTTGAAGAGAATAACAAACCCTCATTAAATTCTCAACTGAATGTGCGGTGGGATATTTACCCGAGTCAAACAAGCCATTAGTTTGCCCATCTACAAAAAGCTGACCCAACGATCATGGATGATTGTAAAGTGATTTACCATGCGTAACGGGTTTTATTACCCTAAGAAATGATATATGGATTGGGAGTCAAGACTCAGTTAAAAATCCTTGCCTCCCATTTTTTCCTGACGATTGCAAAACCTGATATTTAAAAACTAAGAAGAGCTTACAATCCCTAAAAATTACAGAAACTCTTTGGAATTATCTCTTTCTACAATTGTGCATTGTGCATTTCCATTCTACAGGTACTCTTTTTTCTTAAAACAAAACTTTGAGTTTTCGCTCTCCCTTCATCCGGTAAACCAAAAATGCAAATAGATCAAAACAAAATGACAATTTTAGAGTTCATGTACGGAAAAAAATTTAAAACAATAACAAATGTAAGTAAAGAAAATTTATTCACACACCACAAATGAACACAAAAGTTTTGTTGTCCAAGTTTGGGAAATTCCACTAGTTCAACCCTAACAGCTTGGAATTTTATAGGAAAGTGATTTCCTACACTCATGCTTTAAAAATGGATATCCATGTTTTAAACATGTTAAAGATGCAATTCACCTATGGATCCAAATCTTTTGAAGAGAATAACAAATGCTCCTTAAATTCGCAACTGAACGTACGGTGGGATGTTTACCCGACTCAAACAAACCATTATTTTGCCCAACTACAAAAAGCTGACCCAACGATGGATGATTTTAAATGATTTATCATGCGTAACGGGATATATTACCCTAAGAAATGACTTATGGATTGGGAGTCAAGACTCAGTTAAAACTATTTTCATAAATCAAAACTTTGAGTTTGTGCTCTCCCTTCATCCTGTAAACCAAAAAGGCAAATAAATCACAACAAAATGAAAATTTTAGAGTTCATGTACGGAAAAAAATTTAAAACAATAACAAATGTAAGTAAAGAAAATTTATTCACACACCACAAATGAACACAAAAGTTTTGTTGTCCAAGTTTTGGAAAATCCACTAGTTCAACCCTAACAGCTTGGAATTTTATAGGAAAGTGATTTCCTCCATACATGCTTAGAAATTGGATTTGCAAGTTTTAAACATGTTCAAGATGCAAATCAACTACGGATCCAAAGCTTTTAAAGAGAATAACAAACGCTCATTAAATTCTCAAGTGACCGTGCGGTGGGATATTTACCCGAGTCAAAGAAGCCATTAGTTTGCCCACTTACAAACAGCTGACCCAACGATCATGGATGATTGTAAAGTGATATATCATGTGTAACGGGCTATATTACCCTAAGAAAAGACTTATGGATTGGGAGTCAAGACTCAGTTAAAAATCCCTGCCTCCCCCTTTTTCCCGATGATAGCAAAACCTGATATATAGAAACTAAGAAGAGCTTACAATCCCTAAAAATTACAGAAACTCTTTGGAATTATCTCTCTCTAAATTTGTGAATTGTGCATTTCCATTCTACAGGTACTCTTTTTTCTTAAAACAAAACTGTGAGTTTTCGCTCTCCCTTCATCCGGGAAACCAAAAAGGCAAATAGATCACAAAAAAATGAAAATTTTAGAGTTCATGTACGGAATAAAATTTAAAACAATAAAAAATGTAAGTAAAGAAAATTTATTCACACACCACAAATGAACACAAAAGTTTTGTTGTCCAAGTTTTGGAAATTCCACTAGTTCAACCCCAAAAGCTTGGAATTTTATTGGAAAGTGATTTCCTACACACATGCTTTAAAAATGGATATCCATGTTTTAAACATGTTAAAGATTCAAATCACCTATGGATCCAAATCATTTGAAGAGAATAACAAACGCTCATTAAATTGTCAAGTGAACATACGGTGGGATATTTACCCGAGTCAAACAAGCCATTATTTTGCCCATCTACAAAAAGCTGACCAAACGATCATGGATGATTGTAAAGTGATTTATCATGCGTAACGGCCTATATTAGCGTAAGAAATAACATATGGATTGGGAGTCAAGACTCAGTTAAAAATCCCTGCCTCCCCCTATTTCCCGATGATTGCAAAACCCCATATATAAAAACTAAGAAGAGCTTACAATCCCTAAAAATTACAGAAACTCTTTGGAATTATCTCTCTCTACATTTGTGCATTGTGCATTTCCATTCTACATGTACTCTTTTTTCTTAAAACAAAACTTTGAGTTTTCAATCTCCCTTCATCCCGTAAACCAAAAAGGCAAATAGATCACAATAAAATGAAAATTTTAGAGTTCATGTAAGGAAAAAAAATTAAAACTATAACAAATGTAAGTCAAGAAAATTTATTCACACACCACAAATGAACACAAAAGTTTTGTTGTGCAAGTTTGGGAAATTCCAGAAGTTTAAGCCTAACAGCTTGGAATTTTATAAGAAAGAGATTTCCTCCACACAAGCTTAAAAAATGGATTTGCACGTTTTAAACATGTTAAAGATGCAAATCACCTATGGAACAAAAACTTTTGAAGAGAATAACAAACGCTCATTAAATTCTCAAGTGAACGTGCGGTGGGATATTTACCCGAGTCAAACAAGCCATTAGTTTGCCCATCTACAAAAAGCTGACCCAATGATCATGGATGATTGTAAAGTGATTTATCATGCGTAACGGGCTATATTACCCTAAGAAATGAATTATGGATTGGGAGTCAAAAATCAGTTAAAAATCCTTGCCTCCCCCTTTTTCCCGACGATTGCAAAACCTGATATATAAAAACTAAGAAGAGCTTACAATCCCTAAAAATTATAGAAACTCTTTGGAATTATCTCGCTCTACATATGTGCACTGTGCATTTTCATTTTCGATGTACACTTTTTTCATAAATCAAAACTTTGAGTTTTCGCTCTCCCTTCATCCCGTAAACCAAAAAGGCAAATAGATCACAACAAAATGAAAATTTTAGAATTCATGTACGGAAAAAAATTTAAAACAATAACAAATGTAAGTAAACAAAATTTATTCACACACCGCAAATGAACACAAAAGTTTTGTTGTCCAAGTTTGGGAAATTCCACTAGTTCAACCCCAACAACTTGGAATTTTATAGGAAAGTAATTTCGTACACACATGCTTTAAAAATGGATATCCATGTTTTAAACATGTTAAAGATGCAAATCACCTATGGATCCAAAGCTTTTGAAGAGAGTAAAAAACGCTCATTAAATTCTCAAGTGAATGTGCGGTGGGATATTTACCCGAGTAGAACAACCCATTATTTTACCCATCTACAAAAAGTTGACCCTACAATCATGGATGATTTTAAAGTGATTTATCATGCGTAACGGGCTATATTACCCTAATAAATGACTTATGGATTGGGAGTCAAGACTCAGTTAAAAATCCTTGCCTCCCCCTTTTTGACGACGATTGCAAAACCTGATATATAAAAACTAAGAAGAGCTTACAATCCCTAAAAATTACACAAACTCTTTGGAATTATCTCGCTCTACATTTGTGCACTGTGCGTTTTCATTTTCGATGTACACTTTTTTCATAAATCAAAACTTTGAGTTTTCGCTCTCCCTTCATCCCGTAACCAAAAATGCAAAAAGATCACAACAAAATGAAAATTTTGGAGTTCATGTACGGAAAAAAATTTAAAACAATAACAAATGTAAGGAAAGAAAATTTATTCACACACCACAAAAGAACAAAAAAGTTTTGTTGTCCAAGTTTGGGAAATTCTACTAGTTCAGCCCTTACAGCTTGGAATTTTATAAGAAAGAGATTTCCTCCACACATGCTTAAAAAATGGATTTGCAAGTTTTAAACATGTTAAAGATGCAAATCACCTATGGATCCAAAGCTTTTCAAGAGAATAACAAACGCTCATTAAATTCTCAAGTGAACGTGCGGTGGGATATTACCCGAGTCAAATAAGCCATTATTTTGTCCATCTACAGAAAGCTGACCTAACAATCATGGATGATTGTAAAGTGATTTATCATTCTTAACGGGCTATATTACCCTAATAAATGACTTAAGGATTGGGAGTCAAGACTCAGTTACAAATCTTTGCCTCCCCCTTTTTCCCGACGATTGCAAAACCTGATATATAAAAACTAAGAAGAGCTTACAATCCCTAAAAATTACAGAAACTCTTTGGAATTATCTCGCTCTACATTAGTGCACTGTGCATTTTCATTTTAGATGTACACTTTTTTCATAAATCAAAACTTTGAGTTTTCGCTCTCCCTTCATCTCGTAAACCAAAAAGGCAAATAGATCACAAAAAAATGAAAATTTTGCAATTCAAGTACGGAAAAAACTTAAAACAATAACAAATGTAAGTAAAGAAAATTTATTCACGCACCACAAATGAACACAAAAGTTTTGTTGTCCAAGTTTCGGAACGGGCTATATTACCCTAAGAAATGACATATGGATTGGGAGTCAAGACTCAGTTAAAAATCCCTGCCTCCCCCTTTTTCCTGACGATTGCAAAACCTGATATATAAAAACTATGAAGAGCTTAGAATCCCTAAAAATTACAGAAACTCTTTGGAATTATCTCGCTCTACATTTGTGCACTGTGCATTTCCATTCTATATGTACTCTTTTTTCTCCAAACAAAACTTTGAGATTTCGCTCTCCCTTCATCCCGTAAACCAAAAAGGGGAATAGATCACAACAAAATGAAAATTTTAGAGTTCATGTACGGAAAAAAATTTAAAAAAATAAAAAATGTAAGTAAAGAAAATTTATTCACACACCACAGATGAACACAAAAGTTTTGTTGTCCAAGTTTGAGAAATTCCACTAGTTCAACCCCAACAGCTTGGAATTTTATAGGAAAGTGATTTCTTACACACATGCTTTAAAAATGGATATCCATGTTTTAAACATGTTAAAGATGCAAATCACCTATGGATCCAAAGCTTTTGAAGGGAATAACAAACGCTCATTCAATTCTCAAGTGAACGTGCGGTGGGATATTTACCCAAGTCAAACAACCCATTATTTGCCCATCTACAAAAAGTTGACCCAACGATCATGGATGATTGTAAAGTGATTTATCATGCGTAACAGGCTATATTACCCTTAGAAATGACATAGGGATTGGGAGTCTAGACTCAGTTAAAAATCCCTGCCTCCCCCTTTTTCCCGACGATTGCAAAATCTTATATATAAAAACTAAGGAGAGCTTACAATCCCTAAAAATTACAGAAACTCTTTGGAGTTATCACGCTCTACATTTGTGCACTATGCACTTTCATTTTAGATGTACACTTTTTTCATAAATCAAAACTTTGAGTTTTCGCTCTCCCTTAATCCCGTAAACAAAAAAATCAAATAGATCACAACAAAATGAAAATTTTCGAGTTCATGTACGGAAAAAAATTTAAAACAAAAAAAAATGTAAATAATTAAAATTTATTCACACACCACAAATGAACACAAAAGTTTTGTTGTCCAAGTTTAGGAAATTGCACTAGTTCAACCCTAACAACTTGGAATTTTATAATAAAGAGATTTCCTCCACACATGCTTTAAAAATGGATTTTCAAGTTTTAAACATGTTAAAGATGCTAATCACCTATGGATCCAAAGCTTTTGAAGAGAGTAACAAACGCTCATTAAATTCTCAAGTGAACGTGCGGTGGGATATTTACCCGAGTCAAACAAGCCATTATTTTGCCCATCTACAGAAAGCTGACCCAGCGATCATGGATGATTGTAAAGTGATTTATCATGCGTAACGGGCTATATTTCCCTAATAAATGACTTATGGATTGGGAGTCAAGACTCAGTTAAAAATCCCTGCCTCACCCTTTTTCCCAACAATTGCAAAACCTGATATATAAAAACTAAGAAGAACTTACAATCCCTCAAAATTACAAAAACTCTTTGGAATTATCTCTCTCTACGTTTGTGCATTGTGCATTTCCATTCTACATGTACACTTTTTTTTTAAAACAAAACTTTGAGTTTTGGTTCTCCCTTCCTCCCGTAATCCAAAAAGGCAAATAGATCACAACAAAATGAAAATTTTGGAGTTCATGTTTGGAAAAAAATTTAAAACAAGAACAAATTTAAGAAAAGAAAATTAATTCATACACCACAAATGAACACAAAAGTTTTTTTGTCCAAGTTTGGGAAATTCCACTAGTTCAACCCCAACAGCTTGGAATTTTATGGGAAAGTGATTTCCTCCACACATGCTTTAAAAATGGATATCCACGATTCAAACATGTTAAAGATGCAAATCACCTATGGATCCAAAGATTTTCCAGAGAATAACAAACGCTCATTAAATTCTCAACTGAACGTGCGGTGGGATATTTACCCGAGTCAAACAACCCATTATTTTGCCCATCTACAAAAAGTTGACCCAACGATCATGGATAATTGTAAAGTGATTTATCATGCGTAACGGGCTATATTACCCTAAGAAATGACTTATGGATTGGGAGTCAAGACTCAATTAAAAATCCCTGCCTCCCCATTTTTCCAAACGATTGCAATACCTGATATATAAAAACTAAGAACAGCTTACAATCCCTAAAAATTACAGAAACTCTTTGGAAATATCTCCCTCTACATTAATGCATTGTGCATTTTCATTTTAGAAGTACACTTTTATCATAAATCAAAACATTGAGTTTTCGCTCTCCCTTCATCCCGTAAACCAAAAAGGCAAATAGATCACAACAAAATAAAAATTTAAGAGTTCATGTACGGAAAAAAATTTAAAACAATAGCAAATGTATGTAAAGAAAATTTATTCACACACCACAAATGAACATAAAAGTTTGGTTGTCCAAGTTTGGGAAATTCCACTAGTTCAACCCTAACAACTTGGAATTTTATAATAAAGAGATTTCCTCCACACATGCTTAAAAAATGGATTTGCAAGTTTTAAACATGTTAAAGATGCAAATCACCTGTGGATCCAACGCTTTTGAAGAGAATAACAAACGCTCATTAAATTCTCAAGTGAACATGCAGTGGGATATTTACCCGAGTCAAACAAGCCATTATTTTGCCCATCTATAGAAAGTTGACCCAACGATCATGGATGATTGTAAAGTGATTTATCATGCCTAACGGGACATATTACCCTAATAAATGACTTATGGATTGGGAGTCAAGACTCAGTTAAAAATCCCTGCCTCCCCCTTTTTCCCGACGATTGCAAAACTTGATATATAAAAACTAAGAAGGGCATACAATCCCTAAAAATTACAGAAACTCTTTGGAATTATCTCTCTCTACGCTTGTCCGTTGTGCATTTCCGTTCTACATGTACTCTTTTTTCTTAAAACAAAACTTTGAGTTTTCGTTCTCCCTTCATCCCGTATACCGAAAAGGCAAATAGATCACAACAAAATGAAAATTTTGGAGTTCAAGTACGGAAAATATTTAAAGCAATAAAAAATATAAGTAAAGAAAATTTATTCACACTACACAAATGAACACAAAAGTTTTGTTGTCCAAGTTTAAGAAATTCCACTAGTTCAACCCCAATAGCTTGGAATTTTATAGGAAAAATATTTTCACCACACATACTTCAAATATGGATATGCATGTTTTAAAAATGTTAAAGATGCAAATCACTTATGGATCCAAAGCTTTTGAAGAGAATAACAAACGCTCATTAAATTCTCAAGTGAACGTGCGGTGGGTTATTTACCCGAGTCAAACAAGTCATTATTTTGCCCATCTACAGAAAGCTGACCCAACGATCATGGATGATTGTAAAGTGATTTATCATGCATAACGGGCTATATAATCCTAATAAATGACTTATGGATTTGGAGTCAAGACTCAGTTAACAATCCCTGCCTCCCCCTTTTTCCCGACGATTGCAAAACCAGATATATAAAAACAAAGAAGAGCTTACAATCCCTAAAAATTACAAAAACTCTTTGGAATTATCACTCTCTACGTTTGTGCATTGTGCATTTCCATTCTACATGTACTCTTTTTTATTAAAACAAAACTTTGAGTTTTCGCTATCCCTTCATCCCGTAAACCAAAAAGGAAAATAGATCACAACAAAATGAAAATTTATGAGTTCATGTACAGATAAAATTTAAAACAATAACAAATGTAAGTAAAGAATATTTATTCACACACCACAAATGAACACAAAAGTTTTGTTGTCCAAGTTTGGCAAATTCCACTAGTTCAACCCCAACAGCTTGGAATTTTGTAGGAAAGAGATTTCCTCCACACATGCTTTAAAAATGGATATCCATGTTTTAAACATGTTAAATATGCAAATCACCTATGGATCCAAAGCTTTTGAAGAGAATAAAAAACGCTCATTAAATTGTCAACTGAACGTGCGGTGGGATATTTACCTGAGTCAAACAAACCATTATTTTGCCCATCTACAAAAAGCTGACCCAACGATCATGAATGATTGTAAAGTGATTTATCATGCGTAACGGGCTATATTACCCTAAGAAATGACTTATGGAATTGGAGTCAAGACTCAGTTAAAAATCCCAGCCTCCCCTTTTTCCCGACGATTGCAAAACCTGATATATAAAAACTAAGAAGAGCTTACAATCCCTAAAAATTATAGAAACTCTTTGGAATTATCTCCCTATACATTTGTGCACTGTCCATTTTCATTTTAGATGTACACTTTTTTCATAAATCAAAACATTGAGCTTTCACTCTCCCTTCATGCTGTAAACCAAAAAGGCAAGTAGATCACAACAAAATGAAAATTTTGGAGTTCAAGTACGGAAAAAATTTAAAACAATAAAAAATGTAAGTAAAGAAAATTTATTCACACACCACAAATGAACACACAAGTTTTGTTGTCCAAGTTCTGGAAATTCCACTAGTTCAACCCCAATAGCTTGGAATTTTATAGGAAAGAGATTTCCTCCACACATGCTTTAAAAATGGATATGCATGTTTTAAACATGTTAAAGATGCAAATCACCTATGGATCCAAAGCTTTTGAAGAGAATAACAAACGCTCTTAAATTCTCAACTGAACGTGTGGTGGGATATATACCCGAGTCAAACAAGCGATTATTTTGCCCATCTACAAAAAGCTGACCCAACGATAATGGATGATTGTAAAGTGATTTATCATACGTAATGGGCTTTATTACCCTAAGAAATGACATATGGATTGGGAGTCAAGACTCAGTTAAAAATCCCTGCCTCCCCCTTTTTCCCGACGATTGCAAAACCTGATATATAAAAACTAAGGAGAGCTTACAATCCCTAAAAATTACAGAAACTCTTCGGAATTATCTATCTCTACGGTAGCGCATTGTGCATTTCCAGTCTACATGTACTCTTGTTTCTTAAAACAAAACTTTGAGTTTTCGCTCTCCCTTCATCCGGTAAAAAAAAAAGGCAAATAGATCACAACAAAATGAAAATTTTAGAGTTCATGTATGGAAAAAAATTTAAAACAATAACAAATATAAGTAAAGAAAATTTATTCACACACCACAAATGAACACAAAAGTTTTGTTGTCCAAGTTTGGGAAATTCCACTAGTTCAACCCTAACAGCTTGGAATTTTATAAGAAAGAGATTTCCTCCATACATGCTTAAAAAATGGATTTGCATGTTTTAAACATGTTAAAGATGCAAATCACCTATGGATCCAAAGCTTTTGAAGAGAATAACAAACGCTCATTAAATTCTCAGGTGAATGTGTAGTGGGATATTTACCCGAGTCAAACAAGCCATTGTTTTGCCCATCTACAAAAAGCTGACCCAACGATCATGGATGATTGTAAAGTGATTTATCATGCATAACTGGCTATATTAACCTAATAAATGACTTATGTATTGGGAGTCAAGACTCAGTTAAAAATCCATGTGTCCCCCTTTTTCTCGACGATTGCAAAACCTGATATATAAAAACTAAGAAGAGCTTACAATCTCTAAAATTTACAGAAACTCTTTGGAATTATCTCTCTCGACAGTTGTGCATTGTGCATTTCCATTCTACATGTACTATTTTTTCTTAAAACAAAACTTTGAGTATTTGCTCTCCCTTCATCCCGTAAACCAAAAAGTTTAAACTATCACAACAAAATGAAAATTTTGGAGTTCAATTACTGAAAAAATTTAAACTAATAACAAATGTAAGTAAAGAAAATTTATTCACACACCACAAATGAACACAAAAGTTTGTTGTCCAAGTTTTGGAAATTCCACTAGTTCAACCCCAACAGCTTGGAATTTTATTGGAAAGTGATTTCCTACACACATGCTTAAAAATGGATAAGCATGTTTTAAACATGTTAAAGATGCAAATCACCTATGGATCCAAAGCTTTTGAAGACAATAATAAACACTCATTAAATTCTCAAGTGAACGAGCGATGGGATATTTACACGACTCAAACTAGCCATTATTTTGCCCATCTACAAAAAGTTGTCTGAACGATCATCGAGGTTTGAAAAGTAATTATCATGCGTAACGGGCTATATTACCCTAATAAATGACTTATGGATTGGGAGTCAAGACTCAGTTAAAAATCCCCGCCTCCCCCTTTTTCCCGACGATTCCAAAACCCGATATATAAAAACTAAGAAGAGCTTACAATCCCTAAAAATTACAAAAACTCTTTGGAATTTTCTCTCGCTACATTTGTGCATTGTGCATTTCCATTCTACATGTACTCTTTTTTCTTAAAACAAAACTTTGAGTTTTCACACTCCCTTCATTCCGTAAAGGAAAAAGGCGAATAGATCACAACAAAATAAAAATTTTACAGTTCAAGTACGGAAAAAATTTAAAACAATAAAAAATATAAGTAAAGAAAATTTATTCACACACCACAAATGAACACAAAAGTTTGTTGTCCAAGTTTGGGAAATTCCACTAGTTCAACCCCAAAAGCTTGGAATTTTATAGGAAAGTGATTTGCTATACACATGCTTTAAAAATGGATATGCATGTTTTAAACATGTTTTAAACATGTTAAAGATGCAAATCACCTATGGATCCAAAGATTTTGAAGAGAATAACAAACGCTCATTAAATTCTCAAGGGAACGTGCGGTGGGATATTTACCCGAGTCACACAACCCATTATTTTACCAATCTACAAAAAGCTGACCCAACGATTATGGATGATTGTAAAGTGATTTATCATGCGTAACGGGCTATATTACCCTAAGAAATGACTTATGGATTGGGAGTCAAGACCCAGTTAAAAATCCCTGCCTCCCCGTTTTTCCCGATGATTGCAAAACCTGATATCTAAAAACTAAGAAGAGCTTAGAACGCCTAAAAATTACAGAAACTATTTGGAATTATCTCGCTCTACATTAGTGCACTGTGCATTTTCATTTTAGACGTACACTTTTTTCATAAATAAATACTTTGAGTTTTCGATCTCCCTTCATCCCGTCAACCAAAAAGGCAAATAGATCACAACAAAATGAAAATTTTAGAGTTCATGTACGGAAAAATATTTAAACAATAAAAAAAGTAAGTAAAGAAAATTTATTCACACACCACAAATGAACACAAAAGTTTTGTTGTCCAAGTTTGGGAAATTCCACTAGTTCGACCCTAACAGCTTTGAATTTTATAAGAAAGAGATTTCCTCCACACATGCTTAAAAAATGGATTTGCATGTTTTAAACATGTTAAAGATGCAAATCACCTATGGATCCATAGCTTTTGAAGAGAATAAACACGCTCATTAAATTCTCAACTGAACGTGCGGTGGGATATTTAGCCGAGTCAAACAAGCAATTATTTTGCCCATCTACAAAAAGCTAACCCAACGATCATGGATGATTGTAAAGTGATTTATCATGTGTAACGGGATATATTACCCAAAGAGATGACTTATGGATTGGGAGTCAAGACTCAGTTAAAAATCCCTGCCTCCCCCTTTTTCCCGACGATTGCAAAACCTGATATATAAAAACAAGGAAGAGCTTACAATCCCTAAAAATTATAGAAACTCTATGGAATTATCTCACTCTACATTAGTGCATTGTGCATTTCCATTTTAGATGTACGCTTTTTTTATAAATGAAAACTTTGAGTTTTCGCTCTCCCTTCATCCCGTAAACCAAAAAGGCAAATAGATCACAACAAAATGAAAATTTTAGAGTTCCGGTACGGAAAAAAATTTAAAACAATAACAAATGTAAGTAAAGAAAATTTATTCACACCACAAATGAACACAAAAGTTTTGTTGTCCAAGTTTGGGAAATTCCACTAGTTCAACCCGCTTGGAATTTGAAAGGAAAGAGATTTCCTCCACACATGTTTTAAAAATGGATACGCATGTTTTAAACATGTTAAGGATGCAAATCACCTATAGATCCAAAGCTTTTGAAGAGAATAACAAACGCTCTTAAATTCTCAAGTGAACGTGCGGTGGGATATTTACCCGAGTCAAACAAACCACTATTTTGCCCATCTACAAAAAGCTGACCCAACAATCATGGATGATTGTAAAGTGATTTATCATGCGTAACGGGCTATATTACCCTAAGAAATGACTTATGGATTGCGAGTCAAGACTCAGTTAAAAATCCCTGCCTCCCCCTTTTTACAGACGATTAAAAAACCTGATATATAAAACTTAAGTAGAGCTTACAATCCCTAAAAATTATAGAAACTCTATGGAATTATCTCGCTCTACATTAGTGCACTGTGCATTTTCATTTTAGATGTACGCTTTTTTCATCAATCAAAACATTGAGTTTTCGCTCTCCTTTCATCCCGTAAACCAAAAAGGCAAATAGATCACACCAAAATGAAAATTTTAGAGTTCATGTACGGAAAAAAATTTAAAACAATAACAAATGTTAGTAAAGAAAATTTGTTCACACACCACAAATGAACACAAAAGTTTTGTCGTCCAAGTTTGGGAAATTGCACTAGTTCAACCCTAACAGCTTGGAATTTTATTAGAAAGAAATTTCCTCAACACATGCTTAAAAATTGGTTTTGCATGTTTTAAACATGTTAAAGATGCAAATCACCTATGGTTCCATAGCTTTTGAAGAGAATAACAAACGGTCATTAAATTCTCAAGTGAACGTGCGGTGGGATATTTACACGAGTCAAACAAGCCATTATTTTGCCCATCTACAAAAAGCTGACCCAACGACGATGGATGATTGTAAAGTGATTGATCATGCGTCAAGGGGTATATTACCCTAATAAATGACTTATGGATTGGGAGTCAAGACTCAGTTAAAAATCCCTGCCTCCTCCTTTTTTCGACGATTGCAAAACCTGATATATAAAAACTAAGAAGAGCTTACAATCCCTAAAAATTACAAAAACTCTTTGGAATTATGTCACTCTACATTTTTGCGTTGTGCATTTCCATTCTACATGTAATCTTTTTTCTTAAAACAAAACTTTGAGTTTTTGCTCTCCCTTCATCCCGTAAACCAAAAAGGCGAATAGATCACAACAAAATGAAAATTTTGGAGTTCATGTATGGAAAAAATTCAAACCAATAACAAATGTAAGTAAAGAAAAATTATTCTCACACCACAAATGAACACAAAAGTTTTTTTGTCCAGGTTTGGAAAATTCCACTAGTTCAACCCCAACAGTTTGGAATTTTATAGGAAAGAGATTTCCTACACACACGCTTTAAAAAGGGATATGCATGTTTTAAACATGTTAAAGATGCAAATCACATATGGATCCAAAGCTTTTGAAGAGAATAACAAACGCTCATTAAATTCTCTAGTGAACGTGCGGTGGGATATTTCCCAAGTCAAACAAGCCATTATTTTGCCCATCTACAAAAAGCTGACCCAACGACCATGGATGATTGTATAGTGATTTATCATGCGTAACAGGCTACATTACCCTAAGAAATGACTTATGGATTTGGAGTCAAGACTCAGTTAATAATCCCTGCCTCCCCATTTTTCCCGACGATTGCAAAACCTGATATATAAAAAATAAGAAGAGCTTACAATCGCAAAAAATTACAGAAAGTCTTTAGAATTATCTCGTTCTACATTTGTGCACTGTGCAATTCCATTTTATATGTACACTTTTTTCATAAATCAAAACTTTGAGTTTTCGCTCTCCCTTCATCCCTTTAACCAAAAACGCAAATAGATCGCAACAAAATGAAAATTTTAGAGTTCATGTACGGAAAAAAATTTAAAACAATAACTAATGTTAGTTAAGAAAATTTATTGACACACCACAAATGAACACAAAAGTTTTGTTGTCCAAGTTTGGGAAATTCCACTAGTTCAACCCTAACAGCTTGGAATTTTATAAGAAAGAGATTTCCTCCACACATGCTTAAAAAAAAGATTTGTAGGTTTTAAACATGTTAAAGATGCAAATCACATATGGATCCATAGCTTTTGAAGAGAATAACAAACGCTCATTAAATTCTCAATTGAACGTGCGGTGGGTTATTTACCTGAGTCAAACAAGCCATTATTTTGCCCATCTACAAAAAGCTGACCCAACGATCATGGATGATTGTAAAGTGATTTATCACGCGTAACGGGCTATATTACCCTAAGAAATGACTTATGGATTGGGAGTCAAAACTCAGTAAAAAATCCCTACCTCCCCCTTTTTCCCGACGATTGCAAAACCTAATATATAAAAACTAAGAAGAGCTTAGAATCCCTAAAAATTATAGAAACACTTTGGAATTATCTCGCTCTACATTCGTGCACTGTGCATTTTCATTTTAGATGTACACTTTTTTCGTAAATCAAAACTTTGAGTTTTCGCTCACCCTTCATCCCTTAAACCAAAAACGCAAATAGATCACAACAAATGAAAATTTTCGAGTTCATGTACGGAAAAAAATTTAAAAAAATAACAAATGTAAGTTCAGAAAATTTATTCACACAGCACAAATGAACACAAAAGTTTTTTTGTCCAAGTTTGGGAAATTCCACTAGTTCAACCCTAACAACCTGGAATTTTATAAGAAAGATATTTCCTCCACACATGCTTAAAAATTTGATTTGCATGTTTTAAACTTGTTAAAGATGCAAATCACCTATGGATCCATAGCTTTTGAAGAGAATAACAAACGCTCATTAAATTGTCAAGTGAACGTGCGGTGGGATATTTACCTGAGTAAAACAAGACATTATTTTGCCCATCTAGAAAAAGTTGACCCAACGATCATGGATGATTGTAAAGTGATTTATCATGCGTAACGGGCTATATTACCCTAAGAAATGACTTACGGATTGGGAGTCAAGACTCAGTTAAAAATCCCTGCCTCCCCCTTTTTCCCGACGATTGCAAAGCCTGATATATAAAAACTAAGAAGAGCTTACAATCCCTAAAAATTACAGAAAATCTTTGGAATTATCTCGCTCTACATTAGTGCACTGTGCATTTTCATTTTAGATGTTTACTTTTTTTATGAATCAAAACTTTGAGTTTTCGCTCTCCCTTCATCCCGTAAACCAAAAAGGCAAATAGATCACAACAAAATGAAAATTTTAGAGTTCATGTACGGAAAAATATTTAAAACAATAACAAATGTAAGTAAAGAAAATTTATTGACACACCACAAATGAACACAAAAGTTTTGTTGTCCAAGTTTGGGAAATTCCACTAGTTCAACCGTAACAGCTTGGAATTTTATAAGAAATAGATTTCCTCCACAGATGCTTAAAAATGGATTTGCATGTTTTAAACATGTTAAAGAACCAAATCACCTATGGATCCAAAGCTTTTGAAGAGAATAAAAAACGCTAATTAAATTCTCAAGTGAACGTGCGGTTGGATATTTACCCGAGTCAAACAAGCCATTATTTTGCCCATGTACAAAAAGTTGACCCAACGATCATGGATGATTGTAAAGTGATTTATCAAGCGTAACGGGTTATATTACCCTAATAAATGACTTATGGATTGGGTGTCAAGACTCAGTTAAAAATCCCTGCCTCCCCCTTTTTCCCGACGATTGCAAAACCTGATATATAAAAACTAAGAAGAGCTAAAAATCGCTAAAAATTACAGAAATTCTTTTCAATTATCTCGGTATACATTTGTGCATTGTGCATTTTCATTTTAGATGTACACTTTTTTCATAAATCAAAACTGTGAGTTTTCGCTCTCCCTTCATCCTGTAAACCAAAAAGGCAAATAGATCACAGCAAAATGAAAATTTTAGAGTTCATGTACGGAGAAATATTTAAAACAATAACAAATGTAAGTAAAGAAAATTTATTCACACACCACCAATGAACACAAAAGTTTTGTTGTCCAAGTTTGGGAAATTCCGCTAGTTCAACCCTAACAGCGTGGAATTTTATAAGAAAGAGATTTCCTCAACACATGTTTAAAAAATGGATTTGCATGATTTAAACATGTTAAATATGCAAATCACCAATGGATCCATAGCTTTTGAAGAGAATAACAAACGCTCATTAAATTCCCAAGTGAACGTGCAGTGGGATATTTACACAAGTCAAACAAGCCATTATTTTGCCCATCTACAAAAAGCTGACCCAACAATCATCGATGATTGTAAATTGATTTATCAAGTGTAACGGCCTATGTTACCCTAATAAATGACTTATGGATTGGAAGTCAAGGCTCAGTTAAAAATCCCTGCATCCCCCTTTTTCCCGACGATTGCAAAACCTGTTATATAAATACTAAGAAGAGCTTACAATCCCAAAAAATTACAGAAACTCTTTGGAATTATCTCTTTCTACATTTGTGCATTGTGAATTTACATTCTACATATACTCTTTTTTTTAAAACAACACTTTGAGTTTTCGCTCTCCCTTCATCCCGTAAATCAAAAAGGAAAAAAGATCACAACAAAATGAAAATTTTGGAGTTCAAAAACGGAAAAAATTTAAAACGATAACAAATGTAAGTAAAGAAAATTTATTCACACACCACAAATGAACACAAAAGTTTGTTGTCCAAGTTTGGGAAATTCCACTAGTTCAACCCCAATAGCTTGGAATTTTATAGGAAAGTGATTTCCTACACAAATGCTTTAAAAATGGATATGCATGTTTTAAACATGTTAAAGATGCAAATCACCTCTGGATCCAAAGCTTTTGAAGAGAATAACAAATGCTCATGAAGTTCTCAAGTGAACATGCGGTGGGATATTTACCCGAGTCAAAAAAGCCATTATTTTGCCCATCTACAAAAAGCTGACCCAACGATCATGGATGATTGTAAAGTGATTTGTCATGCTTAACAGGCTATATTACCCTAAGAAATGACTTATGGATTGGGAGTAAAGACTCAGTTAAAAATCCCTGCCTCCCCCTTTTTATAGACGATTACAGAACCTGATATATAAAAACTAAGAAGAGCTTACAATCCCTAAAAATTTCAGAAACTCTATGGAATTATCTCGCTCTACATTAGAGCACTGTGGATTTTCATTTTAGAAGTACGTTTTTTCATGAATCAAAACATTGAGTTTTCGGTCTCCCTTGATCCAGTAAACCAAAAAGGTAAATAGATCACAACAAAATGAAAATTTTAGAGTTCATGTACGGAAAAAAATTTAAAACAATAACAAATGTAAGTAAAGAAAATTTATTCACACACCACAAATGAACACAAAAGTTTTGTTGTCCAAGTTTGGGAAATTCCACTAGTTCAACCCTAACAGCTTGGAATTTTATTAGAAAGAGATTTCCTCCACACAAGCTTAAAAAATGGATTTGCATGTTTTCAATATGTTAAAGATGCAAACCAGCTATGGATCCATAGCTTTTGAAGAGAATAACAAACGGTCATGAAATTCTCAACTGAACGTGCGGTGGGATATTTACCCGAGTCAAACAAGCCATTATTTTGCCCATCTACAAAAAACTGACCCAACGATCATGGATGATTGTAAAGTGATTTATCATGCGTAACGGGCTATATTACCCTAATAAATAACTTATGGATTGGGAGTCAAGATTCAGTTAAAAATCCCTGCCTCCCCCTTTTTCCCGTCGATTGCAAAACCTGATATATAAAAACTAAGAAGAGCTTACAATCCCTAAAAATTACAGAAACTCTTTGGAATTATGTCACTCTACATTTTTGCATTGTGCATTTCAATTCTACATGTAATCTTTTTTCTTAAAACAAAACTTTGAGTTTTCGCTCTCCCTTCATCCCGTAAACCAACAAGGCGAATAGATCACAACAAAATAAAAATTTTGGAGTTCATGTATTGAAAAAATTTTAACCAATAACAAATGTAAGAAAATAAAATTTATTCACACACCAAAATTGAACACAAAAGTTTCTTTGTTCTGGTTTGGGAAATTCCACTAGTTCAACCCCAACAGTTTGGAATTTTATAGGAAAGAGATTTCCTACACACATGCTTTAAAAAGGGATATGCATGTTTTAAACATGTTAAACATGCAAATCACATATGGATCCAAAGCTTTTGAAGAGAATAACAAACGCTCATTAAATTCTCAAGTGAACGTGCGGTGGGATATTTCCCGAGTCAAACAAGCCATTATTTTGCCCATCTACAAAAAGCTGACCCAACGACCATGCATGATTGTAAAGTGATTTATCATGCGTAACAGGCTATATTACCCTAAGAAATGACTTATGGATTTGGAGTCAAGACTCAGTTAATAATACCTGCCTCCCCCTTTTTCCCGATGATTGCAAAACTTGATATATAAAAACTAAGAAGAGCTTACAATCCCAAAAAATTTCAGAAAATCTTTAGAATTATCTCGCTCTACATTTGTGCACTGTGCATTTTCATTTCAGATGTACACTTTTTTCATAAATCAAAATTTTGAGTTTTCGCTCTCCCTTCATCCCTTTAACCAAAAACGCAAATAGATCACAACAAAATGAAAATTTTAGAGTTCATGTGCGGAAAAAAATTTAAAAAATAACAAATGTAAGGTAAGAAAATTTATTCACACACCAAAAATGAACTCAAAAGTTTTGTTGTCCAAGTTTCGGAAATTCCACTAGTTTAACCCTAACAGCTTGGAATTTTATAAGAAAGAGATTTCCTCCACACATGCTTAAAAAAAGGATTTGTAGGTTTTAAACATGTTAAAGATACAAATCACCTATGGATCCATAGCTTTTGAAGAGAATAACAAACGCTCATTAAATTCTCAACTGAATGTCCGGTGGGTTATTTACCTGAGTCATACAAGCCATTATTTAGCCCATCTACAAAAAGCTGACCCAACGATCATGGATGATTGTAAACTGATTTATCATGCGTAACAGGCTATATTACCCTAAGAAATGACTGATGGATTGGGAGTCAAGACACAGTTAAAAATCCCTACCTCCCCCTTTTTCCCGACGATTGCAAAACCTGATATATAAAAACTAAGAAGAGCTTACAATCCCTAAAAATTACAGAAACTCTATGGAATTATCTCGCTCTACATTAGTGCACTGTGCATTTTCATTTTAGATGTACACTTTTTTCGTAAATCAAAACTTTGAGTTTTCGCTCTCCCTTCATCCCTTAAACCAAAAACGCAAATAGATCACAACAAAATGAAAATTTTAGAGTTCATGTACGGAAAAAAATTTAAAACAATAACAAATGTAAGTTAAGAAAATTTATTCACACAGCACAAATGAACACAAAAGTTTTGTTGTCCAAGTTTGGGAAATTCCACTAGTTCAACCCTAATAGCTTCGAATTTTATAAGAAATAGATTTCCTCAACACATGCTTAAAAATTGGATTTGCATGTTTTAAACATGTTAAAGATGCAAATGACCTATGGATCCATAGCTTTATAATAGAATAACAAACGCTCATTAAATTCTCAATTGAACTCGGGGTGGGATATTTACCCGAGTCAAACAAGCCATTATTTTGCCCATCTACAAAAAGCTGACCCAAATATCATGGATGATTGTAAAGTGATTTATCATGCGTAACGGGCTATATTACCCTAATAAATAACTTATGGATTGGGAGTCAACACTCAGTTAAAAATCCCTGCCTCCCCCTTTTTCCCGAAGATTGCAAAACCTGATATATAAAAACTAAGAAGAGCTTACAATCCCTAAAAATTACAGAAACTCTTTGGAATTATGTCACTCTACTTTTTTGCATTGTGCATTTCCATTCTACATGTAATCTTTTTTCTTAAAACAAAACTTTGACTTTTCGCTCTCCCTTCATCCCGTAAACCGAAAAGGCGAATACATCACAACAAAATGAAAATTTTGGAGTCCATGTATGCAAAAAATTTAAACCAATAAAAAATGTAAGAAAATAAAAATTTTTCACACACCAAAATTGAACACAAAAGTTTCTTTGTTCTGGTTTGGGAAATTCCACTAGTTCAACCCCAACAGTTTGAAATTTTATAGGAAAGAGATTTCCTACACACATGCTTTAAAAAGGGATATGCATGTTTTAAACATGTTAAAGATGCAAATCACATATGGATCCAAAGCTTTTGAAGAGAATAACAAACGCTCATTAAATTCTCAAGTGAACGTGCGGTGGGATATTTCCCGAGTCAAACAAGCCATTATTTTGCCCATCTACAAAAAGCTGACCCAACGATCATGGATGATTGTAAAGTGATTTATCATGCGTAACAGGCTATCTTACCCTAAGAAATGACTTATGGATTGGGAGTCAAGACTCAGTTAAAAAACCCTGCCTCCCCCTTTTTCCCGACGATTGCAAAACCTGATATATAAAAACTAAGAAGAGCTTACAATCCCTAAAAATTACAGAAACTCTTTGGTATTATCTCGCTCTACATTAGTGCACTGTGCATTTTCATTTTAGATGTACACATTTTTCATTAATCAAAACTTTGAGTTTTCGCTCTCCCTTAATCCTGTAAACCAACAAGGCAAATAGATCACAACAAAATGAAAATTTTAGAGTTCCTGTGCGGAAAAAAATTTAAAACAATAAAAAATGTAAGTAAAGAAAATTTATTCACACACCACAAATGAACACAAAAGTTTTGTTGTCCAAGTTTGGGAAATTCCACTAGTTCAACTCTAACAGCTTGGAATTTTATAAGAAAGAGATTTCCTCCACACATGCTTAAAAATGGATTTGCATGTTTTAAACATGTTAAAGATGCAAATCACCTATGGATCCAAAACTTTTGAAGAGAATAAAAAACGATCATTAAATTCTCAAATGAACGTGCGGCGGGATATTTACCCGAGTCAAACAAACTATTATTTTGCCCATCTACAAAAAGCTGACCCAACGATCATGAATGATTGTAAAGTGATTTATCATGTGTAACGGGATATATTACTATAATAAATGACTTATGGATTGGGTATCAAGACTCAGTTAAAAATCCTTGCCTCCCCTGTTTCCCGACGATTGCAAAACCTGATATATAAATACTAGGAAGAGCTTACAATCCCAAAAAATTACAGAAACTCTTTAGAATTATCTCCTTCTACATTTGTGCATTGTGCATTTCCATTCTACATATACTCTTTTTTCATAAAACAACACTTTGAGTTTTCGCTCTCCCTTCATCCCGTAAATCAAAAAGGAAAAAAGATCACAACAAAATGAAAATTTTGGAGTTCAAGATCGGAAAAAAATTAAAACAATAAAAAATGTAAGTAAAGAAAATTTATTCACACACCACAAATGAACAGAAAAGTTTGTTGTCCAAGTTTGGGAAATTCCACCATTTCAACCGCAACAGCTTAAAATTTTATAGGAAAGTGATTTCCTACACACATGCTTTAAAAATGGATATGCATGTTTTAAACATGTTAAAGATGCAAATCACCTATGGATCCAAAGCTTTTGTAGAGAATAACAAACGCTCATTAAATTCTCAACTGAACGTGCGGTGGGAGATTTACCCGAGTCAAACAAGCCATTATTTTGCCCATCTACAAAAAGCTGACCCAACGATCATGGATGATTGTAAAGTGATTTATCATGCGTAACGGGCTATATTACCATAAGAAATGACTTATGGATTGGGAGTCAAGACTTAGCTAAAAATCCCTGCCTCCCCCTTTTTCCCGACCATTGAAAAACCTGATATAAAAAAACTGAGAAGAGCTTACAATCCCTAAAAATTACAGAAACTCTTTGGAATTATCTCGCTCTACATTTGTGCACTGTGCATTTTCATTTTAGATGTACACTTTTTTCATAAATCAAAACTGTGAGTTTTCGCTCTCCCTTCATCCCGTAAACCAAAAAGGCAAATAGATCACAACAAAATGAAAATTTTAGAGTTCATGTACGGAAAAATATTTAAAACAATAACAAATGAAAGTAAAGAAAATTTATTCACACACCACAAATGAACACAAAATTTTTGTTGTCCAAGTTTGGGAAATTTCACTATTTCAACCCTAACAGCTTGGAAGTTTATAAGAAAGAGATTTCCTCAACACCTGCTTAAAAAGTGGATTTGCATGTTTTAAACATGTTAAAGATGCAAATCACCTATGGATCCCTAGCTTTTGAAGTGAATAACAAACACTCATTAAATTCCCAAGTGAACGTGCGGTGGGATATTTACACGAGCAAACAAGCCATTATTTTGCCAATCTACAAAAAGCTGACCCAACAATCATGGATGATTGTAAAGTGATTTATCATGCGTAACGGGGTATATTACCCTAATAAATGACTTATGGATTGGAAGTCAAGGCTCAGTTAAAAATCCCTTCCTCCGCCTTTTTCCTGACGATTGCAAAACCTGATTTATAAAAACTAAGAAGAGCTTACAATCCCTAAAAATTACAGAAACTCTTTGGAATTATCTCGCTCCACATTAGTGCACTGTGCATTTTCATTTTAGATGTAGACTTTTTTCAAAAATCAAAATTTGAGTTATCGCTCTCCCTTCATCCCGTAAACCAAAAAGGCAAATAGATCACAACAAAATAAAAATTTTAAAGTTCGTGTACAGAAAAAATTTAAACCAATAACAAATGTAAGAAAATAAAATTTATTCACACACCAAAATTGAACACAAAAGTTTCTTTGTTCTGGTTTGGGAAATTCCACTAGTTCAACCCCAACAGTTTGGAATTTTAGAGGAAAGAGATTTCCTACACACATGCTTTAAAAAGGGATATGCATGTTTTAAACATGTTAAAGATGCAAATCACATATGGATCCAAAGCTTTTGAAGAGAATAACAAACGCTCATTAAATTCTCAAATGAACGTGCGGTGGGATATTTCCCGAGTCAAACAAGCCATTATTTTGCCCATCTACAAAAAGCTGACCCAACGTCCATGGATGATTGAAAGTGATTTATCATGTGTAACTGGCTATATTACCCTAAGAAATGACTTATGGATTGGGAGTCAAGACTCAGTTAAAAATCCCTGCCTCCCCCTTTTTCCCGACGATTGCAAAACCTGATATATAAAAACTAAGAAGAGCTTACAATCCCTAAAAATTACAGAAACTCTTTGGAATTATCTCGCTCTACATTAGTGCACTGTGCATTTTCATTTTAGATGTACACTTTTTTCATTAATCAAAACTTTGAGTTTTCGCTCTCCCTTCATCCTGTAAACCAACAAGGCAAATAGATCACAACAAAATGAAAATTTTAGAGTTCATGTGCGGAAAAAAATTTAAAACAATAAAAAATGTAAGTAAAGAAAATTTATTCACACACCACAAATGAACACAAAATTTTTGTTGTCCAAGTTTGGGATATTCCACTAGTTCAACTCTAACAACTTGGAATTTTATAAGAAAGAGATTTCCTCCACACATGCTTAAAAATTTATTTGCATGTTTTAAACATGTTAAAGATGCAAATCACCTATGGATCCAAAGCTTTTGAAGAGAATAAAAAACGATCATTAAATTCTCAAATGAACGTGTGGTGGGATATTTACCCGAGTCAAACAAACCATTATTTTGCCCATCTACAAAAAGCTGACCCAACGATCATGAATGATTGTAAAGTGATTTATCATGTGTAACGGGATATATTACTATAATAAATGACGTATGGATTGGGTATCAAGACTCAGTTAAAAATCCCTGCCTCCCCTGTTTCCCGACGATTGCAAAACCTGATATATAAATACTAAGAAGAGCTTACAATCCCAAAAAATTACAGAAACTCTTTGGAATTATCTCCTTATACATTTGTGCATTGTGCATTTCCATTCTACATATACTCATTTTTCTTAAAACAACACTTTGAGTTTTCGCTCTCCCTTCATCCCGTAAACCAAAAAGGCAAATAGATCACAACAAAATAAAAATTTTAAAGTTCATGAACGGAAAAAAATTTAAAACAATAAAAAATGTAAGTAAAGAAAATTTATTCACAAACCACAAATGAACACAAAAGTTTTGTTGTCCAAGTTTGGGAAATTCCAATAGTTTAACCTCAACATCTTGGAATTTTATAGGAAAGAGATTTCCTCCACACATGCTTTAAAAATGGATATGCATGTTTTAAACATGTTAAAGATGCAAATCACCTATGGATCCAAAGCTTTTGAAGAGAATAACAAATGCTCATTAAATTCTCAACTGAACGTGCGGTGGGATATTTACCCACGTCAAACAAGCCATTGTTTTGCCCATCTACAAAAGGCTGACCCAACGATCATGGATGATTGTAAAGTGATTTATCATGCGTAACGGGCTATATTACCCTAAGAAATGAGTTATGGATTGGGAGGCAAGACTCAGTTAAAAATCCTTGCCTCCCCCTTTTTCCCGACGATTGCAAACCTGATATATAAAAACTTAGAAGAGCTTACAATCCCTATAGTTTACAAAAACTCTATGGAATTATCTCGCTCTAAATTAGTGCACTGTGCATTTTCATTTTAGTTGTACACTTTTTTTATAACTCAAAACTTTGAGTTTTCGCTCTCCTTTCATCCCGTTTACCAAAAAGGCAAATAGATCACAACAAAATGAAAATTTTAGAGTTCATGTACGGAAAACAATTTCAAAAAATAACAAATGTAAGTAAAAAAAATTTATTCACACACCACAAATGAACACAAAAGTTTTCTTGTCCAAGTTTCGGAAATTCCACTAGTTCAACCCTAACAACTTGGAATTTTATAAGAAAGTGATTTCCTCAACACATGCTTAAAAAATGGATATGCATGTTTTAAACATGTTAAAGATGCAAATCACCTATGGATCCAAAGCTTTTGAAGAGAATAACAAATGCTCATTAAATTCTCAAGTGAATGTGCTGTGGGATATTTACCCGAGTCAAACAAGCCATTATTTTGCCCATTTACAAAAAGCTGACCCAACGATCATGGATGATTGTAAAGTGATTTATCACGTGTAACTGGCTATATTACCCTAAGAAATGACTTATGGATTGGGAGTCAAGACTCAGTTAAAAATCCCTGCCTCCCCCTTTTTCCCGACGATTGCAAAACCTGATATATAAAAACTAAGAAGAGCTTACAATCCCTAAAAATTACAGAAACTCTTTGGAATTATCTCGCTCTACATTAGTGCACTGTGCATTTTCATTTTAGATGTACAATTTTTTCATTAATCAAAACTTTGAGTTTTCGCTCTCCCTTAATCCTGTAAACCAACAAGGCAAATAGATCACAACAAAATGAAAATTTTAGAGTTCATGTGCGGAAAAAAAATTAAAACAATAAAAAATGTAAGTAAAGAAAATTTATTCACACACCACAAATGAACACAAAATTTTTGTTGTCCAAGTTTGGGATATTCCACTAGTTCAACTCTAACAACTTGGAATTTTATAAGAAAGAGATTTCCTCCACACATGCTTAAAAATTTATTTGCATGTTTTAAACATGTTAAAGATGCAAATCACCTATGGATCCAAAGCTTTTGAAGAGAATAAAAAACGATCATTAAATTCTCAAATGAACGTGTGGTGGGATATTTACCCGAGTCAAACAAACCATTATTTTGCCCATCTACAAAAAGCTGACCCAACGATCATGAATGATTGTAAAGTGATTTATCATGTGTAACGGGATATATTACTATAATAAATGACGTATGGATTGGGTATCAAGACTCAGTTAAAAATCCCTGCCTCCCCTGTTTCCCTACGATTGCAAAACCTGATATATAAATACTAAGAAGAGCTTACAATCCCAAAAAATTACAGAAACTCTTTGGAATTATCTCCTTATACATTTGTGCATTGTGCATTTCCATTCTACATATACTCATTTTTCTTAAAACAACACTTTGAGTTTTCGCTCTCCCTTCATCCCGTAAACCAAAAAGGCAAATAGATCACAACAAAATAAAAATTTTAAAGTTCATGAACGGAAAAAAATTTAAAACAATAAAAAATGTAAGTAAAGAAAATTTATTCACAAACCACAAATGAACACAAAAGTTTTGTTGTCCAAGTTTCGGAAATTCCAATAGTTCAACCTCAACAGCTTGGAATTTTATAGGAAAGAGATTTCATCCACACATGCTTTAAAAATGGATATGCAAGTTTTAAACATGTTAAAGATGTAAATCACCTATGGATCCAAAGCTTTTGAAGAGAATAACAAACGCTCATTAAATTCTCAACTGAACTTGCGGTGGGATATTTACCCGCGTCAAACAAGCCATTGTTTTGCCCATCTACAAAAAGGCTGACCCAACGATCATGGATGATTGTAAAGTGATTTATCATGCGTAACGGGCTATATTACCCTAAGAAATAAGTTATGGATTGGGAGTCAAGACTCAATTAAAAATCCCTGCCTCCCCCTTTTTCCCGACGATTGCAAAACCTGATATATAAAAACTAAGAAGAGCTTACAATCCCTAAAAATTACAGAAACTCTTTGGAATTATCTCTCTCTACGTTTGTGCATTGTGCATTTCCATTCAACATGTACTTATTTTTCTTAAAACAAAACTTTGAGTTTTCGCTGCCCCTTCATCCCGAGAACCAAAAACGCAAATAGATCACAACAAAATGAAAATTTTGGAGTTCAAGTGCGGAAAAAATTTAAAACAATTACAAATGAAATTAAAGAAAATTTATTCACACACCACAAATGAGCACAAAAGTTTTGTTGTCCAAGTTTGGGAAATTCCACTAGTTCAACCCCAACAGCTTGGAATTTTATAGGAAAGAGATTTCCTCCACACTTGCTTTAAAAATGGATACGCATGTTTTAAACATGTTAAAGATGCAAATTACCTATGGATCCAAAGCTTTTAAGGAGAATAAAAAACGCTCATTAAATTCTCAACTGAACATGCAGTGGGATATTTACCCGAGTCAAACAAGCCATTATTTTGCCCATCTACAAAAAGCTGACCCAACGATCATGGATGATTGTAAAGTGATTTATCATGCGTAACGGGCTATATTACTATAATAAATGACTTATGGATTGGGAGTCAAGACTCTGTTAAAAATCTGAGCCTCCCCCTTTTTCCCGACGATTACAAAACCTGATATAAAAAAACTGAGAAGAGCTTACAATCCCAAAAAATTACAGAAACTCTTTGGAATTATCTCGCTTTACATTTGTGCACTGTGCATTTTCATTTTAGATGTAAACTTTTTTCATAAATCAAAACTGTGAGTTTTCGCTCTCCCTTCATCCCGTAAACCAAAAAGGCAAATAGATCACAACAAAATGAAAATTTTAGAGTTCATGTACGGGAAAATATTTAAAACAATAACAAATGTAAGTAAAGAAAATTTATTCACACACCACAAATGAACACAAAAGTTTTGTTGTCCAAGTTTGGGAAATTCAACTAGTTCAACCCAAACAGCTTGGAATTTTATAAGAAAGAGATTTCCTCAACACATGCTTAAAAAATGGATTTGCATGTTTTAAACATGTTAAAGATGCAAATCACCTATGGATCCATAGATTTTGAAGAGAATAACAAACGCTCATTAAATTCCAAAGTGAACGTGCGGTGGGATACTTACACGAGTCAAACAAGCCATTCTTTTGCCCATCTACAAAAAGCTGACCCAACGATCATGGATGACTGTAAAGTGATTTATCATGCGTAACGGGCTATATTACCCTAATAAATGACTTATAGATTGGAAGTCAAGGCTCAGTTAAAAATCCCTGCCTCCCCCTTTTTCCCGACGATTACAAGACCTAATATATAAAAACTAAGAAGAGCTTACAATCCCTAAAAATTACAGAAACTCTTTGGAATTATCTCGCTCTACATTAGTGCACTGTGCATTTTCATTTTAGATGTACACATTTTTCATAAATCAAAACTTTGAGTTTTCGCTCTCCCTTCATCCCGTAAACCAAAAAGGCGAATAGATCACAACAGAATAAAAATTTTAAAGTTCATGTACGGAAAAAAATTTAAAACAATAAAAAATGAAAGTAAAGAAAATTTATGCACACACCACAAATCAACACAAAAGTTTTGTTGTCCAAGTTTGGGAAATTCCAATAGTTTAACCTCAACATCTTGGAATTTTATAGGAAAGAGATTTCCTCCACACATGCTTTAAAAATGGATATGCATGTTTTAAACATGTTAAAGATGCAAATCACCTATGGATCCAAAGCTTTTGAAGAGAATAACAAATGCTCATTAAATTCTCAACTGAACGTGCGGTGGGATATTTACCCACGTCAAACAAGCCATTGTTTTGCCCATCTACAAAAGGCTGACCCAACGATCATGGATGATTGTAAAGTGATTTATCATGCGTAACGGGCTATATTACCCTAAGAAATGAGTTATGGATTGGGAGGCAAGACTCAGTTAAAAATCCTTGCCTCCCCCTTTTTCCCGACGATTGCAAACCTGATATATAAAAACTTAGAAGAGCTTACAATCCCTATAGTTTACAAAAACTCTATGGAATTATCTCGCTCTACATTAGTGCACTGTGCATTTTCATTTTAGTTGTACACTTTTTTTATAACTCAAAACTTTGAGTTTTCGCTCTCCTTTCATCCCGTTTACCAAAAAGGCAAATAGATCACAACAAAATGAAAATTTTAGAGTTCATGTACGGAAAAAAATTTCAAAAAATAACAAATGTAAGTAAAAAAAATTTATTCACACACCACAAATGAACACAAAAGTTTTCTTGTCCAAGTTTCGGAAATTCCACTAGTTCAACCCTAACAACTTGGAATTTTATAAGAAAGTGATTTCCTCAACACATGCTTAAAAAATGGATATGCATGTTTTAAACATGTTAAAGATGCAAATCACCTATGGATCCAAAGCTTTTGAAGAGAATAACAAATGCTCATTAAATTCTCAAGTGAATGTGCTGTGGGATATTTACCCGAGTCAAACAAGCCATTATTTTGCCCATTTACAAAAAGCTGACCCAACGATCATGGATGATTGTAAAGTGATTTATCACGTGTAACTGGCTATATTACCCTAAGAAATGACTTATGGATTGGGAGTCAAGACTCAGTTAAAAATCCCTGCCTCCCCCTTTTTCCCGACGATTGCAAAACCTGATATATAAAAACTAAGAAGAGCTTACAATCCCTAAAAATTACAGAAACTCTTTGGAATTATCTCGCTCTACATTAGTGCACTGTGCATTTTCATTTTAGATGTACACTTTTTTCATTAATCAAAACTTTGAGTTTTCGCTCTCCCTTAATCCTGTAAACCAACAAGGCAAATAGATCACAACAAAATGAAAATTTTAGAGTTCATGTGCGGAAAAAAATTTAAAACAATAAAAAATGTAAGTAAAGAAAATTTATTCACACACCACAAATGAACACAAAAGTTTTGTTGTCCAAGTTTGGGATATTCCACTAGTTCAACTCTAACAACTTGGAATTTTATAAGAAAGAGATTTCCTCCACACATGCTTAAAAATTTATTTGCATGTTTTAAACATGTTAAAGATGCAAATCACCTATGGATCCAAAGCTTTTGAAGAGAATAAAAAATGATCATTAAATTCTCAAATGAACGTGTGGTGGGATATTTACCCGAGTCAAACAAACCATTATTTTTCCCATCTACAAAAAGCTGACCCAACGATCATGAATGATTGTAAAGTGATTTATCATGTGTAACGGGATATATTACTATAATAAATGACGTATGGATTGGGTATCAAGACTCAGTTAAAAATCCCTGCCTCCCCTGTTTCCCGACGATTGCAAAACCTGATATATAAATACTAAGAAGAGCTTACAATCCCAAAAAATTACAGAAACTCTTTGGAATTATCTCCTTATACATTTGTGCATTGTGCATTTCCATTCCACATATACTCATTTTTCTTAAAACAACACTTTGAGTTTTCGCTCTCCCTTCATCCCGTAAACCAAAAAGGCAAATAGATCACAACAAAATAAAAATTTTAAAGTTCATGAACGGAAAAAAATTTAAAACAATAAAAAATGTAAGTAAAGAAAATTTATTCACAAACCACAAATGAACACAAAAGTTTTGTTGTCCAAGTTTCGGAAATTCCAATAGTTCAACCTCAACAGCTTGGAATTTTATAGGAAAGAGATTTCATCCACACATGCGTTAAAAATGGATATGCAAGTTTTAAACATGTTAAAGATGCAAATCACCTATGGATCCAAAGCTTTTGAAGAGAATAACAAACGCTCATTAAATTCTCAACTGAACTTGCGGTGGGATATTTACCCGCGTCAAACAAGCCATTGTTTTGCCCATCTACAAAAAGGCTGACCCAACGATCATGGATGATTGTAAAGTGATTTATCATGCGTAACGGGCTATATTACCCTAAGAAATAAGTTATGGATTGGGAGTCAAGACTCAATTAAAAACCCTGCCTCCCCCTTTTTCCCGACAATTGCAAAACCTGATATATAAAAACTAAGAAGAGCTTACAATCCCTAAAAATTACAGAAACTCTTTGGAATTATCTCTCTCTACGTTTGTGCATTGTGCATTTCCATTCAACATGTACTTATTTTTCTTAAAACAAAACTTTGAGTTTTCGCCGCCCCTTCATCCCGAGAACCAAAAACGCAAATAGATCACAACAAAATGAAAATTTTGGAGTTCAAGTGCGGAAAAAATTTAAAACAATTACAAATGAAAGTAAAGAAAATTTATTCACACACCACAAATGAACACAAAAGTTTTATTGTCCAAGTTTGGGAAATTCCACTAGTTCAACCCCAACAACTTGGAATTTTATAGGAAAGAGATTTCCTCCACACTTGCTTTAAAAATGGATACGCATGTTTTAAACATGTTAAAGATGCAAATTACCTATGGATCCAAAGCTTTTAAGGAGAATAAAAAACGCTCATTAAATTCTCAACTGAACATGCAGTGGGATATTTACCCGAGTCAAACAAGCCATTATTTTGCCCATCTACAAAAAGCTGACCCAACGATCATGGATGATTGTAAAGTGATTTATCGTGCGTAACGGGCTATATTACTATAATAAATGACTTATGGATTGGGAGTCAAGACTCTGTTAAAAATCTGAGCCTCCCCCTTTTTCCCGACGATTACAAAACCTGATATAAAAAAACTGAGAAGAGCTTACAATCCCAAAAAATTACAGAAACTTTTTGGAATTATCTCGCTTTACATTTGTGCACTGTGCATTTTCATTTTAGATGTAAACTTTTTTCATAAATCAAAACTGTGAGTTTTCGCTCTCCCTTCATCCCGTAAACCAAAAAGGCAAATAGATCACAACAAAATGAAAATTTTAGAGTTCATGTACGGGAAAATATTTAAAACAATAACAAATGTAAGTAAAGAAAATTTATTCACACACCACAAATGAACACAAAAGTTTTTGTTGTCCAAGTTTGGGAAATTCAACTAGTTCAACTAGTTCAAACAGCTTGGAATTTTATAAGAAAGAGATTTCCTCAACACATGCTTAAAAAATGGATTTGCATATTTTAAACATGTTAAAGATGCAAATCACCTATGGATCCATAGATTTTGAAGAGAATAAAAAACGCTCATTAAATTCCAAAGTGAACGTGCGGTGGGATACTTACACGAGTCAAACAAGCCATTCTTTTGCCCATCTACAAAAAGCTGACCCAACGATCATGGATGACTGTAAAGTGATTTATCATGCGTAACGGGCTATATTACCCTAATAAATGACTTATAGATTGGAAGTCAAGGCTCAGTTAAAAATCCCTGCCTCCCCCTTTTTCCCGACGATTACAAGACCTAATATATAAAAACTAAGAAGAGCTTACAATCCCTAAAAATTACAGAAACTCTTTGGAATTATCTCGCTCTACATTAGTGCACTGTGCATTTTCATTTTAGATGTACACATTTTTCATAAATCAAAACTTTGAGTTTTCGCTCTCCCTTCATCCCGTAAACCAAAAAGGCGAATAGATCACAACAGAATAAAAATTTTAAAGTTCATGTACGGAAAAAAATTTAAAACAATAAAAAATGAAAGTAAAGAAAATTTATGCACACACCACAAATCAACACAAAAGTTTTGTTGTCCAAGTTTGGGAAATTCCAATAGTTCAACCTCAACATCTTGGAATTTTATAGGAAAGAGATTTCCTCCACACATGCTTTAAAAATGGATATGCATGTTTTAAACAAGTTAAAGATGCAAATCACCTATGGATCCAAAGCTTTTGAAGAGAATAACAAATGCTCATTAAATTCTCAACTGAACGTGCGGTGGGATATTTACCCACGTCAAACAAGCCATTGTTTTGCCCATCTACAAAAGGCTGACCCAACGATCATGGATGATTGTAAAGTGATTTATCATGCGTAACGGGCTATATTACCCTAAGAAATGAGTTATGGATTGGGAGGCAAGACTCAGTTAAAAATCCTTGCCTCCCCCTTTTTCCCGACGATTGCGAACCTGATATATAAAAACTTAGAAGAGCTTACAATCCCTATAGTTTACAAAAACTCTATGGAATTATCTCGCTCTACATTAGTGCACTGTGCATTTTCATTTTAGTTGTACACTTTTTTTATAACTCAAAACTTTGAGTTTTCGCTCTCCTTTCATCCCGTTTACCAAAAAGGCAAATAGATCACAACAAAATGAAAATTTTAGAGTTCATGTACGGAAAAAAATTTCAAAAAATAACAAATGTAAGTAAAAAAAATTTATTCACACACCACAAATGAACACAAAAGTTTTCTTGTCCAAGTTTCGGAAATTCCACTAGTTCAACCCTAACAACTTGGAATTTTATAAGAAAGTGATTTCCTCAACACATGCTTAAAAAATGGATATGCATGTTTTAAACATGTTAAAGATGCAAATCACCTATGGATCCAAAGCTTTTGAAGAGAATAACAAATGCTCATTAAATTCTCAAGTGAATGTGCTGTGGGATATTTACCCGAGTCAAACAAGCCATTATTTTGCCCATTTACAAAAAGCTGACCCAACGATCATGGATGATTGTAAAGTGATTTATCATGTGTAACTGGCTATATTACCCTAAGAAAAGACTTATGGATTGGGAGTCAAGACTCAGTTAAAAATCCCTGCCTCCCCCTTTTTCCCGACGATTGCAAAACCTGATATATAAAAACTAAGAAGAGCTTACAATCCCTAAAAATTACAGAAACTCTTTGGAATTATCTCGCTCTACATTAGTGCACTGTGCATTTTCATTTTAGATGTACACTTTTTTCATTAATCAAAACTTTGAGTTTTCGCTCTCCCTTCATCCTGTAAACCAACAAGGCAAATAGATCACAACAAAATGAAAATTTTAGAGTTCATGTGCGGAAAAAAATTTAAAACAATAAAAAATGTAAGTAAAGAAAATTTATTCACACACCACAAATGAACACAAAAGTTTTGTTGTCCAAGTTTGGGATATTCCACTAGTTCAACTCTAACAACTTGGAATTTTATAAGAAAGAGATTTCCTCCACACATGCTTAAAAATTTATTTGCATGTTTTAAACATGTTAAAGATGCAAATCACCTATGGATCCAAAGCTTTTGAAGAGAATAAAAAACGATCATTAAATTCTCAAATGAGCGTGTAGTGGGATATTTACCCGAGTCAAACAAACCATTATTTTGCCCATCTACAAAAAGCTGACCCAACGATCATGAATGATTGTAAAGTGATTTATCATGTGTAACGGGATATATTACTATAATAAATGACGTATGGATTGGGTATCAAGACTCAGTTAAAAATCCCTGCCTCCCCTGTTTCCCGACGATTGCAAAACCTGATATATAAATACTAAGAAGAGCTTACAATCCCAAAAAATTACAGAAACTCTTTGGAATTATCTCCTTATACATTTGTGCATTGTGCATTTCCATTCTACATATACTCATTTTTCTTAAAACAACACTTTGAGTTTTCGCTCTCCCTTCATTCCGTAAACCAAAAAGGCAAATAGATCACAACAAAATAAAAATTTTAAAGTTCATGAACGGAAAAAAATTTAAAACAATAAAAAATGTAAGTAAAGAAAATTTATTCACAAACCACAAATGAACACAAAAGTTTTGTTGTCCAAGTTTGGGAAATTCCAATAGTTCAACCTCAACAGCTTGGAATTTTATAGGAAAGAGATTTCATCCACACATGCTTTAAAAATGGATATGCAAGTTTTAAACATGTTAAAGATGCAAATCACCTATGGATCCAAAGCTTTTGAAGAGAATAACAAACGCTCATTAAATTCTCAACTGAACTTGCGGTGGGATATTTACCCGCGTCAAACAAGCCATTGTTTTGCCCATCTACAAAAAGGCTGACCCAACGATCATGGATGATTGTAAAGTGATTTATCATGCGTAACGGGCTATATTACCCTAAGAAATAAGTTATGGATTGGGAGTCAAGACTCAATTAAAAATCCCTGCCTCCCCCTTTTTCCCGACGATTGCAAAACCTGATATATAAAAACTAAGAAGAGCTTACAATCCCTAAAAATTACAGAAACTCTTTGGAATTATCTCTCTCTACGTTCGTGCATTGTGCATTTCCATTCAACATGTACTTATTTTTCTTAAAACAAAACTTTAAGTTTTCGCTGCCCCTTCATCCCGAGAACCAAAAACGCAAATAGATCACAACAAAATGAAAATTTTGGAGTTCAAGTGCGGAAAAAATTTAAAACAATTACAAATGAAAGTAAAGAAAATTTATTCACACACCACAAATGAACACAAAAGTTTTGTTGTCCAAGTTTGGGAAATTCCACTAGTTCAACCCCAATAGCTTGGAATTTTATAGGAAAGAGATTTCCTCCACACTTGCTTTAAAAATGGATACGCATGTTTTAAACATGTTAAAGATGCAAATTACCTATGGATCCAAAGCTTTTAAGGAGAATAAAAAACGCTCATTAAATTCTCAACTGAACATGCAGTGGGATATTTACCCGAGTCAAACAAGCCATTATTTTGCCCATCTACAAAAAGCTGACCCAACGATCATGGATGATTGTAAAGTGATTTATCATGCGTAACGGGCAATATTACTATAATAAATGACTTATGGATTGGGAGTCAAGACTCTGTTAAAAATCTGAGCCTCCCCCTTTTTCCCGACGATTACAAAACCTGATATAAAAAAACTGAGAAGAGCTTACAATCCCAAAAAATTACAGAAACTCTTTGGAATTATCTCGCTTTACATTTGTGCACTGTGCATTTTCATTTTAGATGTAAACTTTTTTCATAAATCAAAACTGTGAGTTTTCGCTCTCCCTTCATCCCGTAAACCAAAAAGGCAAATAGATCACAACAAAATGAAAATTTTAGAGTTCATATACGGGAAAATATTTAAAACAATAACAAATGTAAGTAAAGAAAATTTATTCACACACCACAAATGAACACAAAAGTTTTGTTGTCCAAGTTTGGGAAATTCAACTAGTTCAACCCAAACAGCTTGGAATTTTATAAGAAAGAGATTTCCTCAACACATGCTTAAAAAATGGATTTGCATGTTTTAATCATGTTAAAGATGCAAATCACCTATGGATCCATAGATTTTGAAGAGAATAACAAACGCTCATTAAATTCCAAAGTGAACGTGCGGTGGGATACTTACACGAGTCAAACAAGCCATTCTTTTGCCCATCTACAAAAAGCTGACCCAACGATCATGGATGACTGTAAAGTGATTTATCATGCGTAACGGGCTATATTACCCTAATAAATGACTTATAGATTGGAAGTCAAGGCTCAGTTAAAAATCCCTGCCTCCCCCTTTTTCCCGACGATTACAAGACCTAATATATAAAAACTAAGAAGAGCTTACAATCCCTAAAAATTACAGAAACTCTTTGGAATTATCTCGCTCTACATTAGTGCACTGTGCATTTTCATTTTAGATGTACACATTTTTCATAAATCAAAACTTTGAGTTTTCGCTCTCCCTTCATCCCGTAAACCAAAAAGGCGAATAGATCACAACAGAATAAAAATTTTAAAGTTCATGTACGGAAAAAAATTTAAAACAATAAAAAATGAAAGTAAAGAAAATTTATGCACACACCACAAATCAACACAAAAGTTTTGTTGTCCAAGTTTGGGAAATTCCAATAGTTCAACCTCAACATCTTGGAATTTTATAGGAAAGAGATTTCCTCCACACATGCTTTAAAAATGGATATGCATGTTTTAAACATGTTAAAGATGCAAATCACCTATGGATCCAAAGCTTTTGAAGAGAATAACAAATGCTCATTAAATTCTCAACTGAACGTGCGGTGGGATATTTACCCACGTCAAACAAGCCATTGTTTTGCCCATCTACAAAAGGCTGACCCAACGATCATGGATGATTGTAAAGTGATTTATCATGCGTAACGGGCTATATTACCCTAAGAAATGAGTTATGGATTGGGAGGCAAGACTCAGTTAAAAATCCTTGCCTCCCCCTTTTTCCCGACGATTGCAAACCTGATATATAAAAACTTAGAAGAGCTTACAATCCCTATAGTTTACAAAAACTCTATGGAATTATCTCGCTCTACATTAGTGCACTGTGCATTTTCATTTTAGTTGTACACTTTTTTTATAACTCAAAACTTTGAGTTTTCGCTCTCCTTTCATCCCGTTTACCAAAAAGGCAAATAGATCACAACAAAATGAAAATTTTAGAGTTCATGTACGGAAAAAAATTTCAAAAAATAACAAATGTAAGTAAAAAAAATTTATTCACACACCACAAATGAACACAAAAGTTTTCTTGTCCAAGTTTCGGAAATTCCACTAGTTCAACCCTAACAACTTGGAATTTTATAAGAAAGTGATTTCCTCAACACATGCTTAAAAAATGGATATGCATGTTTTAAACATGTTAAAGATGCAAATCACCTATGGATCCAAAGCTTTTGAAGAGAATAACAAATGCTCATTAAATTCTCAAGTGAATGTGCTGTGGGATATTTACCCGAGTCAAACAAGCCATTATTTTGCCCATTTACAAAAAGCTGACCCAACGATCATGGATGATTGTAAAGTGATTTATCATGTGTAACGGGCTATATTATCCTAATAAATGACTTATGGATTGGGAGTCAAGACTCAGTTAAAAATCCATGCCTCCCCCTTTTTCCCGACGATTGCAAAACCTGATATATAAAAACTAAGAAGAACTTACAATCCCTAAAAATTACAGAAACTCTTTGGAATTATCTCTCTCTATGTTTGTGCATTGTGCATTTCCATTCTACATGTACTTTTTTTTTCTTAAAACAAAACTTTGAGTTTTCTCTGTCCCTTCATCCCGTGAACCAAAACCGCAAATAGATCACAACAAAATGAAAATTTTGGAGTTCAAGTGCGGAAAAAATTTAAAACAATAACAAATGAAAGTAAATAAAATTTATTCACACACCACCAATGAACACAAAATTTTTGTTCTCCAAGTTTGGGAAATTCGACCAGTTCAACCCCAACAGCTTGGAATTTTATAGGAAAGAGATTTCCTTCACACTTGCTTTAAAAATGGATATGCATGTTTTAAACATTTTAAAGATGCAAATCACCTATGGATCCAAAGCTTTTGAAGAGAATAACAAACGCTCATTAAATTCTCAACTGAACGTGCGTTGGGATATTTACCCGAGTCAAATAAGCCATTATTTAGCCCATCTAAAAAAGCTGACCCAACGATCATGGATGATTCTAAAGTGATTGATCAAGCGTAAAGGGCTATATTACACTACGAAATGACTTATGTATATGGAGTCAAGACTCAGTTAAAAATCCCTGCCTCCCCCTTTTTCCCGACGATTGCAAAACCTGATATATAAAAACTAAGAAGAGCTTACAATCCCTAAAAATTACAGAAACTCTTTGGAATTATCTCGCTGTACATTTGTGCACTGTGCATTTTTATTTTAGATGTATACTTTTTTCATAAATCAAAACTTTGAGTTCTCGCTCTCCTTTCAACCCATAAACCAAAAAGGCAAAAAGATCACAACAAAATGAAAATTTTGGCGTTCAAGTACGGAAAAAATTTTAGACAATAACAAATGTATGTAAAGAAAATTTATTCACACACCACAAATGAACACAAAAGTTTTGTTGTCCAAGTTTGGGATATTCCACTAGTTCAACCCCAATAGCTTGGAATTTTATAGGAAAGAGATTTCCTCCACACATGCTTTAGAAATGGATATGCATGTTTTAAACATATTAAAGATGTAAATCACCTATGGATCCAATGCTTTTGAAGAGAATAACAAACGCTCTTAAATTCTCAACTGAACGTGCGGTGGGATATTTACCCGAGTCAAACAAACCATTATTTTGCCCATCTACAAATATCTGACCCAACGATCATGGATGATTGTAAAGTGATTTATCATGTGTAACGGGCTATATTACCCTAAGAAATGACTTATGGATTGAGTGTCAAGACTCAGTTAAAAATCCCTACCTCCCCCTTTTTCCCGACGATTACAAAACCTGATATGTAAAAACTAAGAAGAGCTTACAATTCCTAAAAATTACTGAAACTCTATGGAATTATCTTGCTCTACATTAGTGCACTGTGCATTTTCATTTTAGATGTACGCTTTTTTCATAAATCAAAACTTTGAGTTTTCGCTCTCCCTTCATCCCGCAAACCAAAAACGCAAATAGATCACAACAGAATGAAAATTTTAGAGTTCATGTACGGAAAAAAATTTTAAAAAATAACAAATGTAAGTAAAGAAAATTTATTCACACACCACAAATGAACACAAAAGTTTTGTTGTCCAAGTTTGAGAAATTCCAATAGTTCAACCCCAAAAGCTTGGAATTTTATAGGAAAGAGATTTCCTCCACACATGCTTTAAAAATGGATATGCATGTTTTAACCATGTTAAAGATGCAAATCACCTATGGATCCAAAGCTTTTGAAGAAAATAACAAACGCTCATTAAATTCTCAACTGAACGTGCGGTGGGATATTTACCCGCATCTAACAAGCCATTATTTTGCCCATCTACAAAAATCTGACCCAATGATCATGGATGATTGTAAATTGATTTATCATGCGTAACGGGCTATATTACCCTAAGAAATGACTTATGGATTGGGAGTCAAGACTCAGTTAAAAATCCCTGCCTCCCCCTTTTTCCCGATGATTGCAAAACCTGATATATAATAACTAAGAAGAGCGTACAATCCCTAAAGTTTACATGAACTCTATGGAATTATCTCGCTCGACATTAGTGCACTGTGAATTTTCATTTTAGATGTACACTTTTTTCATAAATCAAAACTTTGAGTTTACGCTCTCCCTTCATCCCGTAAACCAAAAAGGCAAATAGATCACAACAAAATGAAAATTTTAGAGTTCACGAAGGGAAAAAAATTTCAAAAAATAACAAATGTAAGTAAAGAAAATTTATTCACACACCACAAATGAACACAAAAGTTTTGCTGTGCAAGTTTGGGAAATTCCACTAGCTCAACCCTAACAGCTTGGAATTTTATATGAAAGTGATTTCCTCAACACATGCTTAAAAAATGGATTTGAATCTTTTAAACATGTTAAAGATGCAAATCACCTATGGATCCATAGCTTTTGAAGAGAATAACAAACGCTCATTAAATTCTCAACTGAACGTGCGGTGGGATATTTACCCGTGTCAAACAATCAATTATTTTGCCCATCTACAAAAAGTTGACCCAACGATCATGGATGATTATAAAGTGATTTAACATGTGTAACGGGCTATATTATCATAATAAATTACTTATGAATTGAGAGTCACGACTCAGTTAAAAATACCTGCCTCGCCCTTTTTCCCGACGATTGCAAAACCTGATATATAAAAACTAAGAAGAGCTTACAATCCATAAAAATTACAGAAACTCTTTGGAATTATCTCTCTCTACATTTGAGCATTGTGTATTTCCATTCTACCTGTACTCTTTTTTCTTAAAACAAAACTTTGAGTTTTCGCTCTCCCTTCATCCCGTGAACCAAAATGGCAAATAGATCACAACAAAATGAAAATTTTGGATTTCAAGTACGGAAAAAATTTTAAACAATAACAAATGTTAGTGAAGAAAATTTATTCACACACCAGAAATGAACACAAAAGTTTTGTTGTCCAAGTTTGGGAAATTCCACTAGTTAAACCCCAATAGCTTGGAATTTTATTGGAAAGAGATTTCCTCCACACTTGCTTTAAAAATGGATATGCATGTTTTAAACATGTTAAAGATGCAAATCACCTATGGATCCAAAGCTTTTGAAGAGAATAACAAACGCTCTTAAATTCTCAACTGAACGTGCGGTGGGATATTTACCCGAGTCAAACAAGCCATTATTTTGCCCATCTACAAAAAGCTAACCCAACGATCATGGATGATTGTAAAGTGATTTATTATGCGTAACGGGCTATATTACCCTAAGAAATAACTTATGGATTGAGTGTCAAGACTATGTTAAAAATACCTGCCTCTCCCTTTTTCTCGACGATTACAAAACCTGATATATAAAAACTAAGAAGAGCTTACAATCCCTAAAAATTATAGAAACCTTATGGAATAATCTTGCTCTACATTAGTGGACTGTGCATTTTCAGTTTAGATGTACGTTTTTTTCATAAATCAAAACTTTGAGTTTTCGCTCTCCCTTCATCCCGCAAACCAAAAAGGCAAATAGATCACAACAAAATGAAAATTTTAGAGTTCAAGTAAGGAAAAAAATTTAAAAAAATAACAATTGTAAGAAAAGAAAATTTATTCACACACCACAAATGAACACAAAAGTTTTGTTGTCCAAGTTTCAAAAATTCCACAAGTTCAACCCTAACAGCTTGGAATTTTATAAGAAAGAGATTTCCTCAACACATGCTTAAAAAATGGATTTGCATCTTTTAAACATGTTAAAGATGCAAATCACCTATGGATCCATAGCTTTTTAAGAGAATAACAAACGCTCATTAAAATCGCAACTGAACGTGCGGTGGGATATTTACCCGAGCCAAACAAGCCTTTATTTTGCCCATCTATAAAAAGCTGACCCAACGATCATGGATGATTGTAAAGTGATTTATCAAGCGTAACGTGCTATGTTATCCTAATAAATGACTTATGAATTGGGAGTCAAGACTCAGTTAAAAATCCCTGCCTCCCCCTTTTTCACGACAATTGCAAAACCTGATATATGAAAACTAAGAAGAGCTTACAATCCCTAAAAATTACAGAAACTCTTATGAATTACCTCTCTCTACGTTTGTGCATTGTGCATTACCATTGTACATGTACTCTTTTTTCTTAAAACAAAACTTTGAGTTTTCGCTCTCCCTTCATCCCGTAAACGTAAAAGGCAAATAGATCACAACAAAATGAAAATTTTAGAGTTCATGTACGGAAAAAAATTTAAAACAATAACAAATGTAAGTAAAGAAAATTTATTCACACACCACAAATGAATACAAAAGTTTTGTTGTCCATGTTTCGTAAATTCCACTAGTTCAACACTAAAAGCTTGGTATTTTATAAGAAAGAGATTTCCTCCACACATGCTTGCAAAATGGATTTGCATGTTTTAAACATGTTAAAGATGCAAATAACCTATGGATCCAAAGCTTTTGAAGAGAATAACAAACGGTCATTAAATTCTCAAGTGAATGTGCGGTGGGATATTTACCCGAGTCAAACAACCTATTATTTTGCCCATCTACAAAAAGCTGAGCCAACGATCATGGATGATTGTAAAGTGATTTATCATGCGTAATGGGCTATATTACCCTAATAAATGACTTATGGATTGGGAGTCAAGACTCAGTTAAAAATCTCTGCCTCCCCCTTTTTCCCGAAGATTGCAAAACCTGATATATAAAAACTAAGAAGAGCTTACAATCCCAAAAAATTAGAGAAACTCTTTGGAATTATCTCGCTGTACATTTGTGCACTGTGTATTTTCATTTTTGATGTACACTTTTTTCATAAATCAATAGTTTGAGTTTTCGCTCTCCCTTCTTCCCGTAAACCAAAAAGGCAAATAGATCACAACAAAATAAAAATTTTGGAGTTCAAGTGCGGAAAAAACTTAAAACAATAACAAATGTAAGTAATGAAAATTTATTCACACACCACAAATGAACTCAAAAGTTTTGTTGTCAAAGTTTGGGAAATTCCACTAGTTCAACCCCAACAGCTTGGAATTTTATAGGAAACAAATTTCCTCCACACATGCTTTAAAAATGGATATGCAGTTTTAAACATGTTAAAGATGCAAATCACCTATGGATCCAAGGCTTTTGAAGAGAATAACAAACACACATTAAATACTCAACAGAACGTGCGGTGGGATATTTACCCGAGGCAAAGAAGCCATTATTTTGCCCATCTACAAAAAGCTGGCCCAACGATCATGGATGATTGTAAAAGTGATTTATCATGCTTAACGGGCTATATTACCCTAAGAAATGACTTATGGATTGGGAGTCAAGACTCAGTTAAAAATCCCTGCCTCCCCCTTTTTCCCGCCGATTACAAAACCTGATATATAAAAACTTAGAAGAGCTTACAATCCCTAAATATTATAGCAACTCTTTTGAATTATCTCTCTCTACATTTTTGCATTGAGCATTTCCATTCAAGATGTAAACTTTTTTCTTAAAACAAAACTTTTAGTTTTCGCTCTCCCTTCATCCCGTAAACCAAAAAGGCAAATAGAACCCAACAAAATGAAAATTTTCGAGTTCATGTACTGGAAAAAATTTAAAACAACAACAAATGTAAGTAAAGAAAATTTATTCACACACCTCAAATGAATACAAAAGTTTGTTGTCCAAGTTTGGGAAATTCCACTAGTTCAACCCTAACAGCTTGGAATTTAATTAGAAAGAGATTTCCTCCACACATGCTTAAAAAATGTATTTGGATGTTTTTAACATGTTAAAGATGAAAATCACATATGGATCCAAAGCTTTTGCAGAGACTAACAAACGCTCATTAAATTGTCAAGTGAATGTGCGGTGGGATTTTTACCCGAGTCAAATAAGCCATTATTTTGCCCATCTACAAAAAGCTGACCCAACGATCATGGATGATTTTAAAGTGATTTATCATGCTTAACGGGCTATATTACCCTAATAAATGACTTATGGATATGGAGTCAAGACTCAGTTAAAAATCCCTGCCTCCCCCTTTTTCCCGACAATTGCAAAACCTGATATATAAAAACTAAGAAGAGCTTACAATCCCTAAAAATTACATAAACTCTTGGGAATTATCTCGCTCTACATTTGTGCACTGTGCATTTCCATTCTACATGTACTCTTTTTTCTTAAAACAAAACTTTGAGTTTTCGCTCTCCCTTTGTCATGTAAACCAAAAAGGCGAATAGAACACAACAAAATGAAAATTTTAGAGTCGATGTACGGAAAATTATTTTAAACAATAACAAATGTAAGTAAAGAAGTTTTTTTCACACACCACTAATGAACACAAATGTTTTGTTGTCCAAGTTTGGGAAATTCCATTAGATCAACCCTAACAGCTTGGAATTTTATAAGAAAGAGATTTCCTCATCACATGCTCAAAAAATGGATTTGCGTGTTTTAAACATGTTAAAGATGCAAATCACCTATGGATCCAAATCTTTTGAAGAGAATAACAAACGCTTATTAAATTCTAAAGTGAACGTGCGGTGGGATATTTACCCGAGTCAGACAAGCCATTATTTTGCCCATCTGTAAAAAGTTGACCGAACGATCATGGATGATTGTAAAGTGATTTATCATGTGTAACGGGCTATATTACCCGTAGAAATGACTTATGGATTGGGAGACAAGACTCAGTTAAAAATCCCTGCCTCCCCCTTTTTCCCAACGATGGCAAAAACTGATATATAAAAACTAAGAAGAGCTTACAATTCCTAAAAATTACAGAAACTCTTTGGAATTATCTCGCTCTACATTAGTGCACAGTGCATTTTCATTTGAGAGGTACCCTTTTTTCTTAAATCAAAACTTTGATTTTTCGCTCTCCCTTTATCCCGTAAACGAAAAAGGCAAAAAAATCACAACAAAATGAAAATTTTAGAGTTCATGTACGGAAAAAAATTTAAAACAATAACAAATGTAAGTAAATAAAATTTATTCAGACACCACCAATGAACACAAATGTTTTGTTTTCCAAGATTGCGAAATTCCACTAGTTCAACCCTAACAGCTTGGAATTTTATAAGAAAGAGATTTCCTCCACACATGCTTAAAAAATCGATTTGAATATTTTAAACATGTTAAAGATGCAAATCACCTATGGACCCAAAGCTTTTGAAGAGAATAACAAACGCTCATTAAATTCTCAAGTGAACATGCGGTAGGATATTTACCCGAGTCAAACAACCCATTATTTTGCCCATCTACAAAAAGCTGACCCAACGATCATGGATTATTGAAAGTGATTGATCATGCGTAATGGGATATATTACCCTAATAAATGACTTAATGATTGGGAGTCAAGACTCAGTTAAAAATCCCTGCCTCCCCCTTTTTCCTGATGATTGCAAAACCTGATATATAAAAACTAAGAAGAGCTTAGAATCCCTAAAAATTATAGAAACTCTTTGGAATTATCTCTCTCTACGTTTGTGCATTGTGCATTTCCATTCTACATGTACTCTTTTTTCTTAAAACAAAACTTTGAGTTTTCGCACTCCCTTCATCCTGTAAACCACAACCGCAAATAGATCACAAAAAAATTAAAATTTTGGATTTCAAATACTGAAAAAATTTAAAACAATAAAAAATGTAAATAAAGAAAATTTATTCGCAAACCACAAATGAACACAAAAGTTTTGCTGTCCAAGTTTGGGAAATTCCACTAGTTCAACCCCAACAGCTTGGAATTTTATAGGAAAGAGATTTCCTCTACACATGCTTTAAAAATGGATATCAATGTTTTAAACATGTTAAAGATGCAAATCACCTATGGATCCAAAGCTTTTGAAGGGAATAACAAACGCTCATTAAATTCTCAACTGAACATGCGGTGGGATATTTACCCGAGTCAAATAAGCCATTATTTTGCCCATCTACAAAAAGCTAACCCAACGATCATGGATGATTGTAAAGTGATTTATCATGCGTAACGGGCTATATTACCCTAAGAAATGACTTATGGATTGGGAGTCAAGACTCAGTTAAAAATCTCTGCCTCCCCCTTTTTCCCGACGATTGCGAAACCTGATATATAAAAACTAAGAAGAGCTTACAATCCCTAAAAATTACAGAAACACTTTAGAATTATCTCGGTCTACATTTGTGCACTGTGCATTTTCATTTTAGATGTACACTTTTTCCATAAATATAAACTTTGAGTTTTCGCTCTCCCTTCATCCCGTAAACCAAAAACGCAAATAGAACACAACAAAATGAAAATTTTAGAGTTCATGTACGGAAAAAAATTTAAAACAATAAAAAATGTAAGTTATGAAAATTTATTTGCACATCACAAATGAACACAAAAGTTTTGTTGTCCAAGTTTTCGAAATTCCACTAGTTCAGCCCTAACAGCTTGGAATGTCATAAGAAAGAGATTTCCTCCAGACATGCTTAAATAATGGATTTGCATGTTTCAAACATCATAAAGATGCAAATCACCTATGGAGCCAATGCTTTTGAAGAGAATCAGTAACGCTCATTAAATTCTCAAGTGAACGTGCAGTAGGATATTTACCCGAGTCAAACAAGCCATTATTTTGCCCATCTACAAAAAGCTGACCCAACGATCATGGATGATTGTAAAGTGATTTATCATGCGTAACGGGCTATATTACCCTAAGAAATGACTTATGGATTGGGAGTCAAGACTCAGTTAAAAACCCCTACCTCCTCCTTTTTCCCTACGATTGCAAAACCTGATATATAAAAACTAAGAAGAGCATACAATCCCTAAAAATTACAGAAACACTTTAGAATTATCTTGGTCTACATTTGTGCACTGTGCATTTTCATTTTAGATGTACACTTTTTTCATAAATCAAAACTCTGAGTTTTCGCTCTCCCTTCATCCGGTAAACCAAAAACGCAAATAGATCACAACAAAATGAAAATTTTAGTGTTCGTGTACGGAAAAAAATTTAAAACAATACCGAAATTTAAGTTAAGAAATTTTATTCACACACCACAAATGAACACAAAAGTTTTGTTGTCCAAGTTTGGGAAATTCCACTAGTTCAACCCTAACAGCTTGGAATGTTATAAGAAAGAGATTTCCTCCATACATGCCTAAAAAATGGATTTGCATGTTTCAAACATGTTAAAGATGCAAATCACCTATGGATCCATAGCTTTTGAAGAGAATAACATACGCTCATTAAATTCTCAAGTGAACGTGCGGTGGGATATTTACCCGAGTGAAACAAGCCAATATTTTGCCCATCTACAAAAAGCTGACCCAACGATCATGGATGATTGTAAAGTGATTTATCATGCGTAACGGGCTCTATGACCCTAATAAATGACTTATGCATTGGGAGTCAAGACTCAGTTAAAAATCCCCGCCTCCCCCTTTTTCCGGACGATGGCAAAACTTGATATATAAAAACTAAGAAGAGCTTACAATCCTTAAAAATTACAGAAACTCTTTGGAATTATCTCTCTCTACATTTGTGCACTGTGCATTTCCATTCTACATGCACTCTTTTTGCTTAAAACAAAACTTTGAGTTTACGCTCTCCCTTCATCCCGTAAACCAAAAAGGCCAATAGATCACAACAAAATGAAAAATTTAGAGTTCATGTACGGAAAAATATTTAAAACAATTACAAATGTAAGTAAAGAAAATTTATTCACACAGCACAAATGAACAAAAATTTTGTTGTCCAAGTTTGGGAAATTCCTCTAGTTCAACCCTAACAGTTTGGAATTTTATAAGAAAGAGATTTCCTCCACACATGCTTAAAAAATGGATTTGCATGTTTTAAACATGTTAAAGATGCAAATCACCGATGGATCCATATCTCTTGAAGAGAATAAAACACGGTCATTAAATTCTTAACTGAACGTGCGGTGGGATATTTATCCGAGTCAAACAAGCCATTATTTTGCCCATCTAAAAAAAGCTGACCCAACGATCATGGATGATCGTAAGGTGATTTATCATGTGTAACGGGCTATATTACCCTAAGAAATGACTTATGGATTGAGAGTCAAGACTCAGTTACAAATCCCTGCCTCCCCCTTTTTCCAACCGATTTCAAAACCTGATATATAAAAACAAAGAAGAGCTTACAATCCCGAAAAATTATAGAAACTCTATGGAATTATCTCACTCTACATTAGTGCACTATGCATATTCATTTTAGATGTACGCTTTTTTCATAAATCAAAACTTTGAGTTTTCCCTCTCCCTTCATCCCGCAAACCAAAAAGGCAAATAGATCACAACAAAATGAAAATTTTAGATTTCATGAACGGAAAAAAATTTAAAAAAATAACAAATGTAAGTAAAGAAAATTTATTCACACACCACAAATGAACACAAAAGTTTTATTGTCCAAGTTTCGGAAATTCCACTAGTTCAACCCTTACAGCTTGGAATTTTATACAAAATAGATTTCCTCAACATATGCTTAAAAAATGGATTTGCATGTTTTAAACATGTTAAAGTTGGAAATCACCTATGGATCCAAAGCTATTGAAGAGAATAACAAACGCTCATTAAATTCTCAACTGAACGTGCAGTGGGATATTTACCCGAATCAAACAAGCCATTATTTAGCCCATCTACAAAAAGCTGACCCAACGATCATGGATGATTGTAAAGTGATTTATCATGCATAGCGGGCTATATTACCCTAAGAAATGACTTATGGATTGGGAGTCAAGACTCAGTTAAAAATCCCTGCCTGCCCCTTTTTCCCGACGATTGCAAAACCTGATATATAAAAACTAAGAAGAGCTTACAATCCCTAAAAATTACAGAAATTCTTTTGAATTATCTCACTGTACATTTGTGCACTGTGTATTTTCATTTTAGATCTACACTTTTTTCTTAAAACAAAACTTTGAGTTTTCGCTCTCCCTTCATCCCGTAAACGTAAAAGGCAAATAGATCACAACAAAATGAAAATTTTAGAGTTCATGTATGGAAAAAAAATTAAAACAATAAAAATTGTAAGTAAAGAAAATTTATTCACACACCACAAATGAACACAAAAGTTTTGTTGTCCAAGTTTGGGAAATTCCACTAGTTCAACCCTAACAGCTTGGAATTTTATAAGACAGAGATTTTCTCCACACATGCTAAAAAATAGATTTGCATGTTTTAAACATGTTAAAGATGCAAATCACCTATGGATCCAAAGCTTTTGAATATAATAAAAAACGCTCATTAAATTCTCAAGTGAACGTGCGGTGGGATATTTAGCCAGGTCAAACATGCCATTATTTTGCCCATCTACAAAAAGCTGACCCAACGATCATGAATGATTGTAAAGTGATTTATCATGAGTAACGGGTTATATTACCCAAATAAAAGACTTATGGATTGGGTGTCAAGACTCAGTTAAAAATCCCTGCTTCCCCCTTTTTCCCGACGATTGCAAAACTTGATATATAAATACTAAGAAGAGCTTACAATCCCAAAAAATTATAGAAACTCTTTGGAATTATCTCTTTCTACATTTGTGCATTGTGCATTTCCATTCTACATCTACTCATTTTTCTTAAAACAACACTTTGAGTTTTCGCTCTCCCTTCATCCCGTAAATCAAAAAGGAAAAAAGATCACAACAAAATGAAAATTTTGGAGTTCAAGAACGGAAAAAATTTAAAACAATAACAAATGTAAGTAAATAAAATTTATTCACTCACCACAAATGAACACAAAAGTTTGTTGTCCAAGTTTGGGAAATTCCACTAGTTCAACCCCAACAGCTTAAAATTTTATAGGAAAGTGATTTCCTACACACATGCTTTAAAAATGGATATGCATGTTTTAAACATGTTAAAGATGCAAATCACCTATGGATCCAAAGCTTTTGAAGAGAATAACAAACACTCATTAAATTCTCAAGTGAACACGCGGTGGGATATTTACCCGAGTCAAACAAGCCATTATTTTGCCAATCTACAAACAGCAGACCCAACGATCATGGATGATTGTAAAGTGATTTATCATGCGTAACGGGCTGTATTACCGTAAGAAATGACTTATGGATTGGGAGTCAGGACTCAGTTAAAAATCTCAGCCTCCCCCTTTTTCCAGACGATTGCAAAACCTGATATAAAAAAACTAAGAAGAGCTTACAATCCCTAAAAATTACAGAAACTCTTTGGATTTATCTCGCTCTGCATTTCTGCACTGTGCATTTTCATTTTAGATGTAAACTTTTTTCATAAATAAAAACTGTGAGTTTTCGCTCTCCCTTCATCCCGTAAACCAAAAAGGCAAATAGATCACAACAAAATGAAAATTTTAGAGTTGATGTATGGAAAAAAATTTAAAACAATAACAAATGTAAGTAAAGAAAATTTATTCACACACCACAAATGAACACAAAAGTTTTGTTGTCCAAGTTTGGGAAATTCCACTAGTTCAACCCTAACAGCTTGGAATTTCATAAGAAAGAGATTTCCTCAACACATGCTTAAAAAATGGATTTGCATGTTTTAAACATGTTAAAGATGCAAATCACCTATGGATCCATAGCTTTTGAAGAATATAACAAACGCTCATTAAATTCTCAAGTGAACGTGCGGTGAGATATTTACACGAGTCAAACAAGCCATTATTTTGCCCATCTACAAAAAGCTAACCCAACGATCATGGATGATTGTAAAGTGATTTATCATACGTAACGGGCTATATTACCCTGATAAATGACTTATGGATTGGGAGTCAAGACTCACTTAAAAATCCCTGCCTCCCCCTTTTTCCCGACGATTGCAAAACCTGATATATAAAAACTAAGAAGAGCTTAAAATCCCTAAAAAGTACAGAAACTATTTGGAATTATCTCGCTCTACATTAGTGCACTGTGCATTTTCATCTTAGATCTACACTTTTTTCATAAATCTAAACTTTGAGTTTTCGCTCTCCCTTCATCCCGTAAACCAAAAAGGCAAGTAGATCACAACAAAATGAAAATTTTAGAGTTCATGTACGGAAAAAAATTTAAAACAATAAAAAATGTAAGTAAAGAAAATTTATTCCCACACCAGAAATGAACACAAAAGTTTTGTTGTGCAAGTTTGGGAAATTCCAGTAGTTCAACCCCAACAGCTTGGAATTTTATAGGAAACAGATTTCCTCCAGACATGCTTAAAAAATGGATTTGCATGTTTCAAACATGTTAAAGATGCAAATCACCTATGGATCCAAAGCTTTTGAGGAGAATAAACAACGCTCATTAAATTCTCAATTGAACGTGCGGTGGGATATTTATCCACGTCAAACAAGCCATTATTTTGCTCATCTAAAAAAAGCTGACCCAATGATCATGGCTGATTGTAAAGTGATATCTCATGCGGAATGGGCTTTATTACCCTAAGAAATGACTTATGGATTGGGAGTCAAGTCTCAGTTAAAAATCCCTGCCTCTCCCTTTTTCCCGACGATTGCAAAACCTGATTTATAAAAACTAAGAAGAGCTTACAATTCCTAAAAATTACAGAAAATCTTTGGAATTATCTCGCTCTACATTAGTGCACGAAGCATTTTCGTTTTAGATGTACACTTTTTTCATAAATCAAAACATTGAGTTTTCGTTCTCCCTTCATCCCGTAAACCAAAAAGGCAAACAGATCACAACAAAATGAAAATTTTAGAGTTCATGTACGGAAAAAAATTTAAAACAATAACAAATGTAAGTAAAGAAAATATATTCACACACCACTAATGAACACAAATGTTTTGTTGTCCAAGTTTGGGAAATTCCACTAGTTCAACCCTAACAGCTTGGAATTTTATATGAAATGGATTTCCTCCACACATTCTTAAAAAAATGGATTTGCATGTTTTAAACATGTTAAAGATGCAAATCACCTATGGACCCAAAGCTTTTGAAGAGAATAACAAACGCTCATTAAATTCTCAAGTGAACGTGTGGTGGGATATTTACCCGAGTCAAACAACCCATTATTTTCCCATCTACAAAAAGCTGACCCAACGATCATGGATTATTGTAAAGTGATTTATCATTCGTAACGGGCTATATTACCCTAATAAATGACTTATGGATTGGGAGTCAAGACTCAATTAAAAATCCCTGCCTCCCACTTTTTCCCGACGATTGCAAAACCTGATATATAAAAACTAAGAAGAGCTTACAATCCCTAAAAATTGTAGAAACTCTTTGGAATTATCTCTCTCTACGTTTTTGCATTGTGCATTTCCATTCTACATGTACTCTTTTTTCTTAAAACAAAACTTTGAGTTTTCGCTCTCCCTTCATCCCGTAAATCAAAAATGCAAATAGATTACAACAACATGAAAATTTTAGAGTTCATGTATGGAAAAAAATTTAAAACAATAACAAATGTAAGTAAAAAAAATTATTCTCACACTAAAAAAGAACACAAAAGTTTTGTTGTCCATGTTTGTGAAATTCCACTAGTTCAACCCTAACAGCTTGGAATTTTATAAGAAAGAGATTCCCTCCACACATGCTTAAAAGAAGGATTTGCATGTTACAAACATGTTAAAGATGTAAATCACCTATGGATCCAAAGCTTTTGAAGAGAATAACAAACGCTCTTTAAATTCTCAAGTGAACATTTGGTGGGATATTTACCCGAGTCAAACAAGCCGTTATTTTGCCCATCTACAAAAAGCTGACCCAACGATCATGGATGATTGTAAAGTGATTGATCATGCGTAACGAGCTATATTACCCTAATAAATGACTTATGGATTGGGAGACAAGACTCAATTAAAAATCCCTGCCTCCCCCTTTTTCCCGACGATTGAAAAACTTGATATATATAAACTAAGAAGAGCTTACAATCCCTAAAAATTAAAGAAACTCTTTGGAATTATCTCTCTCTACGTTTGTGCATTGTGCATTTCCATTCTACATGTACTCTTTTTTCTTAAAAAAAAACTTTGAGTTTTCACTCTCCCTTCATCTCGTCAACCAAAAAGGCAAATAGATCAGTACAAAATAAAAATTTTGGAGTTCAAGTACGGAAAAAATTTAAAACAATAACAAATGTAAGTAAAGAAAATTTCTTCACACACCACAAATGAACACAAAAGTTTTGTTGTCCAAGTTTAGGAAATTCCACTAGTTCAACCCTAATAGCTTTGAATTTTATAAGAAAGAGATTTCCTCAACACATGCTTAAAAAATGGATTTGCATCTTTTAAACATGTTAAAGATGCAAATCACCTATGGATCCATAGCTTTTGAAGAGAATAAGAAACGCTCATTAAATTCTCAACTGAACGAGCGGTGGGATATTTACCCGAGTCAAACAAGCCTTTATTTTGCCCATCTTCAAAAAGCTGACCCAACGATCATGGATGATTGTAAAGTGATTTATCAAGCGTAACAGGCTAAGTTATCCTAATAAATGACTTATGGATTGGGAATCAAGTCTCAGTTAAAAATCCCTGCCTCCCCCATTTTCACGACGATTGCAAAACCTGATATATGAAAATTAAGAAGAGCTTACAATCCCTAAAAATTATAGAAACTCTTTGGAATTATCTCTCTCTATGTTTGTGCATTGTGCATTACCATTCTACATGTACTCTTTTTTCTTAGAACAAAACTTTGAGTTTTCGCTCTCCCTTCATCCCGTAAATCATAAAGGCAAAAAGATCACAACAAAATGAAAATTTTGGAGTTCAAGAACGGAAAAAATTTAAAACAATAACAAATGTAAGTAAAGAAAATTTATTCACACACCACAAATGAACACAAAAGTTTGTTGTCCAAGTTTGGGAAATTCCACTAGTTCAACCCCGACAGCTTGGAATTTTCTAGGAAAGTGATTATCTACACACATGCTTTAAAAATGGATATGCATGTTTTAAACATGTTAAAGATGCAAATCACCTATGGATCCAAAGCTTTGGAAGAGAATAACAAACGCTCATTAAATTCTCAAGTGAAAGTGTGGTGGGATATTTACCCGACTCAAAAACCCTTTATTTTGCCCATCTACAAAAAGCTGACCCAACGATCATGGATGATTGTAAAGTGATTTATCATGCATCACGGGCTATATTACCCTAAGAAATGACTTATGGATTGGGAGTCAAGCCTCAGTTAAACTCCATGCCTCCCCCATTTTCCCGACGATTGCAAAACCTGATATATAAAAACTAAGAAGAGCTTACAATCCCTAAAAATTACAGAAACTCTTTGGAATTATCTCGCTCTACATTTGTGCACTGTGCATTTCCATTCTACATGTACTCTTTTTGCTTAAAACAAAACTTTGAGTTTAAGCTCTCCCTTCATCCCGTAAACCAAAAAGGCAAATAGACCACAACAAAATGAAAAATTTAGAGTTCATGTACGGAAAAATATTTAAAACAATAAAAAATGTAAGTAAAGAAAATTTATTCACACACCACAAATGAACACAAAAGTTTTGTTGTCCAAGTTTGGGAAATTCCACTAGTTCAACCCTAACAGATTGGAATTTTATAAGAAAGAGATTTCCTCCACACATGCTTAAAAAATGGATTTGCATGTTTTAAACATGTTAAAGATGCAAATCACCTATGGATCCATTGCTTTTGAAGAGAATAAAACACGGTCATTAAATTCTTAACTGAACGTGCGGTGGGATATTTACCCGAGTCAAACAAGCCATTATTTTCCCCATCTACAAAAAGCTGACGCAACGATCATGGATGATTGTAAAGTGATTTATCATGCGTAACGGGCTATCTTACCCTAAGAAATGACTTATGGATTGAGAGTCAAGACTCAGTTAAAAATCCCTGCCTCCCCCTTTTTCCCGACGTTTTCAAAACCTGATACATAAAAACTTAGAAGAGCTTACAATCCCTAAAAATTACAGAAACTCTATGGAATTATCTCGCTCTACATTAGTGCACTGTGCATTTTCATTTTAGATGTACGCTTTTTTAATAAATCAAAACTTTGAGTTTTCGGTCTCCCTTCATCGTGCAAACCAAAAAGGCAAATAGAACACTATAAAATGAAAATTTTAGATTTCATGAACGGAAAAAAATTTAAAAAAATAACAAATGTACGTAAAGAAAATTTTTTCACACACCACAAATGAACACTAAAGTTTTGTTGTCCAAGTTTCGGAAATTCCACTAGTTAACCCTAACAGCTTGGAATTTTATACGAAATAGATTTCCTCAACATATGCTTAAAAAATGGATTTGCATGTTTTAAACATGTTAAAGATGCAAATCACCTCTGGATCCATAGCTTTTGAAGAGAATAACAAACGCTCATTAAATTCTCAAGTGAACGTGCGGTGGGATATTTACCCGAGTCAAACAAGCCATTATTTTGCCCATCTACAAAAAGCTGACCCAACTATCATGGATGATTTTAAGTGATTTATCGAGCATAACGGGCTATGTTATCCTAATAAATGACTTATGGATTGGGAGTCAAGACTCAATTAAAAATCCCTGCCTCCCCCTTTTTCCCGACGATTGCAAAACCTGATATATAAAAACTAAGAAGAGCTTACAATCCCTAAAAATTACAGAAACTCTTTGGAATTATATCTCTCTACTTTTGTGCTTCGTGCATTTCCATTCTACATGTACTCTTTTTTCTTAAAACAAAACTTTGAGTTTTTGCTCTCCCTTCATCCCGTAAACAAAAAGGCAAATAGATCACAACAAAATGAAAATTTTGAAGTCCAAGTACGGAAATTTTTTTAAAAAATAACAAATGTAAGTAAAGAAAATTTATTCACACAGCACAAATGAACACAAAAGTTTTGTTGTCAAAGTTTGGGAAATTCCACTAGTTCACCCCCCATAGCTTGGAATTTTATAGGAAAGAGATTTCCTCCTCACATGCTTTAAAAATGGATATGCATGTTTTAAACATGTTAAAGTTGCAAATCACCTATGGATCCAAAGATTTTGAAGAGAATAACAAACGCTCATTACATTCTCAACCGAACGTGCGGTGGGATATTTACCCGAGCTAAACAAACCATTATTTTGCCCATCTACAAAAAGCTGACCCAACGATCATGGATGATTGTAAAGTGATTTATAATGCGTAGAGGGCTATATTACCCTAAGAAATGACTTATGGATTGGGAGTCAAGACTCAGTTAAAAATACCGACCTCCCCCTTTTTCTCGACGATTGCAAAACCTGATATATAAAAACTAAGAAGAGCTTACAATCCCTAAAAATTATAGAAACTCTTTGGAATTATCTCGCTGTAAATTTGTGCACTGTGCATTTTCATTTTAGATGTACACTCTTTCCATAAATCAAAACTTTGAGTTTTTGCTCTCCCTTCATCCCGTAAACTGAAAAGGCAAATAGATCACAACAAAATGAACACAAAAGTTTTCTTGTCCAAGTTTGGGAAATTCCATTAGTTCAGCCCCAATAGCTTGGAATTTTATAGGAAAGAGATTTTCTCCACACATGCTTTGAAAATGGATATGCATGTTTTAAACATTTTATAGATGCAAATCACCTATGGATCCAAGGCTTTTGAAGAGAATAACAAACGCTCTTAAATTCTCAACTGAACGTGCAGTGGGATTTTTACCCGAGTCAAACTAGCCATAATTTTGCCCATCTACAGAAAGCGGACCCAACGATCATGGATTATTGTCAAGTGGTTTATCATGCGTAACGGGCTATATTACCCTAATAAATGACTTATGGATTGGGAGTCAAGACTCAGTTAAAAATCCCAGCCTCCCCCTTTTTCCAACGATTGCAAAACCTGATATACAAAAACTAAGAAGAGCTTACAATCCCTAAAAATTATAGAAACTCTTTGGAATTATCTCTCTCTACGTTTGTGCATTGTGGATTTCCATTCTACATGTACTCTTTTTTCTTAAAACAAAACTTTGAGTTCTCGCTCTCCCTTCATCCCGTAAACCAAAAACGCAAATAGATCAAAGCAAAATTAAAATTTTGGATTTCAAGTACGGAAAAAATTTAAAACAATAACAAATGTAAGTAAAGAAAATTTATTCACAAACCACAATTGAACACAAAAGTTTTGTTGTCCAAGTTTTGGAAATTCCACTAGTTCAACCCCAACTGATTGGAATTTTATAGGAAAGAGATTTCCTCTACATATGCTTCAAAAATGGATATGCATGTTTTAAACAAGTTAAAGATGCAAATCACCTATGGATCCAAAGCTTTTGAAGAGAATAAAAAACACTCATTAAATTCTCTACAGAACGTGCGGTGGGATATTTACCCGAGTCAAACAAGCCATTATTTTGTCCATTTACAAAAAGCTGACCCAACGATCATGGATGATTGTAAAGTGATTTATCATGCATAACGGGCTATATTACCCTAATAAATGACTTATGGATTGGGAGTCAAGACTCAGTTAAAAATCCCTGCCTCCCCCTTTTTCCCGACTATTGCAAAACCTGATATATAAAAACTAAGAAGAGCTTACAATCCCTAAAAATTATAGAAACTCTTTACAATTATCTCGGTCGACATTTGTGCACTGTGCATTTTCATTTTTGATGTACACCTTTTTCTTAAATATAAACTTTGAGTTTTCACTCTCCCTTCATCCCGTAAACAAAAAACGCAAACAGATCACAAAAAATTGAAAATTTTAGAATTCATGTACGGAAAAAAATTTAAAACAATAACAAATGTAAGTTAAGAAATTTTTTTCACACACCACAAATGAACACAAAAGTTTTGTTGTCCAAGTTTGGGAAATTCCACTAGTTCAACCCTAACAGCTTGGAATGTTTTAAGAAAGAGATTTCCTCCAAACATGCTTAAAAAATGGGTTTGCATGTTTCAAACATGTTAAAGATGCAAATCACCTATGGATCCATAGCTTTTTAACAGAATAAGTAACGCTCATTAAATTCTCAAGTGAACGTGCAGTGGGATATTACCCGAGTCAAACAAGCCATTATTTTGCCCATCTACAAAAAGCTGACCCAACGATCATGGATGATTTTAAAGTGATTTATCATGCGTAACGGGCTATATTACCCTAATAAATGACTTATGGATTGGTAGTCAAGACTCAGTTAAAAATCCCTGCCTCGCCCTTTTTCTCGATGATTGCAAAACCTGATATATAAAAACTAAGAAGAGCTTACAATCCCTAAAAATTACGGTAACTCTTTACAATTATCTCGGTCTACAATTGTGCACTGTGCATTTTCATTTTTGATGTACACTTTTTTCTTAAATATAAACTTTTAGTTTTTGCTCTCCCTTCATCCCGTAAAAAAAAACGCAAACAAATCACAACAAAATGAAAATTTTAGAATTCATGTACGGAAAAAAATTTAAAATAATAACAAATGTAGGTTAAGAAAATTTTTTCACACACCACAAATGAACACAAAAGTTTTGTTGTCCAAGTTTGAGAAATTCCACTAGTTCAACCCTAACAGCTTGGAATGTTTTAAGAAAGAGATTTCCTCCAGACATGCTTAAAAAATGGATTTGCATGTTTCAAACATGTTAAAGATGCAAATCACCTATGGATCCATAGCTTTTTAAGAGAATAAGTAACGCTCATTAAATTTTCAAGTGAACGTGCGGTGGGATATTTACCCGAGTCAAACAAGCCATTATTTTGCCCACCTACAAAAAGCAGACCCAACGATCACGGATGATTGTAAAGGGATTTATCATGCTTAAGAGGCTATATTACCCTAAGAAATGACTTATGGATTGGGAGTCAAGACTCAGTTAAAAACCCTGCCTCCCCCTTTTTCCCGACGATTGGGAAACCTGATATATAAGAACTAAGAAGAGCTTACAATCCCTAAAAATTACAGAAACTCTTTGGAATTATCTCGCTCTACATTTGTGCACTGTGCATTTTCATTTTAGACGTACACTTTTTTCATAAATCAAAACTTTGAGTTTTCGCTCTCCCTTCATCCCGTAAACCAAAAACGCAAATAGATCACAACAAAATGAAAATTTAAGAGTTCGTGTACGGAAAAAAATTTAAAAAAATAAATGTAAGTAAAGAAAATTTATTCACACACCACAAATGAACACAAAAGTTTTATGTTCCAAGTTTGGGAAATTCCACTAGTCGATCCCTAACAGCTTGGAATTTTATAAGAAAGAGATTTCCTCCACACATGCTTAAAAAATGGATTTGCATGAGCTTTTGAAGCGAATAACAAACGCTCATTAAATTCTCAAGTGAATGTGCGGTGGGATATTTACCCGAGTCAAACAACCCATTATTTTGTCGATCTAAAAAAAGCAGACCCAACGATCATGGCTGATTGTAATGTGATTTATCATGCCTAACGGGCTATATTACCCTAAGAAATGACTTGTGGATTGGGAGTCAAGACACAGTTAAAAATCTCTGCCTCCCCCTTTTTCCCGACGATTGCAAAACCTGATATATAAAAACTAAGAAGAGCTTACAATCCCTAAATATTACAGACACTCTTTGAAATTATCTCTCTACATTTGTGCACTGTGCATTTCCATTCTCATGTACTCTTTTTGCTTAAAACAAAACTTTGAGTTTTCACTCTCCCTTCATCCCATAAATCATAAAGGCAAAAAGAACACAACAAAATGAAAATTTTGGAGTTCAAGAACGGAAAAATTTTAAAACATTAACAAATGTAAGTAAAGAAAATTTATTCACACACCACAAATGAACACAAAAGTTTATTGTCCAAGTTTGGGAAATTCCACTAGTTCAACCCCAACAGCTTGGAATTTTATAGGAAAGTGATTTCCTACACACATGCTTTAAAAATGGATACGCATGTTTTAAACATGATAAAGATGCAAATCACCTATGGATCCAAAGCTTTGGAAGAGAATAACAAATGCTCATTAAATTCTCAAGTGAACGTGTGGTGGGATATTTACCCGAGTCAAACAAGCCATTATTTTTTCCATCTACAAAAAGCAGACCCAACGATCATGGATGACTGTAAAGTGATTTATCATACCTAATGGGCTATATTACCCTAAGAAATGACTTATGGATTGGGAGTCAAGACACAGTTAAAAATCTCTGCCTCCCCCTTTTTCCCGAAGATTGCAAAACCTGATATATAAAAACTAAGAAGAGCTTACAATCCCTAAAAATTACCGAAACTCTTTGGAATTATCTCTCTACATTTGTGCACTGTGCATTTCCATTCTACATGTACTCTTTTTGCTTAAAACAAAACATTGAGTTTACGCTCTCCCTTCATCTCGTAAACCAAAAAGGCAAATAGATCACAACAAAATGAAAAATTTAGAGTTCATGTACAAAACAATATTTAAAACAATAACAAATGTAAGTAAAGAAAATTTATTCACACACTACAAATGAACACAAAATTTTTGTTGTCCAAGTTTCGGATATTCCACTAGTTCAACCCTAACAGCTGGGAATTTTATAAGAAAGAGATTTCCTCCACACATGCTTAAAAAATGGATTCGCATGTTTTAAACATGTTAAAGATGCAAATCAGCTATGGATCCATAGCTTTTGAAGAGAATAACAAACGCTTATTAAATTCTCAAGTGAACGTGCGGTGGGATATTTACCCGAGTCAAACAAGCCATTATTTTGCCCATCTACAAAAAGTTGACCCAACAATCATGGATGATTGTAAAGTGATTTATCATGCGTAACGGGCTATATTACCCTAAGAAATGACTTATGGATTGGGAGACAAGACTCAGTTAAAAATCCCTGCCTCCCCCTTTTTCCCGTCGATTGGGAAACCTGATATATAAAAACTAAGAAGAGCTTAAAATTCCTAAAAATTATAGAAACTCTTTGGAATTATCTCGCTCTACATCAGTCCATGGATCATTTTCTTTTTAGATGTACACTTTTTTCATAAATCAAAACTTTGAGTTTTCGCTCTCCCTTTATCCCGTAAACCAAAAAGGCAAATAGATCACAACAAGATGAAAATTTAAGAGGTCATGTACGGGAAAAAATTTAAGTAAAGAAAATTTATTCACACACCACTAATGAACACAAATGTTTTGTTGTCCAAGTTTGGGAAATTCCACTAGTTCAACCCTAACAGCTTGGAATTTTAGAAGAGCGAGATTTCCTCCACACATCCTTAAAAAATGGATTTGCATGTTTTAAACATGTTAAAGATGCAAATCACCTATGGACCCAAAGCTTTTGAAGAGAATAACAAACGCTCATTAAATTCTCAAGTGAACATGCGGTGCGATATTTACCCGAGTCAAACAACCCATTATTTTGCCCATCTACAAAAAGCTGACCCAACGATCATGGATTATTGTAAAGTGATTTATCTTGCGTAACGGGCTATATTACGCTAATAAATGACTTATGGATTGGGAGTCAAGACTTAGTTAAAAATCCCTGCCTCCCCCTTTTTCCCGACGATTGCAAAACCTGATATAGAAAAACTATGAAGAGCTTACAACCCCTAAAAATTGTAGAAACTCTCTGGAATTATCTCTCTCTACGTTTGTGCATTGTGCATTTCCATTCTACATGTACTCTTTTTACTTGAAACAAAACTTTGAGTTTTCGCTCTCCCTTCATCCCGTAAACCAAAAACACAAATAGATCACAACAAAATTAAAATTTTGGATTTCCAGTACGGAAAAAATTTAAAACAATAACAAATGTAAGTAAATAAAATTTATTCACAAACCACAAATGAACACAAAAGTTTTGTTGTCCAAGTTTGGGAAATTCCACCAGTTCAACCCCAACTGCTTGGAATTTTATAGGAAAGAGATTTCCTCTACACATGCTTTAAAAATGGATATGCATGTTTTAAACATGTTAAAGATGGAAATCACCTATGGATCCAAAGTTTTTGAAGAGAATAACAAACACTCATTAAATTCTCAACTGAACGTGCGGTGGGATATTTACCCGAGTCAAATAAGCCATTATTTTGCCCTTCTACAAAAAGCGGACCCAACGATTATGGATGATTGTAAAGTGATTTATCATGCGTAACGGGCTATATTACCCTAAGAAATGACCAATGGATTGGGAGTCAAGACTCAGTTAAAAATGCCAACCTCCCCCTTTTTCCCGACGATTGCAAAACCTGATATATAAAAACTAAGAAAAGCTTACAATCCCTAAAAATTACAGAAACTCTTTATAATTATCTCGGTCTACATTTGTTCATTGTGCATTTTAATTTTAGATGTACACTTTTTTTATAAATATAGACTTTGAGTTTTCTCTCTCCCTTCATCCCGTAAACAAAAAACGCAAACAGATCACAACAAAATGAGCATTTTAGAGTTCATGTACAGAAAAAAATTTAAAACAATAACAAATGTAAGTTAAGAAAATTTATTCACACACCACATATGAACACAAAAGTTTTGTTGTCCAAGTTTGGGAAATTCCACTAGTTCAACCCTAACAGCTTGGAAGGTTATAAGAAAGAGATTTCCTCCAGACATGCTTAAAAAATGGATTTGCATGTTTCAAACATGTTAAAGATGCAAATCACCTATGGATCCATAGCTTTTTAAGAGAATAACTAACACTCATTAATTTCTCAACTGAACGTGCGGTGGGATATTTACCCGAGTCAAACAAGCCATTATTTTGCCTATCTACATAAAGCTGACCCAACGATCATGGATGATTGTAAAGTGATTTATCATGCGTAACGGGCTATATTACCCTAAGAAATGACTTATGGATTGGGAGTCAAGACTCAGTTAAAAATCCCGGCCTCCCCCTTTTTCCCGACGATTGCAAAAGCTGATATATAAAAACTATGAAGAGCTTACAATCCCTAAAAATTACAGAAACTCTTTAGAATTATATCGGTCTACATTTGTGCACTGTGCATTTTAATTTTAGATGTACACTTTTTTCATAAATATAAACTTTGAGTTTTCGCTCTCCCTTCATCCCGTAAACAAAAAACGCAAACAGATCACAACAAAATGAAAATTTTAGAGTTCATGTACGGAAAAAAATTAAAAGCAATAACAAATGTAAGTTAAGAAAATTTATTCACACACCACAAATGATCACAAATGTTTTGTTGTCCAAGTTTGGGAAATTCCACTAGTTCAACCCTAACAGCTTGGAAGGTTATAAGAAAGAGATTTCCTCCAGACATGCTTAAAAAATGGATTTGCATGTTTCAAACATGTTAAAAATTCAAATCACCTATGGATCCATAGCTTTTTAACAGAATAAGTAACGCTCATTAAATTCTCAAGTGAACGTGCGGTGGGATATTTACCCGAGTCAAACAAGCCATTATTTTGCCCATTTACCAAAAGTTGACCCAACGATCATGGATGATTGTAAAGTGATTTATCATGCGTAACGGGCTATAATACCCTAAGAAATGACTTATGGATTGGGAGTCAAGACTCATGTAAAAAGCCCTGCCTCCTCCTTTTTCCTGACGATTGCAAAACCTGATATATAAAAACTAAGAAGAGCTTACAATCTCGGTCTACATTTGTGCATTGTGCATTTTCATTTTAGATGTACACTTTTTTCATAAATCAAAACTTTGAGTTTTCGCTCTCCCTTCATCCAGTAAACCAAAAACACAAATAGATCACAACAAAATGAAAATTTTAGAGTTCGTGTACAGAAAAAAATTTAAAACAATAACAATAAAGTTAAGAAAATTTCTACACACACCACAAATGAACACAAAAGTTTTGTTGTCCAAGTTTCGGAAATTCCACTAGTTCAACCCTAACAGCTTGGAATTTTATACGAAATAGATTTCCTCAACAAATGCTTAAAAAATGGATTTGCATGTTTTAAACATATTAAAGATGCAAATCACCTATGGATCCATAGCTTTTGAAGAGAATAAGAAACGCTCATTAAATTCTCAAGTGAACGTGCGGTGGGATATTTACCCGAGTCAAACAAGCCATTATTTTGCCCTTCTACAAAAAGCTGACCCAACGATCATGGATGATTTTAAAGTGATTTATCATGCGTAACAGGCTATATTACCATAATAAATGACATATGGATTGGGAGTCAAGACTCAGTTAAAAATACCTGCCTCCCCCTTTTTCCCGACGATTGCAAAACTTGATATATAAAAACTAAGAAGAGCTTACAATCCCTAAAAATTACAGAAACTCTTTGGAATTATCTCACTTTACATTAGTGCACTGTGCATTTTTATTTTAGATATACACTTTTTTCATAAATCAAAACTTTGAGTTTTAGCTTTCCCTTCAGCCCGTAAACCAAAATGGCAAATAGATCACAACAAAATGAAAATTTTAGAGTTCATGTACGGAAAGAAATTTAAAACAATAAAAAATGTAAGTAAAAAAAATTTATTCACACACCACAAATGAACACAAAAGTTTTGTTGTCAATGTTAGGGAAATTCCACTAGTTCAACCCTAACAGCTTGGAATTTTATAAGAAAGCGATTTCCTCCACATATGCTTAAAAAATGGATTTGCATGTTATAAACATGTTAAAGATGTAAATCACCTATGGATCAAAAGCTTTTGAAGAGAATAACAAACGACCTTTAAATTCTCAAGTGAACGTGAGGTGGGATATTTACCCGAGTCAAACAAGCCATTATTTTGCCCATCTACAAAAAGCTGACCCAACGATCATGGATGATTGTAAAGTGATTTATCATACGTAACGGGCTATATTACCCTAATAAATGACTTATGGATTGGGAGACAAGACTCAATTAAAAATCCCTGCCTCCCCCTTTTTCCCGACGATTGAAAAACCTGATATATATAAACTAAGAAGAGCTTACAATCCCTAAAAATTACAGAAACTCTTTGGAATTATATCTCTCTACGTTTGTGCATTGTGCATTTCCATTCTACATGTACTCTTTTTTCTTAAAAAAAAGCTTTGAGTTTTCGCTCTCCCTTCATCTCGTAAACCAAAAAGGCAAACAGATCAGTACAAAATGAAAATTTTGGAGTTCAAGTACGGAAAAAATTTAAAACAATAACAAATGTAAGTAAAGAAAATTTATTCACACGCCACAAATGAACACAAAAGTTTTGTTTTCTAAGTTTGGGAATTTCCACTAGTTCAACTCCAACAGCTTGGAATTTTATAGGAAAGAGATTTCCCCCACACCTGCTTTAAAAATGGATATGCATGTTTTAAACATGTTAAGGGTGCAAATCACCTATGGATCCAAAGCTTTTGAAGCGAATAACAACCGCTAATTAAATTCTCAACTGTACGTGCGGAGGGATATTTACCCGAGTCAAACAAGCCATTATTTTGCCCATCTACAAAAAGCTGACCCAACAATCATGGATGATTTTAAAGTGATTTATCATGCGTAACGGGTTATATCACCCTAAGAAATGACTTTTGGATTGGGAGTCAAGACTCAGTTAAAAACCCCTGCCTCCTCCTTTTTCCCGACGATTGCAAAACCTGATATATAAAAACTAAGAAGAGCTTATAATCGCTAAAAATTACAGAAACTCTTTAGAATTATCTCTGTCTACATTCGTGCACTGTGCATTTTCATTTTAGATGTACAGTTTTTTCATAAATCAAAACTTTGAGTTTTCGCTCTCCCTTCATCCCGTAAATCAAAAAGGCAAGTAGATTACAACAACATGAAAATTTTAGAGTTCATGTACGGAAAAAAATTTAAAACAATAAGAAATGTAAATAAAAAAAAATTATTCTCACACTACAAAAGAACACAAAAGTTTTGTTGTCCATGTTTGGGAAATTCCACTAGTTCAACCCTAACAGCTTGGCATTTTATAAGAAAGAGATTCCCTCCACACATGCTTAAAAAATGGATTTGCATATTACAAACATGTTAAAGATGTAAATCACCTATGGATCCAAAGCTTTTGAAGAGAATAACAAACGCTCTTTAAATTCTCAAGTGAAGGTGTGGTGGGATATTTACCCGAGTCAAACAAGCTATTATTTTGCCCATCTACAAAAAGCTGACCCAACGATCATGGATGATTGTAAAGTGATTGATCATGCGTAACGAGCTATATTACCCTAATAAATGACTTATGGATTGGGAGACAAGACTCAATTAAAAATCCCTGCCTCCCCCTTTTTCCCGACGATTGAATAACCTGATATATATAAACTAAGAAGAGCTTAAAATCCCTAAAAATTAAATAAACTCTTTGGAATTATCTCTCTCTACGTTTGTGCATTGTGCATTTCCATTCTACATGTACTCTTTTTTCTTAAAAAAAAACTTTGAGTTCTCGCTCTCCCTTCATCTCGTAAACCAAAAAGGCAAATAGATCAGTACAAAATGAAAATTTTGGAGTTCAAGTACGGAAAAAATTTAAAACAATAACAAATGTAAGTAAAGAAAATTTATTCACACACCACAAATGAACACAAAGGTTTTGTTTTCCAAGTTTGAGAAATTCCTCTAGTTCAACTCCAACAGCTTGGAATTTTATAGGAAAGAGATGTCCTCCACACATGCTTTAAAAATGGATATGGATGTTTTAAACATGTTAAAGATGAAAATCACCTATGGATCCAAAGCTTTCGAACAGAATAACAAACTCTAATTAAATTCTCAACTGAACGTGCGGTGGGATATTTACTCGAGTCAAACAAGCCATTATTTTGCCCATCTACAAAAAACTGACCCAACGATCATGGATGATTGTAAAGTGATTTATCATGCGTAACGGGTTATATTACCCTAAGAAATGACTTTTGGATTGGGAGTAAAGACTCAGTTAAAAACCCCTGCCTCCTCCTTTTTCCCGACGATTGCAAAACCTGATATATAAAAACTAAGAAGAGCTTATAATCCCTAAAAATTACAGAAACTCTTTAGAATTATCTCGGTCTACATTTGTGCACTGTGCATTTTCATTTTAGATGTACACTTTTTTCATAAATCAAAACTTTGAGTTTTCGCTCTCCCTTCATCCCGTAAATCAAAAAGGCAAATAGATTACAACAACATGAAAATTTTAGAGTTCATGTGTGGAAAAAAATTTAAAACAATAACAAATGTAAGTAAAAAAAATTTATTCAGACACTACAAAAGAAAACAAAAGTTTTGTTGTCCATGTTTGGGAAATTCCACTAATTCAACCCTAACAGCTTGGAATTTTATAAGAAAGAGATTTCCTCTCCACATGTTTAATAAATGGATTTTCATGTTTTAAACATTTTAAAGATGCAAATCACCTATGGATCCATAGCTTTTGAAGAGAATAACAAACGATCATTAAATTCTGAAGTGAAAGTGCGATGGGATATTTATCCGAGTCAAACAAGCCATTATTTTGCCCATCTACAAAAAGCTGACCCAACGATCATGGATGCTTGTAAGTGTTTTATCATGCGTAATGGGCTATATTACCCTAAGAAATGACTTATGGATTGGGAGTCAAGACTCAGTTAAAAATCCCTGCCTCCCACTTTTTCCTGACGATTGGAAAACCTGATATATAAAAACTATGAAGAGCTAACAATCCCTAAAAATTACAGAAACTCTTTGGAATTATCTCGCTCTACATTAGTGCACCGTGCATTTTCATTTTAGGTGTACACGTTTTTCTTATAACAAAAGTTTGAGTTTTCCCTCTCCCTTCATCCCGTAAACCAAAAAGGCAAATAGATCACAACAAAAAGAAAATTTGGGAGTTCAAGTACGGAAAAAATTTAAAACAATAACCAATGTAAGTAAAGAAAATTTATTCACACACCACAAATAAACACAAAAGTTTTGTTGCCCAAGTTTGGGCAATTCCACTAGTTCAACCCCAACAGCTTGGAATTTTATAGGAAAGAGATTTCCTCCACACATGCTTTAAAAATGGATATGCATCTTTTAAACATGTTAAAGATGCAAATCACATATGGATCCAAATCTTTTGAATAGAATAACAAATGCACATTAAATTCTCAAGTGAACGTGCGGTGGGATATTTACCCGAGTCAGACAAGCCCTTATTTTGCCCATCTACAAAAAGCTGACCCAATGATCATGGATGATTGTAAAGTGATTTATCATGCATAACGGGCTATTTTACCCTAAGAAATGGCTTATGAATTGGGAGTCAAGACTCAGTTAAAAATCCCTGCCTCCCCCTTTTTCCCGACGATTGCAAAACCTGATATATAAAAACTTAGAAGAGCTTACAATCCCTAAAAATTACAGAAACTCTTTGGAATTATCTCGCTCTACATTAGTGCACTGTGCATTTTCATTTTAGATCTACACTTTTTTCATAAATCAAAACTTTGAGTTTTCGCTCTCCCTTCATCCGATAAACCAAAAAGGCAAATAGATCAAAACAAAATGAAAATTTTAGAGTTCATGTAGGGAAAAAAATTTAAAACAATAACAAATGTAAGTAAAAAAAATTTATTCACACACCACAAATGAACACAAAAGTTTTGTTGTCGAAGTTTGGGAAATTCCTCCTGTTCAACCGAAACAGCTTGGAATTTTATAAGAAAGAGATTTCCTCCACACTTGCTTAAAAAATGGATTCGCATGTTTTAAACTTGTTAAAGATGCAAATCACCTATGGATCCAAAGCTTTTGAAGAGAATAACGAAAGCTCATTAAATTCTCAAGTGAACGTGCGGTGGGATATTTACCTGAGACAAACAAGCCATTATTTTGCCCATTTACAAAAAGCTGACCCAACGATCATGGATGATTGTAAAGTGATTTATCATGCGTAACGGGCTATATTACCCTAAGAAATGACTTATGGATTGGGACTCAAGACTTAGTTAAAAATCCCTGCCTCCCCCTTTTTCTCGACGATTGCAAAACCTGATATATAAAAACAAAGAAGAGCTAACAATCCCTAAAAATTACTGAAACTCTTTGGAATTATCTCGCTCTACATTAGTGCACCGTGCATTTTCATTTTAGGTGTACACTTTTTTCATAAATCAAAACTTTGAGTTTTCGCTCTCCCTTCATCCCGTAAACCAAAAGGCAAAAAGATCACAACAAAATGAAAATTTTACAGTTCATGTACGGAAAAAAATTTAAAACAATAACAAATGTTAGAAAAGAAAATTTATTCACCCACCACAAATGAACGAAAAAGTTTTGTTGTCCAAGTTTTGGAAATTCCACTAGTTCTTCACTAAGACCTTGGAATTTTCTAAGAAAGAGATTTCCTCTACACATTCTTAAAAAATGGATTTGCATGTTTTAAACATGTTAAAGATGCAAATCACCTATGTATCCATAGCTTTTGAAGACAATAACAAACGCTCATTAAATTCTCAAGTGAACGTGCGGTGGGATATTTACCTGAGACAAACCAGCCATTATTTTGCTCATCTACAAAAAGCTGACCCAGCGATCATGGATAATTGTAAAGTGATTTATCATGCATAACGGGCTATATTACCCTAAGAAATGACTTATGGATTGGGACTCAAGACTTAGTTAAAAATCCCTGCCTCCCCCTTTTTCTCGACGATTGCAAAACCTGATATATAAAAACAAAGAAGAGCTAACAATCCCTAAAAATTACAGAAACTCTTTGGAATTATCTCGCTCTACATTAGTGCACCGTGCATTTTCATTTTAGGTGTACACTTTTTTCATAAATCAAAACTTTAAGTTTTCGCTCTCCCTTCATCCCGTAAACCAAAAGGCAAAAAGATCACAACAAAATGAAAATTTTACAGTTCTTGTACGGAAAAAAATTTAAAACAATAACAAATGTTAGAAAAGAAAATTTATTCACCCACCACAAATGAACGAAAAAGTTTTGTTGTCCAAGTTTTGGAAATTCCACTAGTTCTTCACTAAGACCTTGGAATTTTCTAAGAAAGAGATTTCCTCTACACATTCTTAAAAAATGGATTTGCATGTTTTAAACATGTTAAAGATGCAAATCACCTATGTATCCATAGCTTTTGAAGACAATAACAAACGCTCATTAAATTCTCAAGTGAACGTGCGGTGGGATATTTACCTGAGACAAACCAGCCATTATTTTGCTCATCTACAAAAAGCTGACCCAGCGATCATGGATAATTGTAAAGTGATTTATCATGCATAACGGGCTATATTACCCTAAGAAATGACTTATGGATTGGGACTCAAGACTTAGTTAAAAATCCCTGCCTCCCCCTTTTTCTCGACGATTGCAAAACCTGATATATAAAAACAAAGAAGAGCTAACAATCCCTAAAAATTACAGAAACTCTTTGGAATTATCTCGCTCTACATTAGTGCACCGTGCATTTTCATTTTAGGTGTACACTTTTTTCATAAATCAAAACTTTAAGTTTTCGCTCTCCCTTCATCCCGTAAACCAAAAGGCAAAAAGATCACAACAAAATGAAAATTTTACAGTTCTTGTACGGAAAAAAATTTAAAACAATAACAAATGTTAGAAAAGAAAATTTATTCACCCACCACAAATGAACGAAAAAGTTTTGTTGTCCAAGTTTTGGAAATTCCACTAGTTCTTCACTAAGACCTTGGAATTTTCTAAGAAAGAAATTTCCTCTACACATTCTTAAAAAATGGATTTGCATGTTTTAAACATGTTAAAGATGCAAATCACCTATGTATCCATAGCTTTTGAAGACAATAACAAACGCTCATTAAATTCTCAAGTGAACGTGCGGTGGGATATTTACCTGAGACAAACCAGCCATTATTTTGCTCATCTACAAAAAGCTGACCCAGCGATCATGGATAATTGTAAAGTGATTTATCATGCATAACGGGCTATATTACCCTAAGAAATGACTTATGGATTGGGACTCAAGACTTAGTTAAAAATCCCTGCCTCCCCCTTTTTCTCGACGATTGCAAAACCTGATATATAAAAACTAAGAAGAGCTAACAATCCCTAAAAATTACTGAAACTCTTTGGAATTATCTCGCTCTACATTAGTGCACCGTGCATTTTCATTTTAGGTGTACACTTTTTTCATAAATCAAAACTTTGAGTTTTCGCTCTCCCTTCATCCCGTAAACCAAAAAGGTAAAAAGATCACAACAAAATGAAAATTTTAGAGTTCATGTACGGAAAAAAATTTAAAACAATAACAAATGTTAGAAAAGAAAATTTATTCACCCACCACAAATGAAAAAAAAAGTTTTGTTGTCCAAGTTTTGGAAATTCCACTAGTTCAACACTAACAGCTTGGAATTTTCTAAGAAAGAGATTTCCTCTACACATTCTTAAAAAATGGATTTGCATGTTTTAAACATGTTAAAGATGCAAATCACCTATGGATCCATAACTTTTGAAGACAATAACAAACGCTCATTAAATTCTCAAGTGAACGTGCGATGGGATATTTACCTGAGACAAACAAGCCATTATTTTGTCCATCTACAAAAAGCTGACCACCCAACGATCATGGATGATTTTAAAGTGATTTATCATGCATAACGGGCTATATTACCCTAAGAAATGACTTATGGATTGGGACTCAAGACTTAGTTAAAAATCCCTGCCTCCCCCTTTTTCTCGACGATTGCAAAACCTGATATATAAAAACTAAGAAGAGCCTACAATCCCCAAAAATTAGTGAAACTCTTTGGAATTATCTCCCTCTACATTAGTGCACTGTGCATTTTCATTTTAGATGTACACTTTTTTCAGAAATCAAAACTTTGAGTTTTCGCTCTCCCATCATCCCGTAAACCAAAAAGGCAAAAAGATCACAACAAAATAAAAATTTTAGAGTTCAAGTACGGAAATTTTTTTAAAAAAATAACAAATTTAAGTAAAGAAAATTTATTTATACACCACAAATGAACACAAAAGTTTTGTTGTCCAAGTTTGGAAAATTCCAGTAGTTCAACCCTTACTGCTTGGAAGTTTATAAGAAAGAGATTTCCTCCACACATGCTTAAAAAATGGATTTGCAAGTTTTAAACATGTTGAAGATGCAAATCACCTATGGATCCATAGCTTTTGAAGAGAATAACAAACGCTCATTAAATTCTCAAGTGAACGTGCGATGGGATATTTATCCGAGTCAAACAAGCCATTATTTTGCCCATCTTCAAAAAGCTGACCCAACGATCATGGATGCTTGTAAAGTGGTTTATCATGCGTAACGGGCTATATTACCCTAAGAAATGACTTATGGATTGGGAGTCAAGACTCAGTTAAAAATCCCTGCCTCCCACTTTTTCCTGAAGATTGCAAAACCTAATATATAAAAACTAAGAAGAGCTAACAATCCCTAAAAATTACTGAAACTCTTTGGAATTATCTCGCTCTACATTAGTGCACCGTGCATTTTCATTTTAGGTGTACACTTTTTTCATAAATCAAAACTTTGAGTTTTCGCTCTCCCTTCATCCCGTAAACCAAAAAGGTAAAAAGATCACAACAAAATGAAAATTTTAGAGTTCATGTACGGAAAAAAATTTAAAACAATAACAAATGTTAGAAAAGAAAATTTATTCACCCACCACAAATGAAAAAAAAAGTTTTGTTGTCCAAGTTTTGGAAATTCCACTAGTTCAACACTAACAGCTTGGAATTTTCTAAGAAAGAGATTTCCTCTACACATTCTTAAAAAATGGATTTGCATGTTTTAAACATGTTAAAGATGCAAATCACCTATGGATCCATAACTTTTGAAGACAATAACAAACGCTCATTAAATTCTCAAGTGAACGTGCGGTGGGATATTTACCTGAGACAAACAAGCCATTATTTTGTCCATCTACAAAAAGCTGACCACCCAACGATCATGGATGATTGTAAAGTGATTTATCATGCGTAACGGGCTATATTACCCTAAGAAATGACTTATGGATTGGGACTCAAGACTTAGTTAAAAATCCCTGCCTCCCCCTTTTTCTCGACGATTGCAAAACCTGATATATAAAAACTAAGAAGAGCCTACAATCCCCAAAAATTAGTGAAACTCTTTGGAATTATCTCCCTCTACATTAGTGCACTGTGCATTTTCATTTTAGATGTACACTTTTTTCAGAAATCAAAACTTTGAGTTTTCGCTCTCCCATCATCCCGTAAACCAAAAAGGCAAAAAGATCACAACAAAATAAAAATTTTAGAGTTCAAGTACGGAAATTTTTTTAAAACAATAACAAATTTAAGTAAAGAAAATTTATTTATACACCACAAATGAACACAAAAGTTTTGTTGTCCAAGTTTGGAAAATTCCAGTAGTTCAACCCTAACTGCTTGGAAGTTTATAAGAAAGAGATTTCCTCCACACATGCTTAAAAAATGGATTTGCAAGTTTTAAACATGTTGAAGATGCAAATCACCTATGGATCCATACCTTTTGAAGAGAATAACAAACGCTCATTAAATTCTCAAGTGAACGTGCGATGGGATATTTATCCGAGTCAAACAAGCCATTATTTTGCCCATCTACAAAAAGCTGACCCAACGATCATGGATGCTTGTAAAGTGGTTTATCATGCGTAACGGGCTATATTACCCTAAGAAATGACTTATGGATTGGGAGTCAAGACTCAGTTAAAAATCCCTGCCTCCCACTTTTTCCTGACGATTGCAAAACCTAATATATAAAAACTAAGAAGAGCTAACAATCCCTAAAAATTACTGAAACTCTTTGGAATTATCTCGCTCTACATTAGTGCACCGTGCATTTTCATTTTAGGTGTACACTTTTTTCATAAATCAAAACTTTGAGTTTTCGCTCTCCCTTCATCCCGTAAACCAAAAAGGTAAAAAGATCACAACAAAATGAAAATTTTAGAGTTCATGTACGGAAATAAATTTAAAACAATAACAAATGTTAGAAAAGAAAATTTATTCACCCACCACAAATGAACAAAAAAGTTTTGTTGTCCAAGTTTTGGAAATTCCACTAGTTCAACACTAACAGCTTGGAATTTTCTAAGAAAGAGATTTCCTCTACACATTCTTAAAAAATGGATTTGCATGTTTTAAACATGTTAAAGATGCAAATCACCTATGGATCCATAACTTTTGAAGACAACAACAAACGCTCATTAAATTCTCAAGTGAACGTGCGGTGGGATATTTACCTGAGACAAACAAGCCATTATTTTGTCCATCTACAAAAAGCTGACCACCCAACGATCATGGATGATTGTAAAGTGATTTATCATGCGTAACGGGCTATATTACCCTAAGAAATGACTTATGGATTGGGACTCAAGACTTAGTTAAAAATCCCTGCCTCCCCCTTTTTCTCGACGATTGCAAAACCTGATATATAAAAACTAAGAAGAGCTTACAATCCCCAAAAATTAGTGAAACTCTTTGGAATTATCTCGCTCTACATTAGTGCACTGTGCATTTTCATTTTAGATGTACACTTTTTTTAGAAATCAAAATTTTGAGTTTCGCTCTCCCATCATCCCGTAAACCAAAAAGGCAAAAAGATCACAACAAAATAAAAATTTTAGAGTTCAAGTACGGAAATTTTTTTAAAACAATAACAAATTTAAGTAAAGAAAATTTATTTATACACCACAAATGAACACAAAAGTTTTGTTGTCCAAGTTTGGGAAATTCCAGTAGTTCAACCCTAACTGCTTGGAAGTTTATAAGAAAGAGATTTCCTCCACACATGCTTAAAAAATGGATTTGCAAGTTTTAAACATGTTGAAGATGCAAATCACCTATGGATCCATAGCTTTTGAAGAGAATAACAAACGCTCATTAAATTCTCAAGTGAACGTGCGATGGGATATTTATCCGAGTCAAACAAGCCATTATTTTGCCCATCTACAAAAAGCTGACCCAACGATCATGGATGCTTGTAAAGTGGTTTATCATGCGTAACGGGCTATATTACCCTAAGAAATGACTTATGGATTGGGAGTCAAGACTCAGTTAAAAATCCCTGCCTCCCACTTTTTCCTGACGATTGCAAAACCTAATATATAAAAACTAAGAAGAGCTAACAATCCCTAAAAATTACTGAAACTCTTTGGAATTATCTCGCTCTACATTAGTGCACCGTGCATTTTCATTTTAGGTGTACACTTTTTTCATAAATCAAAACTTTGAGTTTTCGCTCTCCCTTCATCCCGTAAACCAAAAAGGTAAAAAGATCACAACAAAATGAAAATTTTAGAGTTCATGTACGGAAATAAATTTAAAACAATAACAAATGTTAGAAAAGAAAATTTATTCACCCACCACAAATGAACAAAAAAGTTTTGTTGTCCAAGTTTTGGAAATTCCACTAGTTCAACACTAACAGCTTGGAATTTTCTAAGAAAGAGATTTCCTCTACACATTCTTAAAAAATGGATTTGCATGTTTTAAACATGTTAAAGATGCAAATCACCTATGGATCCATAACTTTTGAAGACAACAACAAACGCTCATTAAATTCTCAAGTGAACGTGCGGTGGGATATTTACCTGAGACAAACAAGCCATTATTTTGTCCATCTACAAAAAGCTGACCACCCAACGATCATGGATGATTTTAAAGTGATTTATCATGCATAACGGGCTATATTACCCTAAGAAATGACTTATGGATTGGGACTCAAGACTTAGTTAAAAATCCCTGCCTCCCCCTTTTTCTCGACGATTGCAAAACCTGATATATAAAAACTAAGAAGAGCCTACAATCCCCAAAAATTAGTGAAACTCTTTGGAATTATCTCCCTCTACATTAGTGCACTGTGCATTTTCATTTTAGATGTACACTTTTTTCAGAAATCAAAACTTTGAGTTTTCGCTCTCCCATCATCCCGTAAACCAAAAAGGCAAAAAGATCACAACAAAATAAAAATTTTAGAGTTCAAGTACGGAAATTTTTTTAAAAAAATAACAAATTTAAGTAAAGAAAATTTATTTATACACCACAAATGAACACAAAAGTTTTGTTGTCCAAGTTTGGAAAATTCCAGTAGTTCAACCCTTACTGCTTGGAAGTTTATAAGAAAGAGATTTCCTCCACACATGCTTAAAAAATGGATTTGCAAGTTTTAAACATGTTGAAGATGCAAATCACCTATGGATCCATAGCTTTTGAAGAGAATAACAAACGCTCATTAAATTCTCAAGTGAACGTGCGATGGGATATTTATCCGAGTCAAACAAGCCATTATTTTGCCCATCTTCAAAAAGCTGACCCAACGATCATGGATGCTTGTAAAGTGGTTTATCATGCGTAACGGGCTATATTACCCTAAGAAATGACTTATGGATTGGGAGTCAAGACTCAGTTAAAAATCCCTGCCTCCCACTTTTTCCTGAAGATTGCAAAACCTAATATATAAAAACTAAGAAGAGCTAACAATCCCTAAAAATTACTGAAACTCTTTGGAATTATCTCGCTCTACATTAGTGCACCGTGCATTTTCATTTTAGGTGTACACTTTTTTCATAAATCAAAACTTTGAGTTTTCGCTCTCCCTTCATCCCGTAAACCAAAAAGGTAAAAAGATCACAACAAAATGAAAATTTTAGAGTTCATGTACGGAAAAAAATTTAAAACAATAACAAATGTTAGAAAAGAAAATTTATTCACCCACCACAAATGAAAAAAAAAGTTTTGTTGTCCAAGTTTTGGAAATTCCACTAGTTCAACACTAACAGCTTGGAATTTTCTAAGAAAGAGATTTCCTCTACACATTCTTAAAAAATGGATTTGCATGTTTTAAACATGTTAAAGATGCAAATCACCTATGGATCCATAACTTTTGAAGACAATAACAAACGCTCATTAAATTCTCAAGTGAACGTGCGGTGGGATATTTACCTGAGACAAACAAGCCATTATTTTGTCCATCTACAAAAAGCTGACCACCCAACGATCATGGATGATTGTAAAGTGATTTATCATGCGTAACGGGCTATATTACCCTAAGAAATGACTTATGGATTGGGACTCAAGACTTAGTTAAAAATCCCTGCCTCCCCCTTTTTCTCGACGATTGCAAAACCTGATATATAAAAACTAAGAAGAGCCTACAATCCCCAAAAATTAGTGAAACTCTTTGGAATTATCTCCCTCTACATTAGTGCACTGTGCATTTTCATTTTAGATGTACACTTTTTTCAGAAATCAAAACTTTGAGTTTTCGCTCTCCCATCATCCCGTAAACCAAAAAGGCAAAAAGATCACAACAAAATAAAAATTTTAGAGTTCAAGTACGGAAATTTTTTTAAAACAATAACAAATTTAAGTAAAGAAAATTTATTTATACACCACAAATGAACACAAAAGTTTTGTTGTCCAAGTTTGGAAAATTCCAGTAGTTCAACCCTAACTGCTTGGAAGTTTATAAGAAAGAGATTTCCTCCACACATGCTTAAAAAATGGATTTGCAAGTTTTAAACATGTTGAAGATGCAAATCACCTATGGATCCATACCTTTTGAAGAGAATAACAAACGCTCATTAAATTCTCAAGTGAACGTGCGATGGGATATTTATCCGAGTCAAACAAGCCATTATTTTGCCCATCTACAAAAAGCTGACCCAACGATCATGGATGCTTGTAAAGTGGTTTATCATGCGTAACGGGCTATATTACCCTAAGAAATGACTTATGGATTGGGAGTCAAGACTCAGTTAAAAATCCCTGCCTCCCACTTTTTCCTGACGATTGCAAAACCTAATATATAAAAACTAAGAAGAGCTAACAATCCCTAAAAATTACTGAAACTCTTTGGAATTATCTCGCTCTACATTAGTGCACCGTGCATTTTCATTTTAGGTGTACACTTTTTTCATAAATCAAAACTTTGAGTTTTCGCTCTCCCTTCATCCCGTAAACCAAAAAGGTAAAAAGATCACAACAAAATGAAAATTTTAGAGTTCATGTACGGAAATAAATTTAAAACAATAACAAATGTTAGAAAAGAAAATTTATTCACCCACCACAAATGAACAAAAAAGTTTTGTTGTCCAAGTTTTGGAAATTCCACTAGTTCAACACTAACAGCTTGGAATTTTCTAAGAAAGAGATTTCCTCTACACATTCTTAAAAAATGGATTTGCATGTTTTAAACATGTTAAAGATGCAAATCACCTATGGATCCATAACTTTTGAAGACAACAACAAACGCTCATTAAATTCTCAAGTGAACGTGCGGTGGGATATTTACCTGAGACAAACAAGCCATTATTTTGTCCATCTACAAAAAGCTGACCACCCAACGATCATGGATGATTGTAAAGTGATTTATCATGCGTAACGGGCTATATTACCCTAAGAAATGACTTATGGATTGGGACTCAAGACTTAGTTAAAAATCCCTGCCTCCCCCTTTTTCTCGACGATTGCAAAACCTGATATATAAAAACTAAGAAGAGCTTACAATCCCCAAAAATTAGTGAAACTCTTTGGAATTATCTCGCTCTACATTAGTGCACTGTGCATTTTCATTTTAGATGTACACTTTTTTTAGAAATCAAAATTTTGAGTTTCGCTCTCCCATCATCCCGTAAACCAAAAAGGCAAAAAGATCACAACAAAATAAAAATTTTAGAGTTCAAGTACGGAAATTTTTTTAAAACAATAACAAATTTAAGTAAAGAAAATTTATTTATACACCACAAATGAACACAAAAGTTTTGTTGTCCAAGTTTGGGAAATTCCAGTAGTTCAACCCTAACTGCTTGGAAGTTTATAAGAAAGAGATTTCCTCCACACATGCTTAAAAAATGGATTTGCAAGTTTTAAACATGTTGAAGATGCAAATCACCTATGGATCCATAGCTTTTGAAGAGAATAACAAACGCTCATTAAATTCTCAAGTGAACGTGCGATGGGATATTTATCCGAGTCAAACAAGCCATTATTTTGCCCATCTACAAAAAGCTGACCCAACGATCATGGATGCTTGTAAAGTGGTTTATCATGCGTAACGGGCTATATTACCCTAAGAAATGACTTATGGATTGGGAGTCAAGACTCAGTTAAAAATCCCTGCCTCCCACTTTTTCCTGACGATTGTAAAACCTAATATATAAAAACTAAGAAGAGCTAACAATCCCTAAAAATTACTGAAACTCTTTGGAATTATCTCGCTCTACATTAGTGCACCATGCATTTTCATTTTAGGTGTACAGTTTTTTCATAAATCAAAACTTTGAGTTTTCGCTCTCCCTTCATCCCGTAAACCAAAAAGGTAAAAAGATCACAACAAAATGAAAAATTTAGAGTTCGTGTACGGAAATAAATTTAAAACAATAACAAATGTTAGAAAAGAAAATTTATTCACCCGCCACAAATGAACAAAAAAGTTTTGTTGTCCAAGTTTTGGAAATTCGACTAGTTCAACACTAACAGCTTGGAATTTTCTAAGAAAGAGATTTCCTCTACACATTCTTAAAAAATGGATTTGCATGTTTTAAACATGTTAAAGATGCAAATCACCTATGGATCCATAACTTTTGAAGACAATAACAAACGCTCATTAAATTCTCAAGTGAACGTGCGGTGGGATATTTACCTGAGACAAACAAGCCATTATTTTGTCCATCTACAAAAAGCTGACCACCCAACGATCATGGATGATTGTAAAGTGATTTATCATGCGTAACGGGCTATATTACCCTAAGAAATGACTTATGGATTGGGACTCAAGACTTAGTTAAAAATCCCTGCCTCCCCCTTTTTCTCGACGATTGCAAAACCTGATATATAAAAACTAAGAAGAGCTTACTATCCCTAAAAATTACAGAAACTGTTTGGAATTATCTCTCTCTACATTAGTGCGCTGTGCATTTTCATTTTAGATGTACACTTTTTTCAATAGTCAAAACTTTGAGTTTTCGCTCTCCCTTCATCCCGTAAACCAAAAAGGCAAAAAGATCACAACAAAATAAAAATTTTAGTGTTCAAGTACGGAAAATTTTTTAAAACAATAACAAATGTAAGTAAACAAAATTTATTTACACACCACAAATGAACCCAAAAGTTTTGTTGTCCAAGTTTGGGAAATACCACTAGTTCAACCCTAACTGCTTGGAATTTTATAAGAAAGAGATTTCCTCCATACATGCTTAAAAAATGGATTTGCAAGTTTTAAACATGTTAAAGATGCAAATCACCTATGGATCCATAGCTTTTGAAGAGAATAACAAACGCTCATTAAATTCTCAAGTGAACGTGCGATGGGATATTTATCCGAGTCAAACAAGCCATTATTTTGCCCATCTACGAAAAGCTGACCCAACGATCATGGATGCTTGTAAAGTGGTTTATCATGCGTAATGGGCTATCTTACCCTAAGAAATGATTTATGGATTCGGAGTCAAGACTCAGTTAAGAATCCCTGCCTCCCACGTTTTCCTGACGATTGCAAAACCTGATATATAAAAACTAAGAAGAGCTTACAATCCCTAAAAATTACAGAAACTCTTCGGAATTATCTCACTTTACATTAGTGCACTGTGCATTTTTATTATAGATATACACTTTTTTCATAAATCAAAACTTTGAGTTTTCGCTTTCCCTTCATCCCGTAAGCCAAAATGGCAAATAGATCACAACAAAATAAAAATTTTAGAGTTCGTGTACGGAAAAAAATTTAAAACAATAACAAATGTAAGTAAAAAAAATTTATTTACACACCACAAATGAACACAAAAGTTTTGTTGTCAATGTTAGGGAAATTCCACTAGTTCAACCCTAACAGCTTGGAATTTTATAAGAAAGAGATTTCCTCCACACATGCTTAAAAAATGGATTTGCATGTTATAAACATGTTAAAGATGTAAATCACCTATGGATAAAAAGCTTTTGAAGAGAATAACAAACGCTCTTTAAATTCTCAAGTGAACGTGAGGTGGGATATTTACCCGAGTCAAACAAGCCATTATTTTGCCCATCTACTAAAAGCTGACCCAACGATCATGGATGATTGTAAAGTGATTTATCATGCGTAACGGGCTATATTACCCTAATAAATGACTTATGGATTGGGAGACAAGACTCAATTAAAAATCCCTGCGTCCCCCTTTTTCCCGACGATTGAAAAACCTGATATATATAAACTAAGAGGATCTTACAATCCATAAAAATTACTGAAACTCTTTGGAATTATCTCTCTCTACGTTTGTGCATTGTGCATTTCCATTCTACATGTACTCTTTTTTCTTAAAAAAACGCTTTGAGTTTTCGCTCTCCCTTCATCTCGTAAACCAAAAAGGCAAATAGATCAGTACAAAATGAAAATTTTGGAGTTCAAGTACGGAAAAAATTTAAAACAATAACAAATGTAAATAAAGAAAATTTATTCACACACCACAAATGAACACAAAAGTTTTGTTTTCCAAGTTTGGGAATTTCCACTAGTTCAACTCCAACAACTTGGAATTTTATAGGAAAGAGATTTCCTCCACACATGCTTTAAAAATGGAAATGCATGTTTTAAACATGTTAAGGATGCAAATCACCTATGGATCCAACGCTTTTGAAGAGAATAACAACCGCTAATTAAATTCTCAACTGAACGTGCGGTGGGATATTTACCCGAGTCAAACAAGCAATTATTTTGCCCATCTACAAAAAGCTGACCCAACGATCATGGATGATTTTAAAGTGATTTATCATGCGTAACGGGTTATATCACCCTAAGAAATGACTTTTGGATTGGGAGTCAAGACTCAGTTAAAAATCCCTGCCTCCTCCCTTTTCCCGACGATTGCAAAACCTGATATATAAAAACTAAGAAGAGCTTATAATCACTAAAAATTACAGAAAATCTTTAGAATTATCTCGGTCTACATTTATGCACTGTGCATTTTTATTTTAGATGTACACTTTTTTAATAAATCAAAACTTTGAGTTTTCGCTCTCCCTTCATCCCGTAAATCAAAAAGGCAAATAGATTACAACAACATGAAAATTTTAGAGTTCATGTATGGAAAAAAATTTAAAACAATAACAAATGTACGTAAAAAAAATTATTCTCACACTACAAAAAAACACAAAAGTTTTGTTGTCCATGTTTGTGAAATTCCACTAGTTCAACCCTAACAGCTTGGAATTTTATAAGAAAGAGATTCCCTCCACACATGCTTAAAAAATGGATTTCCATGTTACAAACTTGTTAAAGATGTAAATCACCTATGGATCCAAAGCTTTTGAAGAGAATAACAAACGCTCTTTAAATTCTCAAGTGAACGTGTGGTGGGATATTTACCCGAGTCAAACAAGCCGTTATTTTGCCCATCTACAAAAAGCTGACCCAACGATCATGGATGATTGTAAAGTGATTGATCATGCGTAACGAGCTATATTACCCTAATAAATGACTTATGGATTGGGAGACAAGACTCAATTAAAAATCCCTGCCTCCCCCTTTTTCCCGACGATTGAAAAACCTGATATATATACTAAGAAGAGCTTACAATCCCTAAAAATTAAAGAAACTCTTTGGAATTGTCTCTCTCTACGTTTGTGCATTGTGCATTTCCATTCTACATGTACTCTTTTTTTAAAAAAAAAAACTTTGAGTTTTCTCTCTCCCTTCATCTCGTAAACCAAAAAGGCAAATAGATCAGTACAAAATGAAAATTTTGGAGTTCAAGTACGGAAAAAATTTAAAACAATAACAAATGTAAGTAAAGAAAATTTATTCACACACCACAAATGAACACAAAGGTTTTGTTTTCCAAGTTTGGGAAATTCCTCTAGTTCAACTCCAACAGCTTGGAGTTTTATAGGAAAGAGATTTCCTCCACACACGCTTTAAAAATGGATATGCATGTTTTAAACATGTTAAAGATGCAAATCACCTATGGATCCAAAGCTTTTGAAGAGAATAACAAACGCTAATTAAATTCTCAACTGAACGTGCGGTGGGATATTTACCCGAGTCAAACAAGCCATTATTTTGCCCATCTACAAAAAGCTGACCCAACGATCATGGATGATTGTAAAGTGATTTATCATGCATAACGGGTTATATTACCATAAGATATGACTTTTGGATTGGGAGTCAAGACTCAGTTAAAAACCCCTGCCTCCTCCTTTTTCCCGACGATTGCAAAACCTGATATATAAAAACTAAGAAGAGCTTATAATCCCTAAAAATTACTGAAACTCTTTAGAATTATCTCGGTCTACATTGGTGCACTGTGCATTTTCATTTTAGATGTACACTTTTTTCATAAATCAAAACTTAGAGTTTTCGCTCTCCCTTCATCCCGTAAATCAAAAAGGCAAATAGATTACAACAACATGAAAGTTTTAGAGTTCATGTATGGAAAAAAATTTAAAAAAATAACAAATGTAAGTAAAAAAATATATTCACACACTACAAAAGAACACAAAAGTTTTGTTGTCCATGTTTGGGAAATTCCACTAGTTCAACCGTAACAGCTTGGAATTTTATAAGAAAGAGATTTCCCCTCCACATGCTTAAAAAATGGATTTTCATGTTTTAAACATGTTAAAGATGCAAATCACCTATGGATCCATAGCTTTTGAAGAGAATAACAAACGCTCATTAAATTCTCAAGTGAACGTGCGATGGGATATTTATCCGAGTCAAACAAGCCATTATTTTACCCATCTACGAAAAGCTGACCCAACGATCATGGATGCTTGTAAAGTGGTTTATCATGCGTAATGGGCTATCTTACCCTAAGAAATGATTTATGGATTCGGAGTCAAGACTCAGTTAAGAATCCCTGCCTCCCACGTTTTCCTGACGATTGCAAAACCTGATATATAAAAACTAAGAAGAGCTTACAATCCCTAAAAATTACAGAAACTCTTTGGAATTATCTCACTTTACATTAGTGCACTGTGCATTTTTATTATAGATATACACTTTTTTCATAAATCAAAACTTTGAGTTTTCGCTTTCCCTTCATCCCGTAAGCCAAAATGGCAAATAGATCACAACAAAATGAAAATTTTAGAGTTCGTGTACGGAAACAAATTTAAAACAATAACAAATGTAAGTAAAAAAAATTTATTTACACACCACAAATGAACACAAAAGTTTTGTTGTCAATGTTAGGGAAATTCCACTAGTTCAACCCTAACAGCTTGGAATTTTATAAGAAAGAGATTTCCTCCACACATGCTTAAAAAATGGATTTGCATGTTATAAACATGTTAAAGATGTAAATCACCTATGGATAAAAAGCTTTTGAAGAGAATAACAAACGCTCTTTAAATTCTCAAGTGAACGTGAGGTGGGATATTTACCCGAGTCAAACAAGCCATTATTTTGCCCATCTACTAAAAGCTTACCCAACGATCATGGATGATTGTAAAGTGATTTATCATGCGTAACGGGCTATATTACCCTAATAAATGACTTATGGATTGGGAGACAAGACTCAATTAAAAATCCCTACGTCCCCCTTTTTCCCGACGATTGAAAAACCTGATATATATAAACTAAGAGGAGCTTACAATCCCTAAAAATTACTGAAACTCTTTGGAATTATCTCTCTCTACGTTTGTGCATTGTGCATTTCCATTCTACATGTACTCTTTTTTCTTAAAAAAACGCTTTGAGTTTTCGCTCTCCCTTCATCTCGTAAACCAAAAAGGCAAATAGATCAGTACAAAATGAAAATTTTGGAGTTCAAGTACGGAAAAAATTTAAAACAATAACAAATGTAAATAAAGAAAATTTATTCACACACCACAAATGAACACAAAAGTTTTGTTTTCCAAGTTTGGGAATTTCCACTAGTTCAACTCCAACAACTTGGAATTTTATAGGAAAGAGATTTCCTCCACACATGCTTTAAAAATGGAAATGCATGTTTTAAACATGTTATGGATGCAAATCACCTATGGATCCAAAGCTTTTGAAGAGAATAACAACCGCTAATTAAATTCTCAACTGAACGTGCGGTGGGATATTTACCCGAGTCAAACAAGCAATTATTTTGCCCATCTACAAAAAGCTGACCCAACGATCATGGATGATTTTAAAGTGATTTATCATGCGTAACGGGTTATATCACCCTAAGAAATGACTTTTGGATTGGGAGTCAAGTCTCAGTTAAAAATCCCTGCCTCCTCCCTTTTCCCGACGATTGCAAAACCTGATATATAAAAACTAAGAAGAGCTTATAATCGCTAAAAATTACAGAAAATCTTTAGAATTATCTCGGTCTACATTTATGCACTGTGCATTTTTATTTTAGATGTACACTTTTTTAATAAATCAAAACTTTGAGTTTTCGCTCTCCCTTCATCCCGTAAATCAAAAAGGCAAATAGATTACAACAACATGAAAATTTTAGAGTTCATGTATGGAAAAAAATTTAAAACAATAACAAATGTAAGTAAAAAAAATTATTCTCACACTACAAAAAAACACAAAAGTTTTGTTGTCCATGTTTGTGAAATTCCACTAGTTCAACCCTAACAGCTTGGAATTTTATAAGAAAGAGATTCCCTCCACACATGCTTAAAAAATGGATTTCCATGTTACAAACATGTTAAAGATGTAAATCACCTATGGATCCAAAGCTTTTGAAGAGAATAACAAACGCTCTTTAAATTCTCAAGTGAACGTGTGGTGGGATATTTACCCGAGTCAAACAAGCCGTTATTTTGCCCATCTACAAAAAGTTGACCCAACGATCATGGATGATTGTAAAGTGATTGATCATGCGTAACGAGCTATATTACCCTAATAAATGACTTATGGATTGGGAGACAAGACTCAATTAAAAATCCCTGCCTCCCCCTTTTTCCCGACGATTGAAAAACCTGATATATATACTAAGAAGAGCTTACAATCCCTAAAAATTAAAGAAACTCTTTGGAATTGTCTCTCTCTACGTTTGTGCATTGTGCATTTCCATTCTACATGTACTCTTTTTTTTAAAAAAAAAACTTTGAGTTTTCTCTCTCCCTTCATCTCGTAAACCAAAAAGGCAAATAGATCAGTACAAAATGAAAATTTTGGAGTTCAAGTACGGAAAAAATTTAAAACAATAACAAATGTAAGTAAAGAAAATTTATTCACACACCACAAATGAACACAAAGGTTTTGTTTTCCAAGTTTGGGAAATTCCTCTAGTTCGACTCCAACAGCTTGGAGTTTTATAGGAAAGAGATTTCCTCCACACACGCTTTAAAAATGGATATGCATGTTTTAAACATGTTAAAGATGCAAATCACCTATGGATCCAAAGCTTTTGAAGAGAATAACAAACGCTAATTAAATTCTCAACTGAACGTGCGGTGGGATATTTACCCGAGTCAAACAAGCCATTATTTTGCCCATCTACAAAAAGCTGACCCAACGATCATGGATGATTGTAAAGTGATTTATCATGCGTAACGGGTTATATTACCCTAAGAAATGACTTTTGGATTGGGAGTCAAGACTCAGTTAAAAACCCCTGCCTCCTCCTTTTTCCCGACGATTGCAAAACCTGATATATAAAAACTAAGAAGAGCTTATAATCCCTAAAAATTACTGAAACTCTTTAGAATTATCTCGGTCTACATTGGTGCACTGTGCATTTTCATTTTAGATGTACACTTTTTTCATAAATCAAAACTTAGAGTTTTCGCTCTCCCTTCATCCCGTAAATCAAAAAGGCAAATAGATTACAACAACATGAAAGTTTTAGAGTTCATGTATGGAAAAAAATTTAAAAAAATAACAAATGTAAGTAAAAAAAATATATTCACACACTACAAAAGAACACAAAAGTTTTGTTGTCCATGTTTGGGAAATTCCACTAGTTCAACCGTAACTGCTTGGAATTTTATAAGAAAGAGATTTCCCCTCCACATGCTTAAAAAATGGATTTTCATGTTTTAAACATGTTAAAGATGCAAATCACCTATGGATCCATAGCTTTTGAAGAGAATAACAAACGCTCATTAAATTCTCAAATGAACGTGCGATGGGATATTTATCCGAGTCAAACAAGCCATTATTTTGCCCATCTACAAAAAGCTGACCCAACGATCATGGATGCTTGTAAAGTGGTTTATCATGCGTAACGGGCTATATTACCCTAAGAAATGACTTATGGATTGGGAGTCAAGACTCAGTTAAAAATCCCTGCCTCCCACTTTTTCCTGACGATTGCAAAACCTGATATATAAAAACTAAGAAGAGCTAACAATCCCTAAAAATTACAGATACTCTTTGGAATTATCTCGCTCTACATTAGTGCATCGTGCATTTTCATTTTAGGTGTACACTTTTTTCTTATAACAAAAGTTTGAGTTTTCCCTCTCCCTTTATCCCGTAAACCAAAAAGGCAAATAGATCACAACAAAAAGAAAATTTTGGAGTTCAACTACGGAAAATATTTAAAACAATAACAAATGTAAGTAAAGAAATTTTATTCACACACCACAAATAAACACAAAAGTTTTGTTGTCCAAGTTTGGGGAATTCCACTAGTTCAACCCCAACAGCTTGGAATTTTATAGGAAAGAGATTTCCTCCACACATGCTTTAAAAATGGATATGCATCTTTTAAACATGTTAAAAATGCAAATCACCTATGGATTCAAAGCTTTTGAAGAGAATAACAAACGCTCATTAAATAACTGAACGTGCGATGGGATATTTACCAGAGTCAAACAAGCCATTATTTTGCCCATCAACAAAAAGCTGACCCAACGATCATGGATGATTGTAAAGTGATTTATCATGCGTAACGGACTATATTACCCTAAGAAATGACTTATGGATTGGGACTCAAGACTTAGTTAAAACTCCTTGCCTCCCCCTTTTTCTCGATGATTGTAAAACCTGATATATAAAAACTAAGAAGAGCTTACAATCCCTTAAAATTACAGAAACTCTTTGGAATTATCTCTCTCTACATTAGTGCACTGTGCATTTTCATTTTAGATGTACACTTTTTTCATAAATCAAAACTTTGAGTTTTCGCTCTCCCTTCATCCCGTAAACCAAAAAGGCAAAAAGATCACAACAAAATAAAAATTTTAGAGTTCAAGTACGGAAAAATTTTTAAAACAATAACAAATGTAAGTAAACAAAATTTATTTACACACCACAAATCAACACAAAAGTTTTGTTGTCCAAGTTTGGGAAATTCCACTAGTTCGACCCTAACTGCTTGGAATTTTATAAGAAAGAGATTTCCCCCACACAAGCTTAAAAAATGGATTTGCAAGTTTTAAACATGTTAAAGATGCAAATCACCTATGGATCCATAGCTTTTGAAGAGAATAAAAAACGCTCATTAAATTCTCAAGTGAACGTGCGATGGGATATTTATCCGAATCAAACAAGCCATTATTTTGCCCATCTACAAAAAGCTGACGCAACGATCATGGATGCTTGTAAAGTGGTTTATCATGTGTAACGGGTTATATTACCCTAAGAAATGACTTATGGATTGGGAGTCAAGACTCAGTTAAAAATCCCTGCCTCCCAGTTTTTCCTGACGATTGCAAAACCTGATATATAAAAACTAAGAAGAGCTTACAATCACTAAAAATTAAAGAAACTCTTTGGAATTATCTCGCTCTATATTAGTGCACCGTGCATTTTCATTTTAGGTGTACACTTTTTTCATAAATCAAAACTTTGAGTTTTCGCTTTCCCTTCATCCCGTAAACCAAAAAGGCAAAAAGATCACAACAAAATGAAACTTTTAGAGTTCATGTACAGAAAAAAATTTAAAACAATAACAAATGTTAGAAAAGAAAATTTATTCACCCACCACAAATGAACAAAAAAGTTTTGTTGTCCAAGTTTTGGAAATTCCACTAGTTCAACACTAACAGCTTGGAATTTTTTAAGAAAGAGATTTCCTCTACACATTCTCAAAAAATGGATTTGCATGTTTTAAACATGTTAAAGATGCAAATCACCTATGGATCCATAGCTTTTGAAGACAATAACAAACGCTCATTAAATTCTCAAGTGAACGTGCGGTGGGATATTTACCTGAGACAAACAAGCCATTATTTTGCCCATCTACAAAAAGCTGACCCAACGATCATGGATGATTGTAAAGTGATTTATCATGCGTAACGGGCTATATTACCCTAAGAAATGACTTATGGATTGGGACTCAAGACTTAGTTAAAAATCCCTACCTCCCCCTTTTTCTCGACGATTGCAAAACCTGATACATAAAAACTAAGAAGATCTTACAATCCCTAAAAATTACAGAAACCCTTTGGAATTATCTCTCTCTACATTAGTGCACAGTGCATTTTCATTTTAGATGTACACTTTTTTCATAAATCAAAACTTTGAGTTTTCGCTCTCCCTTCATCTCGTAAACCAAAAAGGCATAAAGATCACAACAAAATAAAAATTTTAGAGTTCAAGTACGGAAAAATTTTTAAAGCAATAACAAATGTAAGTAAAGAAATTTTATTTACACACCAGAAATGAACACAAAAGTTTTGTTGTCCAAGTTTTGGAAATTCCACTAGTTCAACCCTAACTGCTTGGAATTTTGTAAGAAAGAGATTTCCTCCACACAAGCTTAAAAAATGGATTTGCAAGTTTTAAACGTGTTAAAGATGCAAATCACCTATGGATCCATAGCTTTTGAAGAGAATAACAAACGCTCATTAAATTCTCAACTGAACGTGCGCTGGGATATTTACCCGAGTCAAACAAGCCATTATTTTGACCATCTACATAAAGCTGACCCAACGATCATGGATGATTGTAAGTGATTTATCATGCGTAACGGGCTATATTACCCTAAGAAATGACTTATGGATTGGGACTCAAGACTTAGTTAAAAATCCCTACCTCCCCCTTTTTCTCGACGATTGCAAAACCTGATACATAAAAACTAAGAAGATCTTACAATCCCTAAAAATTACAGAAACCCTTTGGAATTATCTCTCTCTACATTAGTGCACAGTGCATTTTCATTTTAGATGTACACTTTTTTCATAAATCAAAACTTTGAGTTTTCGCTCTCCCTTCATCTCGTAAACCAAAAAGGCATAAAGATCACAACAAAATAAAAATTTTAGAGTTCAAGTACGGAAAAATTTTTAAAGCAATAACAAATGTAAGTAAAGAAATTTTATTTACACACCAGAAATGAACACAAAAGTTTTGTTGTCCAAGTTTTGGAAATTCCACTAGTTCAACCCTAACTGCTTGGAATTTTGTAAGAAAGAGATTTCCTCCACACAAGCTTAAAAAATGGATTTGCAAGTTTTAAACGTGTTAAAGATGCAAATCACCTATGGATCCATAGCTTTTGAAGAGAATAACAAACGCTCATTAAATTCTCAACTGAACGTGCGCTGGGATATTTACCCGAGTCAAACAAGCCATTATTTTGACCATCTACATAAAGCTGACCCAACGATCATGGATGATTGTAAGTGATTTATCATGCGTAACGGGATATATTACCCTAAGAAATGACTTATGGATTGGGAGTCAAGACTCAGTTAAAAATCCCTGCCTCCCCCTTTTTCCCAACGATTGCAAAACCTGATATATAAAAACTAAGAAGAGCTTATAATCGCTAAAAATTACAGAAACTCTTTAGAATTATCTCGGTCTACATTTATGCACTGTGCATTTTTATTTTAGATGTACACTTTTTTCATATATCAAAACTTAGAGTTTTCGCTCTCCCTTCATCCCGTAAATCAAAAAGGCAAATAGATTACAACAACATGAAAATTTTAGAGTTCATGTATGGAAAAAAATTTAAAACAATAACAAATGTGAGTAAAAAAAAATTATTCTCACACTACAAAAGAACACAAAAGTTTTGCTGTCCATGTTTGTGCAATTCCACTAGTTCAACCCTAACAGCTTTGAATTTTATAAGAAAGAGATTCCCTCCACACATGCTTAAAAAATGGATTTGCATGTTACAAACATGTTAAAGATGTAAATCACCTATGGATCCAAATCTTTTGAAGAGAATAACAAACGCTCTTTAAATTCTCAAGTGAACGTGTGGTGGGATATTTACCCGAGTCAAACATGCCGTTATTTAGCCCATCTACAAAAAGCTGACCCAACGATCATGGATGATTGTAAAGTGATTGATCATGCGTAACGAGCTATATTACCCTAATAAATGACTTATGGATTGGGAGACAAGACTCAATTAAAAATCCCTGCCTCCCCCTTTTTCCCGACGATTGAAAAACCTGATATATATAAACTAAGAAGAGCTTACAATCCCTAAAAATTACAGAAACTCTTTGGAATTATCTCTCTCTACGTTTGTGCATTGTGCATTTCCATTCTACATGTACTCTTTTTTCATAAAAAAAAAGTTTGAGTTTTCGCTCTCCCTTCATCTCGTAAACCAAAAAGGCAAATAGATCAGTACAAAATGAAAATTTTGGAGTTCAAGTACGGAAAAAATTTAAAACAATAACAAATGTAAGTAAAGAAAATTTATTCACACACCACAAATGAACACAACGGTTTTGTTTTCCATGTTTGGGAAATTCCTCTAGTTCAACTCCAACAGCTTGGAGTTTTATAGGAAAGAGATTTCCTCCACACATGCTTTAAAAATGGATATGCATGTTTTAAACATGTTAAAGATGCAAATCACCTATGGATCCAAAGCTTTTGAAGAGAATAACAAACGCTAATTAAATTCTCAACTGAACGTGCGGTGGGATATTTACCCGAGTCAAACAAGCCATTATTTTGTCCATCTACAAAAAGCTGACCCAACGATCATGGATGATTGTAAAGTGATTTATCATGCGTAACGGGTTATATTACCCTAAGAAATGACTTTTGGATTGGGAGTCAAGACTCAGTTAAAAACCCCTGCCTCCTCCTTTTTCCCGACGATTGCAAAACCTGATATATAAAAACTAAGAAGAGCTTATAATCCCTAAAAATTGCTGAAACTCTTTAGAATTATCTCGGTCTACATTTGTGCACCGTGCATTTTCATTTTAGATGTACACTTTTTTCATAAATCAAAACTTAGAGTTTTCGCTCTCCCTTCATCCCGTAAATCAAAAAGGCAAATAGATTACAACAACATGAAAATTTTAGAGTTCATGTATGGAAAAAAATTTGAAAAAATAACAAATGTAAGTAAAAAAATATATTCACACACTACAAAAGAACACAAAAGTTTTGTTGTCCATGTTTGGGAAATTCCACTAGTTCAACCCTAACAACTTGGAATTTTATAAGAAAGAGATTTCCCCTCCACATGCTTAAAAAATGGATTTTCATGTTTTAAACATGTTAAAGATGCAAATCACCTATGGATCCATAGCTTTTGAAGAGAATAACAAACGCTCATTAAATTCTCAAGTGAACGTGCGATGGGATATTTATCCGAGTCAAACAAGCCATTATTTTGCCCATCTACAAAAAGCTGACCCAACGGTCATAGATGCTTGTAAAGTGGTTTATCATGCGTAACGGGCTATATTACCCTAAGAAATGACTTATGGATTGGGAGTCAAGACTCAGTTAAAAATCCCTGCCTCCCACTTTTTCCTGACGATTGCAAAACCTGATATATAAAAACTAAGAAGAGCTAACAATCCCTAAAAATTACAGAAACTTTTTGGAATTATCTCGCTCTACATTAGTGCACCGTGCATTTTCATTTTAGGTGTACACTTTTTTCTTATAACAAAAGTTTGAGTTTTCCCTCTCCCTTCATCCCGTAAACCAAAAAGGCAAATAGATCACAACAAAAAGAAAATTTTGGAGTTCAACTACGGAAAAAATTTAAAACAATAACAAATGTAAGTAAAGAAAATTTATTCACACACCACAAATGAACACAAAGGTTTTGTTTTCCAAGTTTGAGAAATTCCTCTAGTTCAACTCCAACAGCTTGGAATTTTATAGGAAAGAGATGTCTTCCACACATGCTTTAAAAATGGATATGGATGTTTTAAACATGTTAAAGATGCAAATCACCTATGGATCCAAAGCTTTCGAACAGAATAACAAACTCTAATTAAATTCTCAACTAAACGTGCGGTGGGATATTTACCCGAGTCAAACAAGCCATTATTTTGCCCATCTACAAAAAGCTGACCCAACGATCATGGATGATTGTAAAGTGATTTATCATGCGTAACGGGTTATATTACCCTAAGAAATGACTTTTGGATTGGGAGTCAAGACTCAGTTAAAAACCCCTGCCTCCTCCTTTTTCCCGACGATTGCAAAACCTGATATATAAAAACTAAGAAGAGCTTATAATCCCTAAAAATTACAGAAACACTTTAGAATTATCTCGGTCTACATTTGTGCACTGTGCATTTTCATTTTAGATGTACACTTTTTTCATAAATCAAAACTTTGAGTTTTCGCTCTCCCTTCATCCCGTAAATCAAAAAGGCAAATAGATTACAACAACATGAAAATTTTAGAGTTCATGTGTGGAAAAAAATTTAAAACAATAACAAATGTAAGTAAAAAAAATTTATTCAGACACTACAAAAGAACTCAAAAGTTTTGTTGTCCATGTTTGGGAAATTCCACTAGTTCAACCCTAACAGCTAGGAATTTTATAAGAAAGAGATTTCCTCTCCACATGTTTAATAAATGGATTTTCAAGTTTTAAACATTTTAAAGATGCAAATCACCTATGGATCCATAGCTTTTGAAGAGAATAACAAACGCTCATTAAATTCACAAGTGAAAGTGCGATGGGATATTTATCCGAGTCAAACAAGCCATTATTTTGCCCATCTACAAAAAGCTGACCCAACGATCATGGATGCTTGTAAAGTGGTTTATCATGCGTAACGGGCTATATTACCCTAAGAAAGGACTTACGGATTGGGAGTCAAGACTCAGTTAAAAATCCCTGCCTCCCACTTTTTCCTGACGATTGCAAAACCTGATATATAAAAACTATGAAGAGCTAACAATCCCTAAAAATTACAGAAACTCTTTGGAATTATCTCGCTCTACATTAGTGCACCGTGCATTTTGATTTTAGGTGTACACTTTTTTCTTATAACAAAAGTTTGAGTTTTCCCTCTCCCTTCATCCCATAAACCAAAAAGGCAAATAGATCACAACAAAAAGAAAATTTGGGAGTTCAAGTACGGAAAACCTTTAAAACAATAACCAATGTAAGTAAAGAAAATTTATTTACACACCACAAATAAACACAAAAGTTTTGTTGTCCAAGTTTGGGCAATTCCACTAGTTCAACCCCAACAGCTTGGAATTTTATAGGAAAGAGATTTCCTCCACACATGCTTTAAAAATGGATATGCATCTTTTAAACATGTTAAAGATGCAAATCACATATGGATCCAAATCTTTTGAATAGAATAACAAATGCACATTAAATTCTCAAGTGAACGTGCGGTGGGATATTTACCCGAGTCAGACAAGCCCTTATTTTGCCATCTACAAAAAGCTGACCCAATGATCATGGATGATTGTAAAGTGATTTATCATGCGTAACGGGCTATTTTACCCTAAGAAATGGCTTATGAATTGGGAGTCAAGACTCAGTTAAAAATCCCTGCCTCCCCCTTTTTCCCGACGATTGCAAAACCTGATATATAAAAACTTAGAAGAGCTTACAATCCCTAAAAATTACAGAAACTCTTTGGAATTATCTCGCTCTACATTAGTTCACTGTGCATTTTCATTTTAGATCTACACTTTTTTCATAAATCAAAACTTTGAGTTTCAGCTCTCCCTTCATCCGATAAACCAAAAAGGCAAATAGATCAAAACAAAATGAAAATTTTAGAGTTCATGTAGGGAAAAAAATTTAAAACAATAACAAATGTAAGTAAAAAAAATTTATTCACACACCACAAATGAACACAAAAGTTTTGTTGTCCAAGTTTGGGAAATTCCTCCTGTTCAACCCAAACAGCTTGGAATTTTATAAGAAAGAGATTTCCTCCACACTTGCTTAAAAAATGGATTCGCATGTTTTAAACATGTTAAAGATGCAAATCACCTATGGATCCAAAGCTTTTGAAGAGAATAACAAAAGCTCATTAAATTCTCAAGTGAACGTGCGGTGGGATATTTACCTGAGACAAACAAGCCATTATTTTGCCCATTTAGTAAAAGCTGACCCAACGATCATGGATGATTGTAAAGTGATTTATCATGCGTAACGGGCTATATTACCCTAAGAAATGACTTATGGATTGGGACTCAAGACTTAGTTAAAAATCCCTGCCTCCCCCTTTTTCTCGACGATTGCAAAACCTGATATATAAAAACAAAGAAGAGCTAACAATCCCTAAAAATTATAGAAACTCTTTGGAATTATCTCGCTCTACATTAGTGCACCATGCATTTTCATTTTAGGTGTACACTTTTTTCATAAATCAAAACTTTGAGTTTTCGCTCTCCCTTCATCCCGTAAACCAAAAGGCAAAAAGATCACAACAAAATGAAAATTTTACAGTTCATGTACGGAAAAAAATTTAAAACAATAACAAATGTTAGAAAAGAAAATTTATTCACCCACCACAAATGAACGAAAAAGTTTTGTTGTCCAAGTTTTGGAAATTCCACTAGTTCTTCACTAAGAGCTTGGAATTTTCTAAGAAAGCGATTTCCTCTACACATTCTTAAAAAATGGATTTGCATGTTTTAAACATGTTAAAGATGCAAATCACCTATGTATCCATAGCTTTTGAAGACAATAACAAACGCTCATTAAATTCTCAAGTGAACGTGCGGTGGGATATTTACCTGAGACAAACCAGCCATTATTTTGCCCATCTACAAAAAGCTGACCCAACGATCATGCATAATTGTAAAGTGATTTATCATGCGTAACGGGCTATATTACCCTAAGAAATGACTTATGGATTGGGACTCAAGACTTAGTTAAAAATCCCTACCTCCCCCTTTTTCTCGACGATTGCAAAACCTGATATATAAAAACTAAGAAGAGCTTACAATCCCCAAAAATTAGTGAAACTCTTTGGAATTATCTCGCTCTACATTAGTGCACTGTGCATTTTCATTTTAGATGTACACTTTTTTCAGAACTGAAAACTTTGAGTTTTCGCTCTCCCATCATCCCGTAAACCAAAAAGGCAAAAAGATCACAACAAAATAAAAATTTTAGAGTTCAAGTACGGAAATTTTTTTAAAACAATAACAAATTTAAGTAAAGAAAATTTATTTATACACCACAAATGAACACAAAAGTTTTGTTGTCCAAGTTTGGGAAATTCCAGTAGTTCAATCCTAACTGCTTGGAAGTTTATAAGAAAGAGATTTCCTCCACACATGCTTAAAAAATGGATTTGCAAGTTTTAAACATGTTGAAGATGCAAATCACCTATGGATCCATAGCTTTTGAAGAGAATAACTAACGCTCATTAAATTCTCAAGTGAACGTGCGATGGGATATTTATCCGAGTCAAACAAGCCATTATTTTGCCCATCTACAAAAAGCTGACCCAACGATCATGGATGCTTGTAAAGTGGTTTATCATGCGTAACGGGCTATATTACCCTAAGAAATGACTTATGGATTGGGAGTCAAGACTCAGTTAAAAATCCCTGCCTCCCACTTTTTCCTGAAGATTGCAAAACCTAATATATAAAAACTAAGAAGAGCTAACAATCCCTAAAAATTACTGAAACTCTTTGGAATTATCTCGTTCTACATTAGTGCCCCGTGCATTTTCATTTTAGGTGTACACTTTTTTCATAAATCAAAACTTTGAGTTTTCGCTCTCCCTTCATCCCGTAAACCAAAAAGGTAAAAAGATCACAACAAAATGAAAATTTTAGAGTTCATGTACGGAAAAAAATTTAAAACAATAACAAATGTTAGAAAAGAAAATTTATTCACCCACCACAAATGAACAAAAAAGTTTTGTTGTCCAAGTTTTGGAAATTCCACTAGTTCAACACTAACAGCTTGGAATTTTCTAAGAAAGAGATTTCCTCTACACATTCTTAAAAAATGGATTTGCATGTTTTAAACATGTTAAAGATGCAAATCACCTATGGATCCATAACTTTTGAAGACAATAACAAACGCTCATTAAATTCTCAAGTGAATGTGCGGTGGGATATTTACCTGCGACAAACAAGCCATTATTTTGTCCATCTACAAAAAGCTGACCACCCAACGATCATGGATGATTGTAAAGTGATTTATCATGTGTAACGGGCTATATTACCCTAAGAAATGACTTATGGATTGGGACTCAAGACTTAGTTAAAAATCCCTGCCTCCCCCTTTTTCTCGACGATTACAAAACCTGATATATAAAAACTAAGAAGAGCTTACAATCCCCAAAAATTAGTGAAACTCTTTGGAATTATCTCGCTCTACATTAGTGCACTGTGCATTTTCATTTTAGATGTACACTTTTTTTAAAAATCAAAATTTTGAGTTTCGCTCTCCCATCATCCCGTAAACCAAAAAGGCAAAAAGATCACAACAAAATAAAAATTTTAGAGTTCAAGTACGGAAATTTTTTTAAAACAATAACAAATTTAAGTAAAGAAAATTTATTTATACACCACAAATGAACACAAAAGTTTTGTTGTCCAAGTTTGGGAAATTCCAGTAGTTCAACCCTAACTGCTTGGAAGTTTATAAGAAAGAGATTTCCTCCACACATGCTTAAAAAATGGATATGCAAGTTTTAAACATGTTGAAGATGCAAATCACCTATGGATCCATAGCTTTTGAAGAGAATAACAAACGCTCATTAAATTCTCAAGTGAACGTGCGATGGGATATTTATCCGAGTCAAACAAGCCATTATTTTGCCCTTCTACAAAAAGCTAACCCAACGATCATGGATGCTTGTAAAGTGGTTTATCATGCGTAACGGGCTATATTACCCTAAGAAATGACTTATGGATTGGGAGTCAAGACTCAGTTAAAAATCCCTGCCTCCCACTTTTTCCTGACGATTGCAAAACCTAATATATAAAAACTAAGAAGAGCTAACAATCCCTAAAAATTACTGAAACTCTTTGGAATTATCTCGCTCTACATTAGTGCACCGTGCATTTTCATTTTAGATGTACACTTTTTTCATAAATCAAAACTTTGAGTTTTCGCTCTCCCTTCATCCCGTAAACCAAAAAGGTAAAAAGATCACAACAAAATGAAAATTTTAGAGTTCGTGTACGGAAATAAATTTAAAACAATAACAAATGTTAGAAAAGAAAATTTATTCACCCACCACAAATGAACAAAAAACTTTTGTTGTCCAAGTTTTGGAAATTCGACTAGTTCAACACTAACAGCTTGGAATTTTCTAAGAAAGAGATTTCCTCTACACATTCTTAAAAAATGGATTTGCATGTTTTAAACATGTTAAAGATGCAAATCACCTATGGATCCATAACTTTTGAAGACAATAACAAACGCTCATTAAATTCTCAAGTGAACGTGCGGTGGGATATTTACTTGAGACAAACAAGCCATTATTTTGTCCATCTACAAAAAGCTGACCACCCAACGATCATGGATGATTGTAAAGTGATTTATCATGCGTAACGGGCTATATTACCCTAAGAAATGACTTATGGATTGGGACTCAAGACTTAGTTAAAAATCCCTGCCTCCCCCTTTTTCTCGACGATTGCAAAACCTGATATATAAAAACTAAGAAGAGCTTACAATCCCTAAAAATTACAGAAACTGTTTGGAATTATCTCTCTCAACATTAGTGCGCTGTGCATTTTCATTTTAGATGTACACTTTTTTCAATAGTCAAAACCTTGAGTTTTCGCTCTCCCTTCATCCCGTAAACCAAAAAGGCAAAAAGATCACAACAAAATAAAAATTTTAGTGTTCAAGTACGGAAAATTTTTTAAAACAATAACAAATGTAAGTAAACAAAATTTATTTACACACCACAAATGAACACAAAAGTTTTGTTGTCCAAGTTTGGGAAATACCACTAGTTCAACCCTAACTGCTTGGAATTTTATAAGAAAGAGATGTCCTCCATACATGCTTAAAAAATGGATTTGCAAGTTTTAAACATGTTAAAGATGCAAATCACCTATGGATCCATAGCTTTTGAAGAGAATAACAAACGCTCATTAAATTCTCAAGTGAACGTGCGATGGGATATTTATCCGAGTCAAACAAGCCATTATTTTGCCCATCTACGAAAAGCTGACCCAACGATCATGGATGCTTGTAAAGTGGTTTATCATGCGTAATGGGCTATCTTACCCTAAGAAATGATTTATGGATTCGGAGTCAAGACTCAGTTAAGAATCCCTGCCTCCCACGTTTTCCTGACGATTGCAAAACCTGATATATAAAAACTAAGAAGAGCTTACAATCCCTAAAAATTACAGAAACTCTTTGGAATTATCTCACTTTACATTAGTGCACTGTGCATTTTTATTATAGATATACACTTTTTTCATAAATCAAAACTTTGAGTTTTCGCTCTCTTCATCCCGTAAACCAAAATGGCAAATAGATCACAACAAAATGAAAATTTTAGAGTTCGTGTACGGAAAAAAATTTAAAACAATAACAAATGTAAGTAAAAAAAATTTATTTACACACCACAAATGAACACAAAAGTTTTGTTGTCAATGTTAGGGAAATTCCACTAGTTCAACCCTAACAGCTTGGAATTTTATAAGAAAGAGATTTCCTCCACACATGCTTAAAAAATGGATTTGCATGTTATAAACATGTTAAAGATGTAAATCACCTATGGATAAAAAGCTTTTGAAGAGAATAACAAACGCTCTTTAAATTCTCAAGTGAACGTGAGGTGGGATATTTACCCGAGTCAAACAAGCCATTATTTTGCCCATCTACTAAAAGCTGACCCAACGATCATGGATGATTGTAAAGTGATTTATCATGCGTAACGGGCTATATTACCCTAATAAATGACTTATGGATTGGGAGACACGACTCAATTAAAAATCCCTGCGTCCCCCTTTTTCCTGACGATTGAAAAACCTGATATATATAAACTAAGAGGAGCTTACAATCCCTAAAAATTACTGAAACTCTTTGGAATTATCTCTCTCTACGTTTGTGCATTGTGCATTTCCATTCTACAAGTACTCTTTTTTCTTAAAAAAACGCTTTGAGTTTTCGCTCTCCCTTCATCTCGTAACCAAAAAGGCAAATAGATCAGTACAAAATGAAAATTTTGGAGTTCAAGTACGGAAAAAATTTAAAACAATAACAAATGTAAGTAAAGAAAATTTATTCACACACCACAAATGAACACAAAAGTTTTGTTTTCCAAGTTTGGGAATTTCCACTAGTTCAACTCCAACAACTTGGAATTTTATAGGAAAGAGATTTCCTCCACACATGCTTTAAAAAAGGATATGCATGTTTTAAACATGTTAAGGATGCAAATCACCTATGGATCCAAAGCTTTTGAAGAGAATAACAACCGCTAATTAAATTCTCAACTGAACGTGCGGTGGGATATTTACCCGAGTCAAACAAGCAATTATTTTGCCCATCTACAAAAAGCTGACCCAACGATCATGGATGATTTTAAAGTGATTTATCATGCGTAACGGGTTATATCACCCTAAGAAATGACTTTTGGATTGGGAGTCAAGACTCAGTTAAAAATCCCTGCCTCCTCCCTTTTCCCGACGATTGCAAAACCTGATATATAAAAACTAAGAAGAGCTTATAATCGCTAAAAATTTCAGAAAATCTTTAGAATTATCTCGGTCTACATTTATGCACTGTGCATTTTTATTTTAGATGTACACTTTTTTAATAAATCAAAACTTTGAGTTTTCGCTCTCCCTTCATCCCGTAAATCAAAAAGGCAAATAGATTACAACAACATGAAAATTTTAGAGTTCATGTATGGAAAAAAATTTAAAACAATAACAAATGTAAGTAAAAAAAAATTATTCTCACACTACAAAAAAACACAAAAGTTTTGTTGTCCATGTTTGTGAAATTCCACTAGTTCAACCCTAACAGCTTGGAATTTTATAAGAAAGAGATTCCCTCCACACATGCTTAAAAAATGGATTTCCATGTTACAAACATGTTAAAGATGTAAATCACCTATGGATCCAAAGCTTTTGAAGAGAATAATAAACGCTCTTTAAATTCTCAAGTGAACGTGTGGTGGGATATTTACCCGAGTCAAACAAGCCGTTATTTTGCCCATCTACAAAAAGCTGACCCAACGATCATGGATGATTGTAAAGTGATTGATCATGCGTAATGAGCTATATTACCCTAATAAATGACTTATGGATTGGGAGACAAGACTCAATTAAAAATCCCTGCCTCCCCCTTTTTCCCGACGATTGAAAAACCTGATATATATAAACTAAGAAGAGCTTACAATCCCTAAAAATTAAAGAAACTCTTTGGAATTGTCTCTCTCTACGTTTGTGCATTGTGCATTTCCATTCTACATGTACTCTTTTTTTTTAAAAAAAAACTTTGAGTTTTCTCTCTCCCTTCATCTCGTAAACCAAAAAGGCAAATAGATCAGTACAAAATGAAAATTTTGGAGTTCAAGTACGGAAAAAATTTAAAACAATAACAAATGTAAGTAAAGAAAATTAATTCACACACCACAAATGAACACAAAGGTTTTGTTTTCCAAGTTTGGGAAATTCCTCTAGTTCAACTCCAACAGCTTGGAGTTTTATAGGAAAGAGATTTCCTCCACACATGCTTTAAAAATGGATATGCATGTTTTAAACATGTTAAAGATGCAAATCACCTATGGATCCAAAGCTTTTGAAGAGAATAAAAAACGCTAATTAAATTCTCAACTGAACGTGCGGTGGGATATTTACCCGAGTCAAACAAGCCATTATTTTGCCCATCTACAAAATGCTGACCCAACGATCATGGATGATTGTAAAGTGATTTATCATGCGTAACGGGTTATATTACCCTAAGAAATGACTTTTGGATTGGGAGTCAAGACTCAGTTAAAAACCCCTGCCTCCTCCTTTTTCCCGACGATTGCAAAACCTGATATATAAAAACTAAGAAGAGCTTATAATCCCTAAAAATTACTGAAACTCTTTAGAATTATCTCGGTCTACATTGGTGCACTGTGCATGTTCATTTTAGATGTACACTTTTTTCATAAATCAAAACTTAGAGTTTTCGCTCTCCCTTCATCCCGTAAATCAAAAAGGCAAATAGATTACAACAACATGAAAGTTTTAGAGTTCATGTATGGAAAAAAATTTAAAAAAATAACAAATGTAAGTAAAAAAAATATATTCACACACTACAAAAGAACACAAAAGTTTTGTTGTCCATGTTTGGGAAATTCCACTAGTTCAACCGTAACAGCTTGGAATTTTATAAGAAAGAGATTTCCCCTCCACATGCTTAAAAAATGGATTTTCATGTTTTAAACATGTTAAAGATGCAAATCACCTATGGATCCATAGCTTTTGAAGAGAATAACAAACGCTCATTAAATTCTCAAGTGAACGTGCGATGGGATATTTATCCGAGTCAAACAAGCCATTATTTTGCCCATCTACAAAAAGCTGACCCAACGATCATGGATGCTTGTAAAGTGGTTTATCATGCGTAACGGGCTATATTACCCTAAGAAATGACTTATGGATTGGGAGTCAAGACTCAGTTAAAAATCCCTGCCTCCCACTTTTTCCTGACGATTGCAAAACCTGATATATAAAAACTAAGAAGAGCTAACAATCCCTAAAAATTACAGATACTCTTTGGAATTATCTCGCTCTACATTAGTGCATCGTGCATTTTCATTTTAGGTGTACACTTTTTTCTTATAACAAAAGTTTGAGTTTTCCCTCTCCCTTTATCCCGTAAACCAAAAAGGCAAATAGATCACAACAAAAAGAAAATTTTGGAGTTCAACTACGGAAAATATTTAAAACAATAACAAATGTAAGTAAAGAAATTTTATTCACACACCACAAATAAACACAAAAGTTTTGTTGTCCAAGTTTGGGGAATTCCACTAGTTCAACCCCAACAGCTTGGAATTTTATAGGAAAGAGATTTCCTCCACACATGCTTTAAAAATGGATATGCATCTTTTAAACATGTTAAAAATGCAAATCACCTATGGATCTAAAGCTTTTAAAGAGAATAACAAACGCTCATTAAATTACTGAACGTGCGATGGGATATTTACCAGAGTCAAACAAGCCATTAGTTTGCCCATCAACAAAAAGCTGACCCAACGATCATGGATGATTGTAAAGTGATTTATCATGCGTAACGGACTATATTACCCTAAGAAATGACTTATGGATTGGGACTCAAGACTTAGTTAAAAATCCTTGCCTCCCCCTTTTTCTCGATGATTGCAAAACCTGATATATAAAAACTAAGAAGAGCTTACAATCCCTTAAAATTACAGAAACTCTTTGGAATTATCTCTCTCTACATTAGTGCACTGTGCATTTTCATTTTAGATGTACACTTTTTTCATAAATCAAAACTTTGAGTTTTCGCTCTCCCTTCATCCCGTAAACCAAAAAGGCAAAAAGATCACAACAAAATAAAAATTTTAGAGTTCAAGTACGGAAAATTTTTTAAAACAATAACAAATGTAAGTAAACAAAATTTATTTACACACCACAAATGAACACAAAAGTTTTGTTGTCCAAGTTTGGGAAATTCCACTAGTTCGACCCTAACTGCTTGGAATTTTATAAGAAAGAGATTTCCCCCACACATGCTTAAAAAATGGATTTGCAAGTTTTAAACATGTTAAAGATGCAAATCACCTATGGATCCATAGCTTTTGAAGAGAATAACAAATGCTCATTAAATTCTCAAGTGAACGTGCGATGGGATATTTATCCGAGTCAAACAAGCCATTATTTTGCCCATCTACAAAAAGCTGACGCAACGATCATGGATGCTTGTAAAGTGGTTTATCATGCGTAACGGGCTATATTACCCTAAGAAATGACTTATGGATTGGGACTCAAGACTTAGTTAAAAATCCCTACCTCCCCCTTTTTCTCGACGATTGCAAAACCTGGTACATAAAGACTAAGAAGATCTTACAATCCCCGAAAATTACAGAAACCCTTTGGAATTATCTCTCTCTACATTAGTGCACAGTGCATTTTCATTTTAGATGTACACTTTTTTCATAAATCAAAACTTTGAGTTTTCGCTCTCCCTTCATCCCGTAAACCAAAAAGGCATAAAGATCACAACAAAATAAAAATTTTAGAGTTCAAGTACGGAAAAATTTTTAAAACAATAACAAATGTAAGTAAAGAAAATTTATTTACACACCAGAAATGAACACAAAAGTTTTGTTGTCCAAGTTTGGGAAATTCCACTAGTTCAACCCTAACTGCTTGGAATTTTATAAGAAAGAGATTTCCTCCACACATGCTTAAAAAATGGATTTGCAAGTTTTAAACGTGTTAAAGATGCAAATCACCTATGGATCCATAGCTTTTGAAGAGAATAACAAACGCTCATTAAATTCTCAACTGAACGTGCGCTGGGATATTTACCCGAGTCAAACAAGCCATTATTTTGCCCATCTACATAAAGCTGACCCAACGATCATGGATGATTGTAAGTGATTTATCATGCGTAACGGGCTATGTTACCCTAAGAAATGACTTATGGATTGGGAGTCAAGACTCAGTTAAAATTCCCTGCCTCCCCCTTTTTCCCAACGATTGCAAAACCTGATATATAAAAACTAAGAAGAGCTTATAATCGCTAAAAATTACAGAAACTCTTTAGAATTATCTCGGTCTACATTTATGCATTGTGCATTTTTATTTTAGATGTACACTTTTTTCATAAATCAAAACTTAGAGTTTTCGCTCTCCCTTCATCCCGTAAATCAAAAAGGCAAATAGATTACAACAAGATGAAAATTTTAGAGTTCATGTATGGAAAAAAATTTAAAACAATAACAAATGTAAGTAAAAAATATTATTCTCACACTACAAAAGAACACAAAAGTTTTGCTGTCCATGTTTGTGAAATTCCACTAGTTCAACCCTAACAGCTTTGAATTTTATAAGAAAGAGATTCCCTCCACACATGCTTAAAAAATGGATTTGCATGTTACAAACATGTTAAAGATGTAAATCACCTATGGATCCAAAGCTTTTGAAGAGAATAACAAATGCTCTTTAAATTCTCAAGTGAACGTGTGGTGGGATATTTACCCGAGTCAAACAAGCCGTTATTTAGCCCATCTACAAAAAGCTGACCCAACGATCATGGATGATTGTAAAGTGATTGATCATGCGTAACGAGCTATATTACCCTAATAAATGACTTATGGATTGGGAGACAAGACTCAATTAAAAATCCCTGCCTCCCCCTTTTTCCCGACGATTGAAAAACCTGATATATATAAACTAAGAAGAGCTTACAATCCCTAAAAATTAAAGAAACTCTTTGGAATTATCTCTCTCTACGTTTGTGCATTGTGCATTTCCATTCTACATGTACTCTTTTTTCTTAAAAAAAAACTTTGAGTTTTCGCTCTCCCTTCATCTCGTAAACCAAAAAGGCAAATAGATCAGTACAAAATGAAAATTTTGGAGTTCAAGTACGGAAAAAATTTAAAACAATAACAAATGTAAGTAAAGAAAATTTATTCACACACCACAAATGAACACAACGGTTTTGTTTTCCTTGTTTGGGAAATTCCTCTAGTTCAACTCCAACAGCTTGGAGTTTTATAGGAAAGAGATTTCCTCCACACATGCTTTAAAAATGGATATGCATGTTTTAAACATGTTAAAGATGCAAATCACCTATGGATCCAAAGCTTTTGAAGAGAATAACAAACGCTAATTAAATTCTCAACTGAACGTGCGATGGGATATTTACCCGAGTCAAACAAGCCATTATTTTGTCCATCTACAAAAAGCTGACCCAACGATCATGGATGATTGTAAAGTGATTTATCATGCGTAACGGGTTATATTACCCTAAGAAATGACTTTTGGATTGGGAGTCAAGACTCAGTTAAAAACCCCTGCTTCCTCCTTTTTCCCGACGATTGCAAAACCTGATATATAAAAACTAAGAAGAGCTTATAATCCCTAAAAATTACTGAAACTCTTTAGAATTATCTCGGTCTACATTTGTGCACCGTGCATTTTCATTTTAGATGTACACTTTTTTCATAAATCAAAACTTAGAGTTTTCGCTCTCCCTTCATCCCGTAAATCAAAAAGGCAAATAGATTACAACAACATGGAAATTTTAGAGTTCATGTATGGAAAAAAATTTAAAAAAATAACAAATGTAAGTAAAAAAAATATATTCACACACTACAAAAGAACACAAAAGTTTTGTTGTCCATGTTTGGGAAATTCCACTAGTTCAACCCTAACAGCTTGGAATTTTATAAGAAAGAGATTTCCCCTCCACATGCTTAAAAAATGGATTTTCATGTTTTAAACATTTTAAAGATGCAAATCACCTATGGATCCATAGCTTTTGAAGAGAATAACAAACGCTCATTAAATTCTCAAGTGAACGTGCGATGGGATATTTATCCGAGTCAAACAAGCCATTATTTTGGCCATCTACAAAAAGCTGACCCAACGATCATGGATGCTTGTAAAGTGGTTTATCATGCGTAACGGGCTATATTACCCTAAGAAATGACTTATGGATTGGGAGTCAAGACTCAGTTAAATATCCCTGCCTCCCACTTTTTCCTGACGATTGCAAAACCTGATATATAAAAACTAAGAAGAGCTAACAATCCCTAAAAATTACAGAAACTCTTTGGAATTATCTCGCTCTACATTAGTGCACCGTGCATTTTCATTTTAGGTGTACACTTTTTTCTTATAACAAAAGTTTGAGTTTTCCCTCTCCCTTCATCCCGTAAACCAAAAAGGCAAATAGATCACAACAAAAAGAAAATTTTGGAGTGCAACTACGGAAAATATTTAAAACAATAACAAATGTAAGTAAAGAAATTTTATTCACACACCACAAATAAACACAAAAGTTTTGTTGTCCAAGTTTGAGGAATTCCACTAGTTCAACCCCAACAGCTTGGAATTTTATTGGAACGAGATTTCCTCCACACATGCTTTAAAAATGGATATGCATCTTTTAAACATGTTAAAGATGCAAATCACCTATGGATCCAAAGCTTTTCAAGAGAATAACAAACGCTCATTAAATAACTGAACGTGCGATGGGATATTTACCAGAGTCAAACAAGCCATTATTTTGCCCATCATCAAAAAGCTGACCCAACGATCATGGTTGATTGTAAAGTGATTTATCATGCGTAACGGACTATATTACCCTAAGAAATGACTTATGGATTGGGACTCAAGACTTAGTTAAAAATCCCTGCCTCCCCCTTTTTCTCGATCATTGGAAAACTTGATATATAAAAACTAAGAAGAGCTTACAATCCCTAAAAATTACAGAAACTCTTTGGAATTATCTCTCTCTACATTAGTGCACTGTGCATTTTCATTTTAGATGTACACTTTTTTCATAAATCAAAACATTGAGTTTTCGCTCCCCCTTCATCCCGTAAACCAAAAAGGCAAAAAGATCACAACAAAATAAAAATTTTAGAGTTCAAGTACGGAAAAATTTTTAAAACAATAACAAATGTAAGTAAACAAAATTTATTTTATTTACACACCACAAATGAACACAAAAGTTTTGTTGTCCAAGTTTGGGAAATTCCACTAGTTCGACCCTAACTGCTTGGAATTTTATAAGAAAGAGATTTCCTCCACACATGCTTAAAAAATGGATTTGCAAGTTTTAAACATGTTAAAGATGCAAATCACCTATGGATCCATAGCTTTTGAAGAGAATAACAAACGCTCATTAAATTCTCAAGTGAACGTGCGATGGGATATTTATCCGAGTCAAACAAGCCATTATTTTGCCCATCTACAAAAAGCTGACCCAACGATCATGGATGCTTGTAAAGTGGTTTATCATGCGTAACGGGCTATATTACCCTAAGAAATGACTTGTGGATTGGGAGTCAAGACTCATTTAAAAATCCCTGCCTCCCTCTTTTTCCTGACGATTGCAAAACCTGATATATAAAAACTAAAAAGAGCTTACAATCACTAAAAATTAAAGAAACTCTTTGGAATTATCTCGCTCTATATTAGTGCACCGTTCATTTTCATTTTAGGTGTATACTTTTTTCATAAATCAAAACTTTGAGTTTTCGCTCTCCCTTCATCCCGTAAACCGAAAAGGCAAAAAGATCACAACAAAATGAAAATTTTAGAGTTCATGTACAGAAAAAAATTTAAAACAATAACAAATGTTAGAAAAGAAAATTTATTCACCTACCACAAATGAACAAAAAATTTTTGTTGTCCAAGTTTTGGAAATTCCACTAGTTAAACACTAACAGCTTGGAATTTTTTAAGAAAGAGATTTCCTCTACACATTCTTAAAAAATGGATTTGCATGTTTTAAATATGTTAAAGATGCAAATCACCTATGGATCCATAGCTTTTGAAGACAATAACAAATGCTCATTAAATTCTCAAGTGAACGTGCTGTGGGATATTTACCTGAGACAAATAAGCCATTATTTTGCCCATCTACAAAAAGCTGACCCAACGATCATGGATGATTGTAAAGTGATTTATCATGCGTAACGGGCTATATTACCCTAAGAAATGACTTATGGATTGGGACTCAAGACTTAGTTAAAAATCCCTACCTCCCCCTTTTTCTCGACGATTGCAAAACCTGATACATAAAAACTAAGAAGATCTTACAATCCCTAAAAATTACAGAAACTCTTTGGAATTATCTCTCTCTACATTAGTGCACAGTGCATTTTGATTTTAGATGTACACTTTTTTCATAAATCAAAACTTTGAGTTTTCGCTCTCCCTTCATCCCGTAAACCAAAAAGGCATAAAGATCACAACAAAATGAAAATTTTAGAGTTCAAGTACGGAAAAATTTTTAAAACAATAACAAATGTAAGTAAAGAAAATTTATTTACACACCAGAAATGAACACAAAAGTTTTGTTGTCCAAGTTTGGGAAATTCCACTAGTTCAACCCTAAGTGCTTGGAATTTTATAAGAAAGATATTTCCTCCACACATGCTTAAAAAATGGATTTGCAAGTTTTAAACATGTTAAAGATGCAAATCACCTATGGATCCATAGCTTTTGAAGAGAATAACAAACGCTCATTAAATTCTCAACTGAACGTGCGCTGGGATATTTATCCAAGTCAAACAAGCCATTATTTTGCCCATCTACATAAAGCTAACCCAACGATCATGGATGATTGTAAAGTGGTTTATCATGCGTAACGGGCTATATTACCCTAAGAAATGATTTCTGGATTAGGAGTCAAGACTCAGTTAAAAATCCCTGCCTCCCACTTTTTCCTGACGATTGTAAAACCTGATATATAAAAACTAAGAAGAGGTAACAATCCCTAAAAATTACAGAAACTCTTTGGAATTATCTCGCTCTACATTAGTGCACCCTGCATTTTCATTTTAGATGTACACTTTTGTCATCAATCAAAACTTTGAGTTTTCGCTCTCCCTTCATCCCGTAAACCAAAAAGGCAAATAGATTACAACAACATGAAAATTTTAGAGTTCATGTATGGAAAAAAATTTAAAACAATAACAAATGTAAGTAAAAAAAAATATTCTCACACTACAAAAGAACACAAAAGTTTTGTTGTCCATGTTTGTGAAATTCCACTAGTTCAACCCTAACAGCTTTGAATTTTATAAGAAAGAGATTCCCTCCACACATGCTTAAAAAATGGATTTGCATGTTACAAACATGTTAAAGATGTAAATCACCTATGGATCCAAAGCTTTTGAAGAGAATAACAAACGCTCTTTAAATTCTCAAGTGAACGTGTGGTGGGATATTTACCTGAGTCAAACAAGCCGTTATTTTGCCCATCTACAAAACGCTGACCCAACGATCATGGATGATTGTAAAGTGATTGATCATGCGTAACGAGCTATATTACCCTAATAAATGACTTATGGATTGGGAGACAAGACTCAATTAAAAATCCCTGCCTCCCCCTTTTTCCCGACGATTGAAAAACCTGATATATATAAACTAAGAAGAGCTTACAATCCCTAAAAATTAAAGAAACTCTTTGGAATTATCTCTCTCTACGTTTGTGCATTGTGCATTTCCATTCTACATGTACTCTTTTTTCTTAAAAAAAAACTTTGAGTTTTCGCTCTCCCTTCATCTCGTAAACCAAAAAGGCAAATAGATCAGTACAAAATGAAAATTTTGGAGTTCAAGTACGGAAAAAATTTAAAACAATAACAAATGTAAGTAAAGAAAATTAATTCACACACCACAAATGAACACAACGGTTTTGTTTTCCTTGTTTGGGAAATTCCTCTAGTTCAACTCCAACAGCTTGGAGTTTTATAGGAAAGAGATTTCCTCCACACATGCTTTAAAAATGGATATGCATGTTTTGAACATGTTAAAGATGCAAATCACCTATGGATCCAAAGCTTTTGAAGAGAATAACAAACGCTAATTAAATTCTCAACTGAACGTGCGGTGGGATATTTACCCGAGTCAAACAAGCCATTATTTTGTCCATCTACAAAAAGCTGACCCAACGATCATGGATAATTGTAAAGTGATTTATCATGCGTAACGGGTTATATTACCCTAAGAAATGACTTTTGGATTGGGAGTCAAGAATCAGTTAAAAACCCCTGCCTCCTCCTTTTTCCCGACGATTGCAAAACCTGATATATAAAAACTAAGAAGAGCTTATAATCCCTAAAAATTACTGAAACTCTTTAGAATTATCTCGCTCTACATTAGTGCACTGTGAATTTTCATTTTAGATGTACACTTTTTTCATAAATCAAAACTTTGAGTTTTCGCTCTCCCTTCATCCCGTAAACCGAAAAGGCAAATAGATCACAACAAAATTTAAATTTTAGAGTTCATGTACGGAAAAAAATTTTAAAAAATAACAAATGTTAGTAAAAAAAATTTATTCACACACCACAAATGAACACAAAAGTTTTGTAGTCCATGTTTGGGAAATTCCACTAGTTCAACCCTAACAGCTTGGAATTTTATTAGAAAGAGATTTCCTCCACACAACGTTAAAATATGGATTTGCATGTTTTAACATGTTAAAGATGCAAATCACCTATGGATCCAAAGCTTTTGAAGATAATAACAAACGCTCATTAAATTCTCAAGTGAACATGTAGTGGGATATTTACCCGAGTCAAACAAACCATTATTTTGCCCATCTACATAAAGCTCACCCAACGATCATGGATGATTGTAAAGTGATTTATCATGCGTAACGGGCTATATTACCCTAAGAATTGACTTATCGATTGGAAGTCAAGACTCAGTTTAAATTCCCTGCCTCCTCCTTTTTCCCGACGATTGCAAAACCTGATACATAAAAACTAAGAAAAGCTTACAATTCCTCAAAATTACAGAAACACTTTTGAATTATGACGCTCTACATTAGTGCACTTTGCATTTTCATTTTAGATGTACACTTTTTTCATAAATCAAAACTTTGAGTTTTCGCTCTCCCTTCCTCCCGTAAACCAAAAAGGCAAATAGATCAAAACAAAATGAAAATTTTAGAGTTCATGTACGGAAAAAAATTTATAACAATAAAAAATGTAAGTAAAGAAAATATATTCACACACCACAAATGAACACAAAAGTTTTGTTGTCCAAGTTTGGGAAATTCCACTAATTCAACTCTAACAACTCTGAATTTTATAAGAAAGAGATTTCCTCCACACATGCTTAAAAAATGGATTTGCATGTTTTAAACATGTTAAAGATGGAAATCACCTATGGATCCATAGCTTTTGAAGAGAATAACAAACGCTCATTAAATTCTCAAGTGAACGTGCGGTGGGATATTTACCCGAGCCAAACAAGCCATTATTTTGCCCTTCTACAAAAAGCTGACCCAACGATCATGGATGATTGTAAACTGATTTATCATGGGTAACGGGCTATATTACCCTATGAAATGACTTATGGATTGGGAGTCAAGACAAAGTTAAAAATCCCTGCCGCCCGCTTTTTCCCGATAATTGCAAAACCTGATATATAAAAACTAAGAAGATCTTACAATCCCTAAAAATTACAGAAACTCTTTGGAATTATCTCGCTCTACATTTGTGCACTGTCCATTTTCATTTTAGATGTACACTTTGTTCATAAATCAAAACTTTGAGTTTTCGCTCTCCCTTCATCCCATAAACCGAAAAGGAAAATAGATCACAAGAAAATGAAAATTTTAGAGTTCATGTACGGAAAAAAAATTAAAACAATAACAAATGTAAGTAAAAAATTTTATTCACACACCACAAATGAACACAAAAGTTTTGTTGTCCAAGTTTGGGAAATTCCACTAGTTCAACCCTAACAGCTTGGAATTTTAAAAGAAAGAGATTTCCTCCAGACGTGCTTAAAAAATAGATTTCCATATTTTAAACATGTTAAAGATGCAAATCACCTATGGATCCAAAGCTTTTAAAGAGAATAACAAACACTCATTAAATTCTCAAGTGAACGTGCGGTGGGATATTTACCCGAGTCAAACAAGCCATTATTTTGCCCATCTACAAAAAGCTGACCCAACGATCATGGATGATTGTAAAGTGATTTATCATGCGTAACGGGCTATAATACCCTAAGAAATGACTTATGGATTGGGAGTCAAGACTAAGTTAAAAATCCCTGCCTCCCCCTTTTTCCCGACGATTGCAAAACCTAATATATAAAAACTAAGAAGAGCTTACAATCCCTAAAAATTACAGAAACTCTTTGGAATTATCTTGCTCTACATTAGTGCACTGTCCATTTTCATTTTAGATGTACACTTTTTTCATAAATCAAAACTTTGAGTTTTCGCTCTCCCTTCATCTCGTAAATCGAAAAGGCAAATAGATCACAACAAAATCAAAATTTTAGAGTTCATGTACGGAAAAAATTTTAAAATAATAACAAATGTAAGTAAAAAAATTTTATTCACACCCCTCAAATGAACACAAAAGTTTTGTTGTCCAAGTTTGGGAAATTCCACTAGTTTAACCCTAGCAGCTTCGAATTTTATAAGAAAGAGATTTCCTCCACACTTGCTTAAAATATGGATTTTCATGTTTTAAACATGTTAGAGATGTAAATCACCTATGGATCCAAAGATTTTGAAGAGAGTAACAAACCCTCATTAAATTCTCAAGTGAACATGCAGTGGGATATTTACCCGAGTCAAACAAGCCATTATTTTGCCCATCTTCAAAAAGCTGACCCAACGATCATGGATGATTGTAAAGTGATTTATCATGCGTAACGGGCTATATTACCCTAAGAATTGACTTATGGATTGGGAGTCAAGACTCAGTTAAAATTCCCTGCCTCCCCCTTTTCCCCGACGATTGCTAAACCTGATATATAAAAACTAAGAAGAGCTTACAATCCCTAAAAATTATTGAAACTCTTTTGAATTATCTCGCTCTACATTAGTGCACTGTGAATTTTCATTTTAGATGTACACTTTTTTCATAAATCAAAACTTTGAGTTTTCACTCTTCCTTCATCCCGTAAACCGAAAAGGCAAATAGATCACAACAAAATAAAAATTTTAGAGTTCATGTACGGAAAAAAATTTTAAAAAATAACAAATGTTAGTAAAAAAAATTTATTCACACACCACAAATGAACACAAAAGTTTTGTAGTCCAAGTTTGGGAAATTCCACTAGTTCAACCCTAACAGCTTGGAATTTTATAAGAAAGAGATTTCCTCCACATACGCTTAAAACATGGGTTTGCATGTTTTAAAGATATTAAATAAGAAAATCACCTATGAATCCAAAGCTTTTGAAGAGAATAACAAACGCACATTAAATTCTCAAGTGAACATGCAGTGGGATATTTACCCGAGTCAAACAAACCATTATTTTGCCCATCTACAAAAAGCTGACCCAACGATCATGGATGATTGTAAAGTGATTTATCATGCGTAACGGGCTATATTAACCTAAGAATTGACTTATGGATTGGAAGTCAAGACTCAGTTAAAAATCCCTGCCACCTCCTTTTTCCCGACGATTACAAAACCTGATATATAAAAACTAAGAAAAGCTTACAATCCCTAAAAATTATAGAAACACATTTGAATTATGACGCTCTACATTAGTGCACTTTGCATTTTCATTTTAGATGTACACTTTTTTCATAAATCAAAACTTTGAGTTTTCGCTCTCCCTTCATCCCGTAAACCAAAAAGGCAAATAGATCAAAACAAAATGAAAGTTTTAGAGTTCATGGACGGAAAGAAATTTAAAACAATAAAAAATGTAAGAAAACTTATTCACACACCACAAATGAATACAAAAGTTTTGTTGTCCATGTTTACGAAATTTCACTAGTTCGACCCTAACAGCTTGGAATTTTATAAGAAAGAGATTTCGTCCACACATGCTTAAAAAATGGATTTGCATGTTTTAAACATGTTAAAGATGCAAATCACTCATGGATCCAAAGCTTTTAAAGAGAATAACAAACGCTCATTAAATTATCAAGTGACCGTGCGGTGGGATATTTACCCGAGTCAAACAAGCCATTATTTTGCACATCTACAAAAAGCTGACCCAACGATCATGGATGATTGTAAAGTGATTTATCATGTTTAACGGGGTATAATACCCAAATAAATGACTTATGGAATTGGAGTCACGACTCAGTTAAAAATGTCTAAAAATTACAAAAACTCTTTGGAATTATCTCTCTCTAAGTTTGTGCATTGTGCATTTCCATTCTACATGTATTCTTTTTTCTTAAAACAAAACTTTGAGTTTTCTCTCTCCCTTCATCCCGTAAACCAAAAAGGCAAATAGATCACAACAAAATGAAAATTTTGGAGTTCAAGTATGGAAAAAATTTAAAACAATAACAAATGTAAGTAAAGAAAATTTATTCAAACACCACAAATGAACACAAAAGTTTTGTTGTCCAAGTTTGGGAAATTCCACTAGTTCAACCCCAACAGCTTGGAATTTTATATGAAAGAGATTTCCTCCACACATGCTTTAAAAATGGATATGCATGTTTTAAACATGTTAAAGATGCAATTCACCTATGGATCCAAAGCTTTTGAAGAGAATAAAAAACGCTCATTAAATTCTCAAGTGAACGTGCGGTGGGATATTTACCCGAGTCAAACAAGCCATTATTTTGCCCATCTACAAAAAGCTGACCCAACGATCATGGATGATTGTAAAGTGATTTATCATGCTTAACGGGCTATATTACCCTAAGAAATGACTTATGGATTGGGAGTCAAGACTCAGTTAAAAATCCCTGCCTCCCTCTTTTTCCCGACGATTGCAAAACCTGATATATAAAAACTAAGAAGAGCTTACTATCCCTAAAAATTACAGAAACTCTTTGGAATTATCTCGCTCTACATTTGTGCACTGTGCATTTTCATTTTAGATGTACACTTTTTTCATAAATCAAAAGTTTGAGTTTTCGCTCTCCCTTCATCCCGTAAACCACAAAGGCAAATCGATCATAACAAAATAAAAATTTTAGAGTTCATGTATGGAAAAAAATTTAAAGCATTAATAAATGTAAGTAAAGAAAATTTATTCACACACCAAAAATGAACACAAAATTTTTGTTGTCCAAGTTTGGGAAATTCCACTACTTCAACCCTAACAGCTTGGAATTTTATAAAAAAGAGATTTCCTCCACACATGCTTAAGAAATGGATTTGCATGTTTTAAACATGTTAAAGATGCAAATCACCTATGGATCAAAAGCTTTTGAAGACAATAACAAACGCTCATTAAATTCTCAAGTGAACGTGCGGTGGATATTTACCCGAGTCAAACAAGCCATTATTTTGCCCATCTACAAAAAGCTAACCCAGCGATCATGGATGATTGTAATGTGATTTATCATGCGTAACGGACTATATTACCCTAAGAAATGATTTTTTGATTGGGAGTAAAAACTCAGTTAAAAATCCCTGCCTCCCCCTTTTTTCCGACGATTGCAAAACCTGATATATAAAAACTAAGAAGAGCTTACAATCCCTAAAAATTACAGATCTCTTTGGAATTATCTCACTCAACATTTGTGCCCTGTGCATTTTCATTTTAGATGTACACTTTTTTCATAAATCAAAACTTTGAGTTTTCGCTCTCCCTTCATCCCGTAAACCGAAAAGGCAAATAGATCACAACAAAATAAAAATTTTAGAGTTCATGTACGGAAAAAAATTTTAAAAAATAACAAATGTTAGTAAAAAAAATTTATTCACACACCACAAATGAACACAAAAGTTTTGTAGTCCAAGTTTGGGAAATTCCACTAGTTCAACCCTAACAGCTTGGAATTTTATTAGAAAGAGATTTCCTCCACACAACGTTAAAATATGGATTTGCATGTTTTAACATGTTAAAGATGCAAATCACCTATGGATCCAAAGCTTTTGAAGATAATAACAAACGCTCATTAAATTCTCAAGTGAACATGTAGTGGGATATTTACCCGAGTCAAACAAACCATTATTTTGCCCATCTACATAAAGCTCACCCAACGATCATGGATGATTGTAAAGTGATTTATCATGCGTAACGGGCTATATTACCCTAAGAATTGACTTATCGATTGGAAGTCAAGACTCAGTTTAAATTCCCTGCCTCCTCCTTTTTCCCGACGATTGCAAAACCTGATACATAAAAACTAAGAAAAGCTTACAATTCCTCAAAATTACAGAAACACTTTTGAATTATGACGCTCTACATTAGTGCACTTTGCATTTTCATTTTAGATGTACACTTTTTTCATAAATCAAAACTTTGAGTTTTCGCTCTCCCTTCCTCCCGTAAACCAAAAAGGCAAATAGATCAAAACAAAATGAAAATTTTAGAGTTCAAGTACGGAAAAAAATTTATAACAATAAAAAATGTAAGTAAAGAAAATATATTCACACACCACAAATGAACACAAAAGTTTTGTTGTCCAAGTTTGGGAAATTCCACTAATTCAACTCTAACAACTCTGAATTTTATAAGAAAGAGATTTCCTCCACACATGCTTAAAAAATGGATTTGCATGTTTTAAACATGTTAAAGATGGAAATCACCTATGGATCCATAGCTTTTGAAGAGAATAACAAACGCTCATTAAATTCTCAAGTGAACGTGCGGTGGGATATTTACCCGAGCCAAACAAGCCATTATTTTGCCCTTCTACAAAAAGCTGACCCAACGATCATGGATGATTGTAAACTGATTTATCATGGGTAACGGGCTATATTACCCTATGAAATGACTTATGGATTGGGAGTCAAGACAAAGTTAAAAATCCCTGCCGCCCGCTTTTTCCCGATAATTGCAAAACCTGATATATAAAAACTAAGAAGATCTTACAATCCCTAAAAATTACAGAAACTCTTTGGAATTATCTCGCTCTACATTTGTGCACTGTCCATTTTCATTTTAGATGTACACTTTGTTCATAAATCAAAACTTTGAGTTTTCGCTCTCCCTTCATCCCATAAACCGAAAAGGAAAATAGATCACAAGAAAATGAAAATTTTAGAGTTCATGTACGGAAAAAAAATTAAAACAATAACAAATGTAAGTAAAAAAATTTATTCACACACCACAAATGAACACAAAAGTTTTGTTGTCCAAGTTTGGGAAATTCCACTAGTTCAACCCTAACAGCTTGGAATTTTAAAAGAAAGAGATTTCCTCCAGACGTGCTTAAAAAATAGATTTCCATATTTTAAACATGTTAAAGATGCAAATCACCTATGGATCCAAAGCTTTTAAAGAGAATAACAAACACTCATTAAATTCTCAAGTGAACGTGCGGTGGGATATTTACCCGAGTCAAACAAGCCATTATTTTGCCCATCTACAAAAAGCTGACCCAACGATCATGGATGATTGTAAAGTGATTTATCATGCGTAACGGGCTATAATACCCTAAGAAATGACTTATGGATTGGGATTCAAGACTAAGTTAAAAATCCCTGCCTCCCCCTTTTTCCCGACGATTGCAAAACCTAATATATAAAAACTAAGAAGAGCTTACAATCCCTAAAAATTACAGAAACTCTTTGGAATTATCTCGCTCTACATTAGTGCACTGTCCATTTTCATTTTAGATGTACACTTTTTTCATAAATCAAAACTTTGAGTTTTCGCTCTCCCTTCATCTCGTAAATCGAAAAGGCAAATAGATCACAACAAAATCAAAATTTTAGAGTTCATGTACGGAAAAAATTTTAAAATAATAACAAATGTAAGTAAAAAAATTTTATTCACACCCCTCAAATGAACACAAAAGTTTTGTTGTCCAAGTTTGGGAAATTCCACTAGTTTAACCCTAGCAGCTTCGAATTTTATAAGAAAGAGATTTCCTCCACACTTGCTTAAAATATGGATTTTCATGTTTTAAACATGTTAGAGATGTAAATCACCTATGGATCCAAAGATTTTGAAGAGAGTAACAAACCCTCATTAAATTCTCAAGTGAACATGCAGTGGGATATTTACCCGAGTCAAACAAGCCATTATTTTGCCCATCTTCAAAAAGCTGACCCAACGATCATGGATGATTGTAAAGTGATTTATCATGCGTAACGGGCTATATTACCCTAAGAATTGACTTATGGATTGGGAGTCAAGACTCAGTTAAAATTCCCTGCCTCCCCCTTTTCCCCGACGATTGCTAAACCTGATATATAAAAACTAAGAAGAGCTTACAATCCCTAAAAATTATTGAAACTCTTTTGAATTATCTCGCTCTACATTAGTGCACTGTGAATTTTCATTTTAGATGTACACTTTTTTCATAAATCAAAACTTTGAGTTTTCACTCTTCCTTCATCCCGTAAACCGAAAAGGCAAATAGATCACAACAAAATAAAAATTTTAGAGTTCATGTAAGGAAAAAATTTTTAAAAAATAACAAATGTTAGTAAAAAAAATTTATTCACACACCACAAATGAACACAAAAGTTTTGTAGTCCAAGTTTGGGAAATTCCACTAGTTCAACCCTAACAGCTTGGAATTTTATAAGAAAGAGATTTCCTCCACATACGCTTAAAACATGGGTTTGCATGTTTTAAAGATATTAAATAAGAAAATCACCTATGAATCCAAAGCTTTTGAAGAGAATAACAAACGCTCATTAAATTCTCAAGTGAACATGCAGTGGGATATTTACCCGAGTCAAACAAACCATTATTTTGCCCATCTACAAAAAGCTGACCCAACGATCATGGATGATTGTAAAGTGATTTATCATGCGTAACGGGCTATATTAACCTAAGAATTGACTTATGGATTGGAAGTCAAGACTCAGTTAAAAATCCCTGCCACCTCCTTTTTCCCGACGATTACAAAACCTGATATATAAAAACTAAGAAAAGCTTACAATCCCTAAAAATTACAGAAACACATTTGAATTATGACGCTCTACATTAGTGCACTTTGCATTTTCATTTTAGATGTACACTTTTTTCATAAATCAAAACTTTGAGTTTTCGCTCTCCCTTCATCCCGTAAACCAAAAAGGCAAATAGATCAAAACAAAATGAAAGTTTTAGAGTTCATGGACGGAAAGAAATTTAAAACAATAAAAAATGTAAGAAAACTTATTCACACACCACAAATGAATACAAAAGTTTTGTTGTCCATGTTTACGAAATTTCACTAGTTCGACCCTAACAGCTTGGAATTTTATAAGAAAGAGATTTCGTCCACACATGCTTAAAAAATGGATTTGCATGTTTTAAACATGTTAAAGATGCAAATCACTTATGGATCCAAAGCTTTTATAGAGAATAACAAACGCTCATTAAATTATCAAGTGACCGTGCGGTGGGATATTTACCCGAGTCAAACAAGCCATTATTTTGCACATCTACAAAAAGCTGACCCAACGATCATGGATGATTGTAAAGTGATTTATCATGTTTAACGGGGTATAATACCCAAATAAATGACTTATGGAATTGGAGTCATGACTCAGTTAAAAATGTCTAGAAATTACAAAAACTCTTTGGAATTATCTCTCTCTAAGTTTGTGCATTGTGCATTTCCATTCTACATGTATTCTTTTTTCTTAAAACAAAACTTTGAGTTTTCTCTCTCCCTTCATCCCGTAAACCAAAAAGGCAAATAGATCACAACAAAATGAAAATTTTGGAGTTCAAGTATGGAAAAAATTTAAAACAATAACAAATGTAAGTAAAGAAAATTTATTCAAACACCACAAATGAACACAAAAGTTTTGTTGTCCAAGTTTGGGAAATTCCACTAGTTCAACCCCAACAGCTTGGAATTTTATATGAAAGAGATTTCCTCCACACATGCTTTAAAAATGGATATGCATGTTTTAAACATGTTAAAGATGCAATTCACCTATGGATCCAAAGCTTTTGAAGAGAATAAAAAACGCTCATTAAATTCTCAAGTGAACGTGCGGTGGGATATTTACCCGAGTCAAACAAGCCATTATTTTGCCCATCTACAAAAAGCTGACCCAACGATCATGGATGATTGTAAAGTGATTTATCATGCTTAACGGGCTATATTACCCTAAGAAATGACTTATGGATTGGGAGTCAAGACTCAGTTAAAAATCCCTGCCTCCCTCTTTTTCCCGACGATTGCAAAACCTGATATATAAAAACTAAGAAGAGCTTACTATCCCTAAAAATTACAGAAACTCTTTGGAATTATCTCGCTCTACATTTGTGCACTGTGCATTTTCATTTTAGATGTACACTTTTTTCATAAATCAAAAGTTTGAGTTTTCGCTCTCCCTTCATCCCGTAAACCACAAAGGCAAATCGATCATAACAAAATAAAAATTTTAGAGTTCGTGTATGGAAAAAAATTTAAAGCATTAATATATGTAAGTAAAGAAAATTTATTCACACACCAAAAATGAACACAAAATTTTTGTTGTCCAAGTTTGGGAAATTCCACTACTTCAACCCTAACAGCTTGGAATTTTATAAAAAAGAGATTTCCTCCACACATGCTTAAGAAATGGATTTGCATGTTTTGAACATGCTAAAGATGCAAATCACCTATGGATCAAAAGCTTTTGAAGACAATAACAAACGCTCATTAAATTCTCAAGTGAACGTGCGGTGGATATTTACCCGAGTCAAACAAGCCATTATTTTGCCCATCTACAAAAAGCTAACCCAGCGATCATGGATGATTGTAATGTGATTTATCATGCGTAACGGACTATATTACCCTAAGAAATGATTTTTTGATTGGGAGTAAAAACTCAGTTAAAAATCCCTGCCTCCCCCTTTTTTCCGACGATTGCAAAACCTGATATATAAAAACTAAGAAGAGCTTACAATCCCTAAAAATTACAGAAATCTTTGGAATTATCTCACTCAACATTTGTGCCCTGTGCATTTTCATTTTAGATGTACACTTTTTTCATAAATCAAAACTTTGAGTTTTCGCTCTCCCTTCATCCCGTAAAACAAAAAGGCAAATAGATCACAACAAAATTAAAATTTTAAAGTTCATGTACGGAAAAAAATTTAAAACAATAACAAATGTAAGTAAAGAAAATATATTCACACACCACAAATGAACACAAAAGTTTTGTTGTCCATGTTTGGGAAATTCCACTAGTTTAACCCTAACAGCTTGGAATTTTATAAGAAAGAGATTTCCTCCGCACATGCTTAAAATATGGATTTGCATGTTTTAAACATGTTAAAGATGCAAATCACCTATGGATCCAAAGATTTTGAAGAGAATAACAGACGCTCATTAAATTGTCAGGTGAACATGCGGTGGGATATTTACCCGAGTCAAACAAGCCATTATTTTGCCCATCTACAAAAAGCTGACCCAACGATCATGGATGATTCTAAAGTGATTTATCTTGCGTAACAGGTTATATTACCCTAATAAATGACTTATGGATTGGGAGTCATGACTGAGTTAAAAATCTCTAAAAATTACAGAAACTCTTTGGAATTGTCTCTCTCTACGTCTGTGCATTGTGCATTTCCATTCTACATGTATTCTTTTTTCTTAAAACAAAACTTTGAGTTTTCCCTCTCCCTTCATCCCGTAAACCAAAAAGGCAAATAGATCACAACAAAATGAAAATTTTGGAGTTCAAGTACAGAAAAAATTAAAAACAATGACAAATGTAAGTACAGAAAATTTATTCACACACCACAAATGAACACAAAAGTTTTGTTGTCCAAGTTTGGGAAATTCCACTAGTTCAACCCCAACAGCTTGGAATTTTATAGGAAAGAGATTTCCTCCACACATACTTTAAAAGTGGATATGCATGTTTTAAACATGTTAAAGATGCAAATCACCTATGGATCCAAAGCTTTTGAAGAGAATAACAAACGCTCATTAAATTCTCAACTTAACGTGCGGTGGGGTATTTACCCAAGTCAAACAAGCCATTATTTTGCCCATCTACAAACAGCTGACCCAACGATCATGCATGATTGTACAGTGATTTATCATGTGTAACGGGCTATATTACCCTAATAAATGACTTACGGATTGGGAGTCAGGACTCAGTTAAAAATCCCTGCCTCCCCCTTTTTCCCGACAATTGCAAAACCTGATATATAAAAACTAAGAAGAGCTTACAATCCCTAAAAATTACAGAAACTCTTTGCAATTATCTCGCTCTACATTTGTGCACTGTGCATTTTCATTTTAGATGTACACTTTTTTCATAACTCAAAACTTTGAGTTTTCGCTCTCCCTTCATCCCGTAAACCAAAAAGGCAAATAGATCACAACAAAATGAAAATTTTAGAGTTCATGTACTGAAAAAAATTTAAAACAATAACAAATGTAAGTAAAGAAAATTTACTCAGACACCAGAAATGAACACAAAAGTTTTGTTGTCCAAGTTTGGGAAATTCCACTAGTTCAACCCTAACAGCTTGGAATTTTATTAAAAAGAAATTTCCTCCACACATGCTTAAGAAATGGATTTGCATTTTTTAAACATGTTAAAGATGCAAATCACCTATGGATCCGTAGCTTTTGAAGAGAATAACAAACGCTCATTCAATTCTCAAGTCAAAGTGCGGTGGGATATTTACCCGAGTCAAACAAGCCATTATTTTGCCCATCTACAAAAAGCTGACCCAACGATCATGGATGATTGTAAAGTGATTTATCATGCGTAACGGGCTATATTACCCTAATAAATGATTTAAGGATTGGGTGTCAAGACTCAGTTAAAAATCCCTGCCTCCCCCTTTTTCCCGACGATTGCAAAACCAGATATATAAAAACTAAGAAGACCTTACAATTCCTAAAAATTACAGAAACTATTTGGAATTATCTCTCTCTACGTTTATGCATTGTGCATTTCTATTCTACATGTACTGTTTTTTCTTAAAACAAAACTTTGAGTTTTTGCTCTCCCTTCATCCCGTAAACCAAAAAGGCAAATAGATCACAACAAAATGAAAATTTTGGAGTTCAAGTACGGAAAAAATTGAAAAAAATAAAAAAATTAAGTAAAGAAAATTTATTCACACACCACAAATGAACACAAAATTTTTGTTGTCCAAGTTTGGGAAATTCCATTAGTTCAACCCCAACAGCTTGGAATTTTATAGGAAAGCGATTTCCTCCACACATGCTTTAAAAATGGATATGCATGTTTTAAACATGTTAAAGATGCAAATCACCTATGGATCCAAAGCTTCTGAAGAGAATAACTAACGCTCATTACATTCTCAACAGAACTTGCGGTGGGATATTTACTCGAGTCAAACAAGCCATTATTTTGCCCATCTACAAAAAGCTGACCCAACGATCATGGATGATTGTAAAGTGATTTATCATGCGTAATGGGCTATATTACCCTAATAAATGACTTATGGATTGGGAGTCAAGATTCAGTTAAAAATCCCTGCCTCCCCCTTTTTCCCGACGATTGCAAAACCTGATATATAAAAACTAAGAAGATCTTACAATCCCTAAAAATTACAGAAACTCTTTGGAATTATCTCGATATACATTTGTGCACTGTGCATTTTCATTTTACATGTACACTTTTTTCAAAAATCAAAACTTTGAGTTTTCGCTCTCCCTTCATCCCCTAAACCTAAAAGGCAAAAAGAGCGACCAAAATGAAAATTTTAGAGTTTATGTATAGAAAAAAATTAAAATAATAACAAATGTAAGTAAAGAAAATTTATTCACACACCACAAATGAACACAAAAGTTTTGTTGTCCAAGTTTGGGAAATTCCACTAGTTCAATCCTAACTGCCTGGAATTTTATAAGAAAGAGATTTGTTCCACACATGCTTAAAAAATGGATCTGCATGTTTTAAACATGTTAAAGATGCAAATCACCTATGGATCCAAACCTTTTGAAGAGAACAACAAACGCTCATTAAATTCTCAACTGAACGTGCGGTGGATATTTACCCGAGTCAAACAAGCCATTATTTTGCCCATCTACAAAAAGCTGACCCAACGATCATGGATGATTGTAATGTGATTTATCATGCGTAACAGGCTATAATACCCTAAGAAATGACTTATGGATTGGGAGTCAAGACTCAGTTAAAAATCCCTGCCTCCCCTTTTTCCCGACGATTGCAAAACCTGATATATAAAAACTAAGAAGAGCTTACAATCCTTAAAAATTATAGAAACTCTTTGGAATTATCTCGCTCTTCATTAGTGCACTGTACATTTTCATTTTAGTTGTACACTTTTTTCATAAATCAAAACTTTGAGTTTTCGCTCTCCCTTCATCCCGTAAACCAAAAAGGCAAATAGATCATAACAAAATGAAAATTTTAGAGTTCATGTACGAAAAAAATTTAAAACAATAACAAATTTAAGTAAAGAAAACTTATTCACATACCACAAATGAACACAAAAGTTTTGTTGTCCAAGTTTGGGAAATTCCACTAGTTCAACCCTTACAGTTTGGAATTTTAGAAGAAAGAGATTTCCTCCACACATGCTTAAAAAATGGATATCCATGTTTTAAATATGTTAAAGATGCAAATCACCTATGGATCCAAAGCTTTTGAAGAGAATAACAAACGCTCATTAAATTCTCAAGTGAACGTGCGGTGGGTTATTTACCCGAGTCAAACAAGCCATTATTTTGCCCATCTACAGAAAGCTGACCCAACGATCATGGATGATTGTAAAGTGATTTATCATGCGTAACGGGATATATTACCATCAGAAATGACTTATGGATTGGGAGTCAAGAGTCAGTTAAAAATCCCTGCCTCCCCCTTTTTCCCGACAATTGCAAAACCTGATATATAAAAACAAAGAAGAGCTTACAATCCCTAAAAATTACAGAAACTCTTTGGAAGTATCTCGCTCTACATTTGTGCAGTGTGCATTTTCAGTTTAGATGTACACTTTTTTCATAAATCTAAAATTTGAGTTTTCGCTCTCCCTTCTTCCCGTAAACCAAAAAGGCAAATAGATCACAACAAAATGAAAATTTTAGAGTTCATGTATGGAAAAAAATTTTAAACAATAACAAATGTCAGTAAAGAAAATTTATTCACACACCACAAACGAACACTAAAGTTTTGTTGTCAGAGTTTGGGAATTCCACTAGTTCAACCCCAACAGCTTGGAATTTTATAGGAAAGAGATTTCCTCCACACATTCTTTAAAAATGGATATGCATGTTTTAAACATGTTAAAGATGCAAATCACCTATGGATCCAAAGCTTTTGATGAGAATAACAAACGCTCATTAAATTCTTAACTGTACGTGCAGTGGGATATTTACTCGAGTCAAACAAGCCATTATTTTGCCCATCTACAAAAATCTGACCCAACGATCATGGATGATTGTAAAGTGATTTATCATGCTTAACGGGCTACATTACCCTAAAAAATGACTTATGGATTGGGAGTCAAGACTCAGTTTAAAATCCCTGCCTCCCCATTTTTCCCGATGATTGCAAAACCTGATTTATAAAAACTAAGAAGATCTTACAATCCCTAAAAATTACAGAAACTCTTTGGAATTATCTCGCTGTACATTTGTGCACTGTGCATTTTCATTTTAGATGTACACTTTTTTCATAAATCAAAACTTTGAGTTTTCGCTCTCCCTTCATCCCGTAAACCAAAAAGGCAAATAGATCACAACAAAATAAAAATTTTAGAGTTCATGTATGCAAAAAATTTAAAATAATAACAAATTTAAGTAAAGAAAATTTATTCACACACCACAAATGAACACAAAATTTTTACGAAAGACATTTCCTCTACACATGCTTAATGAGAGTTTTTACGAAAGTTTTACGAAATTCCACTAGTTCAACCCTGACAGCTTGGATTCTTATGCGACAGAGATTTCCTCTACACATGCTTAAAAATTGGATTTGCATGTTTTAAACATGTTAAATACGCAAATCATCTATGGATCCAAAGCTTTTGAAGAGAATTACAAACGCTCATTAAATTCTCTAGTGAACATGCGGTGGGATATTTACCTGAGTCAAACAAGCCATTATTTTGCCCATCTACAAAAAGCTGACCCAACGATCTTGGATGATTGTATAGTGATTTATCATGCATAACGAGCTATATTGCCCAAATAAATGACTTACGGATTGGGAGTCAAGACTCAGTTAAAAATCCCTGCCTCCCCCTTTTTCCCGACGATTGCAAAACCTGATATATAAAAACTAAGAAGAGCTTACAATCCCTAAAAATTACAGAAACTCTTTGTAAGTATCTCTCTCTACGTTTGTGCATTGTGCATTTCCATTCTACATGTACTCATTTTTCTTAAAACAAAACTTTGAGTTTTCGCTCTCCCTTTATCCTGTAAACCAAAAAGGCAAATAGATCACAACAAAATGAAAATTTTGGAGTTCAAGTACGGAAAAAATTTGAAACAATAACAAATGTAAGTAAAGAAAATTAATTCACACACCACAAATGAACACAAAAGTTTTGTTGTCCCAGTTTGGGAAATTCCACTACTTCAACTCCAACAGTTAGGAATTTTATAGGAAAGAGAATTTCTCTACACATGCTTTAAAAATGGATTTGCATGTTTTAAACATGTTCAAGATGCAAATCACCTATGGATCCAAAGCTTTTGAATAGAATAACAAACGCTCACTAAATTCTCAACTGAACGTGCGGTGGGATATTTACCCGAGTCAGACAAGCCATTATTTTGCCCATCTACAAAATGCTGACCCAACGATCATGGATGATTATAAAGTGATTTGTCACGCGTAACGGGCTATATTACGCTAATAAATGACTTATGGCTTGGGTGTCATGACTCAGTTAAAAATCCCCTCCTCCCCCTTTTTCCGGACGATTGCAAAACCTGATATATAAAAACTAAGAAGAGCTTACAATTCGTAAAAATTACAGAAACTCTATGGAATTATCTCTCTCTACGTTGGTACATTATGCATTTCCATTCTACATGTACTCTTTTTTCTTAAAACAAAACTTTGAGGTTTTGCTCTCCCTTCATCCCATAAACCAAAAAGGCAAATAGATCACAATAATAAGAAAATTTTAAAGTTCAAGTACGAAAAAAATTTAAAACAATAACAAATGTGAGTAAAGAAAATTTATTGACACACCACAAATGAACACAAAAGTTTTTTTGTCCAAGTTTGGGAAATTCCACTAGTTCAACCCCAACAACTTGGAATTTTATAGGAAAGAGATTTCCTCCACACTTGCTTTAAAAATGGATATGCATGTTTTAAACATGTTAAAGATGCAAATCACCTATGGATCCAAAGCTTTTGAAGAAAATAACAAACGCTCATTAAATTCTCAAGTGAACGAGCGTTGGGATATTTACCCGAGTCAAACAAGCCATTATTTTGCCCATCTACAAAAAGCTGACCCAACGATCATGGATGATTGTAAAGTGATTTATCATGCGTAATGGGCTATATTACCATAATAAATGACATATGGTTTGGGAGACAAAACTCAGTTAAAAATCCCTGCCTCCCCTTTTTTCCCGACGATTGCAAAACCTGATATATAAAAACTAAGAAGAGGCTACAATCCCTAAAAATTACAGAAACTCTATGGAATTATCTCTCTCTACATTTGTGCATTGCGCATTTCCATTCTACATGTACACTTTTTCCATAAATCAAAACTTTGAGTTTTCGCTCTCTCTTCATCTTGTAAACAAGAAAGGCAAATAGATCACAACAAAATGAAAATTTTAGAGTTCATTTACAGAAAAACATTTAAAACAATAACAAATGTAAGTAAAGAAAATTTATTTGCACACCACAAATGAAGATAAAAGTTTTGTTGTCCAAGTTTGGGAAATTCCACTAATTCAACCCTAACAGCTAGGAATTTTATAATAAAGAGATTTCTTCCACACATGCTTAAAAAATGGATTTGCATGTTTTAAACATGTTAAAGATGCAAATCACCTATGGATCCAAAGCTTTTGAAGTGAATAACAAACGCTCATTAAATTCTCAAGTGAACGTGCGAGGGATATTTTCCCGAGTCAAACAAGCCATTCTTTTACCCATCTTCAAAAAGCTGACCCAACGATCATGGATGATTGTAAAGTGATTTATCATGCGTAACGGGCTATATTACCCTAATAAATGACTTATGGATTGGGAGTCAAGACTCAGTTAAAAATCCATGCCGCCCCCTTTTTCCCGACGATTGCAAAACCTTATATATAAAAACTAAGAAGAGCTTACAAGCCCTAAAAATTACAGAAACTCTTTGGAATTATCTCTCTCTACGTTTGTTCATTGTGTATTTCCATTCTATATGTACTCTTTTTTCATAAAACAAAACTTTGAGTTTTCTCTCTGCCTTCATCCCGTAAACCAAAAAGACAAATAGATCACAACAAAAAGAAAATTTTGGAGTTCAAGTACGGAGAAAATTTAAAACAATAAGAAATGTAAGTAAAGGAAATTTATTCACACACCACAAATGAACACAAAAGTTTTGTTGTCCAAGTTTGGGAAATTCCACTAGTGCAACCCAAACAGCTTGGAATCTTATAGGAAAGAGATTTCCACCACACATGCTTTAAAAATGGATAAGCATGTTTTAAACATGTTAAAGAAGCAAATCACCTATGGATCCAAAGCTTTTGAAGAGAATAACAAACGCTCATTAAATTCTCAAGTGAACGTGCGGTGGGATATTTACGCAAGTCAAACAAGCCATTATTTTGCCCATCTACAAAAAGCTGACCCAACGACCATGGATGATTGTAATGTGATTTATCATGCGTAACGGGCTATATTACTGTATCAAATGACTTATGGATTGGGAGTCAAGACTCAGTTAAAAATCCCCGCCTCCCCCTTTTTTTCGACGATTGCAAAACCTGATATATAAAAAGTAAAAAGAGCTAACAATCGCTAAAAATTACAGAAACTCTTTCGAATTATCTCACTCTACATTAGTGCAATGTGCATTTTCATTTTAGATGTACACTTTTTTTGTAAATCAAAACTTTGAGTTTTCGCACTCCCTTCATCCCGTAAACCAAAACGACAAATAGATCACAACAAAATGAAAAATTTAGTGTTCATGTATGGAAAAAAATTTAAAACAACAACAAATGTAAGTAAAGAAAATTTATTCAGACACCACAAATGAAGACAAAAGTTTTGTTCTCCAAGTTTGGGAAATTCCCCTAGTTCAACCCTAACAGCTTCGAATTTTATAAGAAAGAGATTTCCTCCACACATGCTTAACAAATGGATTTGCATGTTTTAAACATGTTAAAGATGCAAATCACCTATGGATCAAAAGCTTTTGAAGAGAATAACAAACGCTCATTAAATTCTCAACTGAACGTGCGATGGATATTTACCTGAGTCAAACAAGCCATTATTTTGCCCATCTACAAAAAGCTGACCCAACGATCATGGATGATTGTAATGTCATTTATCATGTGTAACGGCCAATATTACCATAATAAATCACATATTGATTCGGAGTCAAGACTCAGTTAAAAATCCCTGCCTCCCCCTTTTTCCCGACGATTGCAAAACTTGATATATAAAAACTAAAGGGAGGTTACAATCCATAAAAATTACAGAAACTCTTTTGAATTATCTCTCTCTACATATGTGCATTGTGTATTTTCACTCTACATGTACTCTTTTTTCTTAAAATAAAACTTTGAGTTTTCGCTCTCCCGTCATCCCGTAAACCAAAAAGGCAAATAGATCACAACAAAATGAAAATTTTGGAGTTCAAGTACGGAAAAAATTTAATACAATAACTAATGTAAGTAAAGAAAATTTATTCACACACCACAAATGAACACAAAAGTTTTGTTTTCCAAGTTTGGGAAATTCCACTAGTTCAACCCCAACAGCTTGGAATTTTATAGGAAAGAGATTTCCTCCACACATGCTTTAAAAATGGATATGCATGTTTTAAACATGTTAAATGCATGTTTTAAACATGTTAAAGATGCAAATCACCTATGGATCCATAGCTTTTGAAGAGAATAACAAACGCTCATTAAATTCTAAACTGAACGTGCGGTGGATATTTACACGAGTCAAACAAGCCTTTATTTTGCCCATCTACAAAAAGCTGACCCAACGATCATGGATGATTGTAATGTGATTGATCATGCGTAACGGGCTATATTACCATAATAAATCACATATGGATTGGGAGTCAAGAGTCAGTTAAAAATCCCTGCCTCCCCCTTTTTCCCAACGATTGCAAAACCTGATATATAAAAACCAAAAAGAGCTTACAATCCCTCAAAATTACAGAAACTCTTTGGAATTATCTCTCTCTACATTTGTGCATTGTGCATTTCACTTCTACATGTACTCTTTTTTCTTAAAACAAAACTTTGAGTTTTCGCTCTCCCTTCATCCCGTAAACCAAAAAGGCAAATACATCACAACAAAATGAAAATTTTAGAGTTCAAGTACGGAAAAAATTTAAAACAATAACAAATGTAAGTAAAGAAAATTTATTCACACACAAAAAATGAACACAAAAGTTTTGTTGTCCAAGTTTGGGAAATTCCACAAGTTCAACCCCAACAGCTTGGAATATTATAGAAAAGAGATTTCCTCCACACATGCTTCAAAAATGGATATGCATGATTTAAACATATTAAAGATGCAAATCACCTATGGATCCCAAGCTTTTGAAGAGAATAAGAAATGCTCATTAAATTCTGAGCTGAACCTGCGGTGGATATTTACCCGAGTCAAACAAGCCATTATTTTGCCCATCTACAAAAAGTTGACCCAACGATAATGGATGATTGTAATGTGATTTATCATGCGTAACAGGCTATATTACCCTAAGAAATGACTTATGGATTGGGAGTTAAGACTCAGTTAAAAATCCCTGCCCCCCCCTTTTTCCCGACGATTGCAAAACCTGATATATAAAAACTAAGAAGAGCTTACAATCCCTAAAAATTAAAAAAACTCTTTGGAATTATCTCTCTCTACGTTTGTGCATTGTGCATTTCTAATCTACATGTACTCTTTTTTCTTAAAACAAAACTATGTGTTTTCGCTCTCCCTTCATCCCATAAACCAAAAAGGCAAATAGATCACAACAAAATGAAAATTTAGGAGTTCAAGTACGGAAAAAATTTAAAACAATAACAAATGTAAGTAAAGAAAATCTATTCACACACTACAAATGAACACAAAGGTTTTGTTATCCAAGTTTGGGAAATTCCACTAATTCAACCCTAATAGCTTGGAATTTTATAAGAAAGAGATTTCCTCCACACATGCTTAAAACATGGATATGCATGTTTTAAACATGTTAAAGATTCAAATCACCTATGGATCCATAGCTTTTGAAGAGAATAACAAACGCTCATTAAATTCTCAAGTGAACGTGCGGTGGGATATTTACCCGAGTCAAACAAGCCATTATTTTACCCAACTACAAAAATCTGACCCAACGATCATGGATGATTGTAAAGTGATTTATCATGCGTAACGGCCTATATTACCATAATAAATCACATATGGATTCGGAGTCAAGACTCAGCTAAAAATCCCTACCTCCCCCTTTCTCCCGACGATTGCAAAACCTGATATATAAAAACTAAGTAGAGCTTACAATCCCTAAAAATTACAGAAACTCTTTGGAATTATCTCTCTCTACATTTGTGCAATGTGCATTTCCATTCTACATGTGCACTTTTTTCTTAAAACAAAACTTTGAGTTTTCGCTCTCCTTTCATCCCGTAAACCAAAAAGGCAAATAGATCACAACAAAATGAAAATTTTAGAGTTCAAGTACGGAAAAAATTTAAAACAAAAACATATGTAAGTAAAGAAAATTTATTCACACACCACAAATGAACACAAAAGTTTTGTTGTCCAAGTTTGGAAATTCCACTAGTTCAACTCTAACAGCATGGAATTTTATAAGTAAGAGATTTCCTCCACACAGGCTTAGAAAATGGATTTGCATGTTTTTAACATGTTAAAGTTGCAAATCACCTATGGATCCAAAGCTTTTGAAGAGAATAACAAACGTTTATTAAATTCTCAAGGGAACGTGCGGTGGGATATTTACCTGAGTCAAACAAGCCATTATTTTGCCTATCTACAAAAAGCTGACCCAACGATCATGGATGATTGTAAAGTGATTCATCATGCGTAACGGGTTATATTACCCTAATAAATGACTTATGGATAGGGAGTCAAGACTCAGTTAAAAATCCCTGCCCCCCCTATTTCCCAACGATTGCAAAACCTGATATATAAAAACTAAGAGGAGCTTACAATCCCTAAAAATTACAGAAACTCTTTGGAATTACCTCTCTCTATGTTTCTGCATTGTGCATTTCCAATCTACATGTACTCTTTTTTCTTAAAACAAAACTTTGAGTTTTCGCTCTCCCTTCATCCCGTAAACCAAAAAGGCAAATAGATCACAACAAAATGAAAATTTTGGAGTTCAAGTACGGAAAAAATTTAAAACAATAACAAAATGTAAGTAAAGAAAATTTATTCACAGACCACAAATGAACACAAAAGTTTTGTTGTCCAAGTTTGGGAAATTCCACTAGTTCAACCCTAACAGCTTAGAATTTTATAAGAAAGAGATTTCCTCCACACATGCTTAAAAAATGGATTTGTATGTTTTAAACATGTTAAAGATGCAAATCACCTATGGATCCATAGCTTTTGAAGAGAATAAAAAACGCTCATTAAATTCTCAAGTGAACGTGCGGTGTGATATTTACCCGAGTCAAACAAGCCATTATTTTGCCCATCTACAGACGCTGATCCAACAATCATGGATGTTTGTAAAGTGATTTATCATGCATAATGGGCTATATTACCATAATAAATAACATAGGGATTGGGAGTTAAGACTCAGTTAAAAATCCCTACCTCCTCCTTTTTCCCGACGATTGCAGAACCTGATACATAAAAACTAAGAAAAGCTTACAATCCCTAAAAATTACAGAAACTCTTTGGAATTATCTCGCTCTACATTTGTGCACTGTACATTTTTATTTTAGATGTACACTTTTTTCATAAATAAAAACTTTGAGTTTTCGCTCTCCCTTCATCCCGTAAAACAAAAAGGCAAAGAGATCACAACAAAATGAACATTTTAGAGTTCATGTATGGAAAAAAATTTTAAACAATAATAAATGTAAGTAAAGAAAATTTATTCACACACCACAAATGAACACAAAAGTTCTGTTGTCCAAGTTTGGGAAATTCCACTAGTTCAACCCCAACAGCTTGGAATTTTATAAGAAAGAGATTTCCTCCACACATGCTTAAAAAATGGATTTGCATGTTTGAAACAAGTTAAAGATGCAAATCACCTATGGATCCATAGCTTTTGAAGAGAATAACAAACGCTCATTAAATTCTAAAGTGAACGTGCGGTGGGATATTTACCCGAGTCAAACAAGCCATTATTTTGCCCATCTACAAAAAGCTGATCCAACGATCATGGACGATTGTAAAGTGATTTATCATGCGTAACGGGCTATATTACCATAATAAATCACATTTGGATGGGGAGTCAAGACTCAGTTGAAAATCCCTGCCTCCCCCTTTTTCCTGACGATTGCAAAACCTGATATTTAAAAACTAAGAAGAGCTTACAATCCCTAAAAATTACAGAAACTCTTTGGAATTATCTCTCTCTACATTTGTGCATTGTGCATTTCCATTCTACATGTGCACTTTTTCTTAAAACAAAACTTTGAGTTTTCGCTCTCCTTTCATCCCGTAAACCAAAAAGGCAAATAGATCACAACAAAATGAAAATTTTGGAGCTCAAGTACGGAAAAAATTTAAAACAAAAACAAATGTAAGTAAAGAAAATTTATTCACACACCACAAATGAACGCAAAAGTTTTGTTGTCCAAGTTTGGGAAATTCCACTAGTTCAACTCTAACAGCATGGAATTTTATAAGTAAGAGATTTCCTCCAGACTTGCTTAAAAAATGGATTTGCATGTTTGAAACAAGTTATGGATGCAAATCACCTATGGATCCATAGCTTTTGAAGAGAGTAACAAACGCTCATTAAATTCTAAAGTGAACTTGCGGTGGGATATTTACCCGAGTCAAACAAGCCATTATTTTGCCCATCTACAAAAAGTTGACCCAACGATCATGGACGATTGTAAAGTGATTTATCATGCATAACGGGCTATATTACCATAATAAATCACATTTGGATGGGGAGTCAAGACTCAGTTGAAAATCCCTGCCTCCCCCTTTTTCCCGACGATTGCAAAACCTGATATTTAAAAACTAAGAAGAGCTTACAATCCCTAAAAATTACAGAAACTCTTTGGAATTATCTCTCTCTACATTTGTGCATTGTGCATTTCCATTCTACATGTGCACTTTTTTCTTAAAACAAAACTTTGAGTTTTCGCTCTCCTTTCATCCCGTAAACCAAAAAGGCAAATAGATCACAACAAAATGAAAATTTTGGAGTTCAAGTACGAAAAAAATTTAAAACAAAAACAAATGTAAGTAAAGAAAATTTATTCACACACCACAAATGAACACAAAATTTTTGTTGTCCAAGTTTGGGAAATTACACTAGTTCAACTCTAACAGCATGGAATTTTATAAGTAAGAGATTTCGTCCACACAGGCTTAGAAAATGGATTTGCATGTTTTTAACATGTTAAAGATGCAAATCACCTATGGATCCATAGCTTTTGAAGAGAATAAAAAACGCTCATTAAATTCTCAAGTGAACGTGCGGTGGGATATTTTCCCGAGTCAAACAAGCCATTATTTTGCCCATCTACAGACGCTGACCCAACGATCATGGATGATTGTAAAGTGATTTATCATGCGTAATGGGTTATATTACCCTAATAAAAGACTTATGGATTGGGAGTCAAGACTCAGTTAAAAATCCCTGCCCCCCCTATTTCCCGACGATTGCAAAACCTGATATATAAAAACTAAGAAGAGCTTACAATCCCTAAAAATTACAGAAACTCTTTGGAATTATCTCTCTCTATGTTTTTGCATTGTGCATTTCCAATCTACATGTACTCTTTTTTGTTCAAACAAAACTTTGATTTTTCGCTCTCCCTTCATCCCGTAAACCAAAAAGGCAAACAGATCAGAACAAAATGAAAATTTTGGAGTTCAATTATGGAAAAAATTTAAAACAATTACAAAATGTAAGTAATGAAAAATTATTCACACACCACAAATGAACACAAAAGTTTTGTTGTCCAAGTTTGGGAAATTCCACTAGTTCAACCCTAACAGCTTGGAATTTTATAAGAAAGAGATTTCCTCCACACATGCTTAAAAAATGGATTTGAATGTTTTAAAAATGTTAAAGATGCAAATCACCTATGGATCCATAGCTTTTGAAGAGAATAAAAAACGCTCATTAAATTCTCAAGTGAACGTGCGGTGGGATATTTACTCGAGTCAAACAAGCCATTATTTTGCCCATCTACAGACGCTGACCCAATAATCATGGATGTTTGTAAAGTGATTTATCATGCATAACGGGCTATATTACCATAATAAATAACAAAGGATTGGGAGTTAAGACTCAATTAAAAATCCCTACCTCCCCCTTTTTCCCGACGATTGCAAAACCTGATATATAAAAACTAAGAAAAGCTTACAATCCCTAAAAATTACAGAAACTCTTTGGAATTATCTCGCTCTACATTTGTGCACTGTGCATTTTTATTTTAGATGTACACTTTTTTCATAAATAAAAACTTTGAGTTTTCGCTCTCCCTTCATCCCGTAAACCAAAAAGGCAAAGAGATCACAACAAAATGAACATTTTAGAGTTCATGTACGGAAAAAAATTTTAAACAATAATAAATGTAAGTAAAGAAAATTTATTCACACACCACAAATGAACACAAAAGTTTTGTTGTCCAAGTTTAGGAAATTCCACTAGTTCAACCCCAACTGCTTGGAATTTTATCAGAAAGAGATTTCCTCCAGACATGCTTAAAAAATGGATTTGAATGTTTGAAACAAGTTAAAGATGCAAATCACCTTTGGATCCATAGCTTTTGAAGAGAATAACAAATGCTCATTAAATTCTAAAGTGAACGTGCGGTGGGATATTTACCCGAGTCAAACAAGCCATTATTTTGCCCATCTACAAAAAGCTGACCCAACGATCATGGACGATTGTAAAGTGATTTATCATGCGTAACGGGCTATATTACCATAATAAATCACATTTGGATGGGGAGTCAAGACTCAGTTGAAAATCCCTGCCTCCCCCTTTTTCCCGACGATTTCCAAACCTGATATTTAAAAACTAAGAAGAGCTTACAATCCCTAAAAATTACGGAAACTCTTTGGAATTATCTCTCTCTACATTTGTGCATTGTGCATTTCCATTCTACATGTGCACTTTTTTCTTAAAACAAAACTTTGAGTTTTCGCTCTCCTTTCATCCCGTAAACCAAAAAGGCAAATAGATCACAACAAAATGAAAATTTTGGAGTTCAAGTACGGAAAAAATTTAAAACAAAAACAAATGTAAGTAAAGAAAATTTATTCACACACCACAAATGAACACAAAAGTTTTGTTGTCCAAGTTTGTGAAATTCCACTAGTTCAACTCTAACAGCATGGAATTTTATAAGTAAGAGATTTCCTCCACACAGGCTTAGAAAATGGATTTGCATGTTTTTAACATGTTAAAGATGCAAATCACCTATGGATCCATAGCTTTTGAAGAGAATAAAAAACGCTCATTAAATTCTCAAGTGAACGTGCGGTGGGATATTTTCCCGAGTAAAACAAGCCATTATTTTGCCCATCTACTGACGCTGACCCAACGATCATGGATGATTGTAAAGTGATTTATCATGCGTAATGGGTTATATTACCCTAATAAAAGACTTATGGATTGTGAGTCAAGACTCAGTTAAAAATCCCTGCCCCCCCTATTTCCCGACGATTGCAAAACCTGATATATAAAAACTAAGAAGAGCTTACAATCCCTAAAAATTACAGAAACTCTTTGGAATTATCTCTCTCTATGTTTTTGCATTCTTCATTTCCAATCTACTTGTACTCTTTTTTGTTCAAACAAAACTTTGATTTTTCGCTCTCCCTTCATCCCGTAAACCAAAAAGGCAAATAGATCAGAACAAAATGAAAATTTTGGAGTTCAAGTACGGAAAAAATTTAAAACAATAACAAAATGTAAGTAAAGAAAAATTATTCACACACCACAAATGAACACAAAAGTTTTGTTGTCCAAGTTTGGGAAATTCCACTAGTTCAACCCTAACAGCTTGGAATTTTATAAGAAAGAGATTTCCTCCACACATGCTTAAAAAATGGATTTGTATGTTTTAAACATGTTAAAGATGTAAATCACCTATGGATCCATAGCTTTTGAAGAGAATAAAAAACGCTCATTAAATTCTCAAGTGAACGTGCGGTGGGATATTTACTCGAGTCAAACAAGCCATTATTTTGCCCATCTACAGACGCTGACCCAATAATCATGGATGTTTGTAAAGTGATTTATCATGCATAACGGGCTATATTACCATAATAAATAACAAAGGATTGGGAGTTAAGACTCAATTAAAAATCCCTACCTCCCCCTTTTTCCCGACGATTGCAAAACCTGATATATAAAAACTAAGAAAAGCTTACAATCCCTAAAAATTACAGAAACTCTTTGGAATTATCTCGCTCTACATTTGTGCACTGTGCATTTTTATTTTAGATGTACACTTTTTTCATAAATAAAAACTTTGAGTTTTCGCTCTCCCTTCATCCTGTAAACCAAAAAGGCAAAGAGATCACAACAAAATGAACATTTTAGAGTTCATGTACGGAAAAAAATTTTAAACAATAATAAATGTAAGTAAAGAAAATTTATTCACACACCACAAATGAACACAAAAATTTTGTTGTCCAAGTTTAGGAAATTCCACTAGTTCAACCCCAACTGCTTGGAATTTTGTAAGAAAGAGATTTCCTCCAGACATGCTTAAAAAATGGATTTGCATGTTTGAAACAAGTTAAAGATGCAAATCACCTTTGGATCCATAGCTTTTGAAGAGAATAACAAACGCTCATTAAATTCTAAAGTGAACGTGCGGTGGGATATTTACCCGAGTCAAACAAGCCATTATTTTGCCCATCTACAAAAAGCTGACCCAACGATCATGGACGATTGTAAAGTGATTTATCATTCGTAACGGGCTATATTACCATAATAAATCACATTTGGATGGGGAGTCAAGACTCAGTTGAAAATCCCTGCCTCCCCCTTTTTCCCGACGATTTCCAAACCTGATATTTAAAAACTAAGAAGAGCTTACAATCCCTAAAAATTACAGAAACTCTTTGGAATTATCTCTCTCTACATTTGTGCATTGTGCATTTCCATTCTACATGTGCACTTTTTTCTTAAAACAAAACTTTGAGTTTTCGCTCTCCTTTCATCCCGTAAACCAAAAAGGCAAATAGATCACAACAAAATGAAAATTTTGGAGTTCTAGTACGGAAAAAATTTAAAACAAAAACAAATGTAAGTAAAGAAAATTTATTCACACACCACAAATGAACACAAAAGTTTTGTTGTCCAAGTTTGGGAAATTCCACTAGTTCAACTCTAACAGCATGGAATTTTATAAGTAAGAGATTTCCTCCACACAGGCTTAGAAAATGGATTTGCATGTTTTTAACATGTTAAAGATGCAAATCACCTATGGATCCATAGCTTTTGAAGAGAATAAAAAACGCTCATTAAATTCTCAAGTGAACGTGCGGTGGGATATTTTCCCGAGTAAAACAAGCCATTATTTTGCCCATCTACTGACGCTGACCCAACGATCATGGATGATTGTAAAGTGATTTATCATGCGTAATGGGTTATATTACCCTAATAAAAGACTTATGGATTGGGAGTCAAGACTCAGTTAAAAATCCCTGCCCCCCCTATTTCCCGACGATTGCAAAACCTGATATATAAAAACTAAGAAGAGCTTACAATCCCTAAAAATTACAGAAACTCTTTGGAATTATCTCTCTCTATGTTTTTGCATTCTTCATTTCCAATCTACTTGTACTCTTTTTTGTTCAAACAAAACTTTGATTTTTCGCTCTCCCTTCATCCCGTAAACCAAAAAGGCAAATAGATCAGAACAAAATGAAAATTTTGGAGTTCAAGTACGGAAAAAATTTAAAACAATAACAAAATGTAAGTAAAGAAAAATTATTCACACACCACAAATGAACACAAAAGTTTTGTTGTCCAAGTTTGGGAAATTCCACTAGTTCAACCCTAACAGCTTGGAATTTTATAAGAAAGAGATTTCCTCCACACATGCTTAAAAAATGGATTTGTATGTTTTAAACATGTTAAAGATGTAAATCACCTATGGATCCATAGCTTTTGAAGAGAATAAAAAACGCTCATTAAATTCTCAAGTGAACGTGCGGTGGGATATTTACTCGAGTCAAACAAGCCATTATTTTGCCCATCTACAGACGCTGACCCAATAATCATGGATGTTTGTAAAGTGATTGATCATGCATAACGGGCTATATTACCATAATAAATAACAAAGGATTGGGAGTTAAGACTCAATTAAAAATCCCTACCTCCCCCTTTTTCCCGACGATTGCAAAACCTGATATATAAAAACTAAGAAAAGCTTACAATCCCTAAAAATTACAGAAACTCTTTGGAATTATCTCGCTCTACATTTGTGCACTGTGCATTTTTATTTTAGATGTACACTTTTTTCATAAATAAAAACTTTGAGTTTTCGCTCTCCCTTCATCCTGTAAACCAAAAAGGCAAAGAGATCACAACAAAATGAACATTTTAGAGTTCATGTACGGAAAAAAATTTTAAACAATAATAAATGTAAGTAAAGAAAATTTATTCACACACCACAAATGAACACAAAAATTTTGTTGTCCAAGTTTAGGAAATTCCACTAGTTCAACCCCAACTGCTTGGAATTTTGTAAGAAAGAGATTTCCTCCAGACATGCTTAAAAAATGGATTTGCATGTTTGAAACAAGTTAAAGATGCAAATCACCTTTGGATCCATAGCTTTTGAAGAGAATAACAAACGCTCATTAAATTCTAAAGTGAACGTGCGGTGGGATATTTACCCGAGTCAAACAAGCCATTATTTTGCCCATCTACAAAAAGCTGACCCAACGATCATGGACGATTGTAAAGTGATTTATCATTCGTAACGGGCTATATTACCATAATAAATCACATTTGGATGGGGAGTCAAGACTCAGTTGAAAATCCCTGCCTCCCCCTTTTTCCCGACGATTTCCAAACCTGATATTTAAAAACTAAGAAGAGCTTACAATCCCTAAAAATTACAGAAACTCTTTGGAATTATCTCTCTCTACATTTGTGCATTGTGCATTTCCATTCTACATGTGCACTTTTTTCTTAAAACAAAACTTTGAGTTTTCGCTCTCCTTTCATCCCGTAAACCAAAAAGGCAAATAGATCAGAACAAAATGAAAATTTTGGAGTTCTAGTACGGAAAAAATTTAAAACAAAAACAAATGTAAGTAAAGAAAATTTATTCACACACCACAAATGAACACAAAAGTTTTGTTGTCCAAGTTTGGGAAATTCCACTAGTTCAACTCTAACAGCATGGAATTTTATAAGTAAGAGATTTCCTCCACACAGGCTTAGAAAATGGATTTGCATGTTTTTAACATGTTAAAGATGCAAATCACCTATGGATCCATAGCTTTTGAAGAGAATAAAAAACGCTCATTAAATTCTCAAGTGAACGTGCGGTGGGATATTTTCCCGAGTAAAACAAGCCATTATTTTGCCCATCTACTGACGCTGACCCAACGATCATGGATGATTGTAAAGTGATTTATCATGCGTAATGGGTTATATTACCCTAATAAAAGACTTACGGGTTGGGAGTCAAGACTCAGTTAAAAATCCCTGCCCCCCCTATTTCCCGACGATTGCAAAACCTGATATATAAAAACTAAGAAGAGCTTACAATCCCTAAAAATTACAGAAACTCTTTGGAATTATCTCTCTCTATGTTTTTGCATTGTTCATTTCCAATCTACTTGTACTCTTTTTTGTTCAAACAAAACTTTGATTTTTCGCTCTCCCTTTATCCCGTAAACCAAAAAGGCAAATAGATCAGAACAAAATGAAAATTTTGGAGTTCAAGTACGGAAAAAATTTAAAACAATAACAAAATGTAAGTAAAGAAAATTTATTCACACACCACAAATGAACACAAAAGTTTTGTTGTCCAAGTTTGGGAAATTCCTCTAGTTCAACCCTAACAGCTTGGAATTTTATAAGAAAGAGATTTCCTCCACACATGCTTAAAAAATGGATTTGTATGTTTTAAACATGTTAAAGATGCAAATCACCTATGGATCCATAGCTTTTGAAGAGAATAAAAAACGCTCATTAAATTCTCAAGTGAACGTGCGGTGGGATATTTACTCGAGTCAAACAAGCCAATATTTTGCCCATCTACAAACGCTGACCCAATAATCATGGATGTATGTAAAGTGATTTATCTTGCATAACGGGCTATATTACCACAATAAATAACATAGGATTGGGAGTTACGACTCAATTAAAAATCCCTACCTCCCCCTTTTTCCCGACGATTGCAAAACCTGATATATAAAAACTAAGAAAAGCTTACAATCCCTAAAAATTACAGAAACTCTTTGGAATTATCTCGCTCTACATTTGTGCACTGTGCATTTTTATTATAGATGTACACTTTTTTCATAAATAAAAACTTTGAGTTTTCGCTCTCCCATCATCCCGTAAACCAAAAAGGCAAAGAGATCACAACAAAATGAACATTTTAGAGTTCATGTACGGAAAAAAATTTTAAACAATAATAAATGTAAGTAAAGAAAATTTATTCACACACCACAAATGAACACAAAAGTTTTGTTGTCCAAGTTTAGGAAATTCCACTAGTTCAACCCCAACTGCTTGGAATTTTATAAGAAAGAGATTTCCTCCAGACATGCTTAAAAAATGGATTTGCATGTTTGAAACAAGTTAAAGATGCAAATCACCTTTGGATCCATAGCTTTTGAAGAGAATAACAAACGCTCATTAAATTCTAAAGTGAACGTGCGGTGGGATATTTACCCGAGTCAAACAAGCCATTATTTTGCCCATCTACAAAAAGCTGACCCAACGATCATGGACGATTGTAAAGTGATTTATCATGCGTAACAGGCTATATTACCATAATAAATCACATTTGGATGGGGAGTCAAGACTCAGTTGAAAATCCCTGCCTCCCCCTTTTTCCCGACGATTGCAAACCCTGATATTTAAAAACTAAGAAGAGCTTACAATCTCAAAAAATTACAGAAACTCTTTGGAATTATCTCTGTCTACATTTGTGCATTGTGCATTTCCATTCTACATGTGCACTTTTTCTTAAAACAAAACTTTGAGTTTTCGTTCTCCTTTCATCCCGTAAACCAAAAAGGCAAATAGATCACAACAAAATGAAAATTTTGGAGTTCAAGTACGGAAAAAATTTAAAACAAAAACAAATGTAAGTAAAGAAAATTTATTCACACTCCACAAATGAACACAAAAGTTTTGTTGTCCAAGTTTGGGAAATTCCACTAGTTCAACTCTAACAGCATGGAATGGTATAAGTAAGAGATTTCCTCCACACAGGCTTAGAAAATGGATTTGCGTGTTTTTAACATGTTAAACATGCAAATCACCTAAGGATCCATAGCTTTTGAAGAGAATAAAAAACGCTCATTAAATTCTCAAGTGAACGTGCGGTGGGAAATTTACCCGAGTCAAACAAGCCATTATTTTGCCCATCTACAAACGCTGACCCAACGATCATGGATGATTGTAAAGTGATTTATCATGCGTAACGGGTTATATTACCCCAATAAATGACTTATGGATTGGGAGTCAAGACTCAGTTAAAAATCCCTGCCCCCCCTATTTCCCGACGATTGCAAAACCTGATATATAAAAACTAAGAAGAGCTTACAATCCCTAAAAATTACAGAAACTCTTTGGAATTATCTCTCTCTATGTTTTTGCATTGTGCATTTCCAATCTACATGTACTCTTTTTTGTTAAAAAAAAACTTTGATTTTTCGCTCTCCCTTCATCCCGTAAACCAAAAAGGCAAATGGATCAGAACAAAATGAAAATTTTGGAGTTCAAGTACGGAAAAAATTTAAAACAATAACAAAATGTAAGTAAAGAAAATTTATTCACACACCACAAATGAACACAAAAGTTTTGTTGTCCAAGTTTGGGAAATTCCACTAGTTCAACCCTAACAGCTTAGAATTTTGTAAGAAAGAGATTTCCTCCACACAGGCTTAAAAATTGATTTGTAAACATGTTAAAGATGCAAATCACCTATGGATCCATAGCTTTTGAAGAGAATAAAAAACGCACATTAAATTCTCAGGTGAACGTGCGGTGGGATATTTACCCAAGTCAAACAAGCCATTCATTTGCCCATCTACAAAACGCTGACCCAACAATCATGGATGTTTGTAAAGTGATTTATCATGCACAACGGGCTATATTACCATAATAAATCACATAGGGATTGGGAGTTAAGACACAGTTAAAAATCCCTACCTCCCCTTTTTCCCGACGATTGCAAAACCTGATATATAAAAACTAAGAAGAGCTTACAATCCCTAAAAATTACAGAAACTCTTTCGAATTATCTCGCTCTACATTTGTGCACTGTGCATTTTCATTTTAGATGTACACTTTTTTCATAAATCAAAATTTTGAGTTTTCGTTCTCCCTTCATCCCGTAAACCAAAAAGGCAAATAGATCACAACAAAAGGAAAATTTTAGAGTTCAAGTACAGAAAAAATTTAAAACAAGAACAAATGTTAGTAAAGAAAATTTATTCACACACCACAAATGAACACAAAAGTTTTGTTGTCCAAGTTTGGGAAATTCCACTAGTTCAACCCTAACAGCTTGGATTTTAGTAATAAAGAGATTTCCTTCACACCTTAAAAAATGGATTTGCATGTTTTATACATGTTTAAGATGCAAATCACCTATGGATCCATATCTTTTGAAGAGAATAACACACGCTCATTAAATTCTAAAGTGAACATGCGGTGGGATATTTACCCGAGTCAAACAAGCCATTATTTTGCCCATCTACAAAAAGCTGACCCAACGATCATGGGTGATTGTAAAGTGATTTATCATGCGTAACGGGCTATATTACCCTAATAAATGACTTATGGATTGGGAGTCAAGACTCAGTTAAAAATCCCTGCCTCCCCCTTTTTCCCGACGATTGCAAAACCTGATATATAAAAACTAAGAAGAGCATACAATCCCTAAAAATTACAGAAACTCTTTGGAATTATCTCTCTCTACATTTGTGCATTGTGCATTTCCAATCTACATGTACACTTTTTTCATAAATCAAAACTTTGACTTTTCGCTCTCGCTTCATCCCGTAAAACAAAAAGGCAAATAGATCACAACAAAATAAAAATTTTAGAGTTCATGTACAGAAAAAAATTTGAAACAAAAACAAATGTAAGTAAAGAAAATTTATTCACACACCACAAATGAACACAAAAGTTTTGTTGTCCAAGTTTGGGAAACTCCACTAGTTCAACCCTAACATCTTGGAATTTTATAAGAAAGAGATTTCCTCCACACATGCTTAAAAAATGGATTTGCATGTTTTAAACATGTTAAAGATGCAAATCACCAATGGATCCAAAGCTTTTGAAGAGAATAACAAACGCTCATTAAATTCTTTAGTGAACTTGCGGTGGGATATTTACTCGAGCCAAACAAGACATTATTTTTCCCGTCTACAAAAAGCTGACCCAACGATCATGGATGATTGTAAAGTGATTTATCATGCGTAACGGGCTATATTACCCTTATAAATGACATATGGATTGGGAGTCAACACTCACTTAAAAATCCCTGCCTCCCCCTTTTACCCGACGATTGTAAAACCTGATCTATAAAAACTAAGAAGAGCTTACAAACTCTAAAAATTATAGAAACTCTTTGGAATTATCTCTCTCTACATTTTTACATTGTGCATTTCCATTCTACATATACTTTTTTTTTCTTAAAACAAAACTTTGACTTTTCGCTCTCCGTACATCCGGTAAACCAAAAAGGCAAATAGATCACAACAAAATGAACATTTTAGAGTTCATGTACGAAAAAAAATTTAAAACAATAACAAATGTAAGTAAAGAAAATTTATTCACACACCACAAATGAACACAAAAGTTTTGTTGTCGAAGTTTTGGAAGTTCCACTAGTTCAACCCTAACTGCTTGGAATTTTATAAGAAAGAGATTTCCTCCACACATGCTTAAAAAATGGATTTGCATGTTTTAAACATGTTAAAGATGCACATCACCTATGGCTCCATAGCTTTTGAATAGAATAACAAGCGCTCATTAAAATTCTCCAGTGATCGTGCGGTGGGATATTTACTCGAGTCAAACAAGCCATTATTTTGCCCATCTACAAAAAGCTGACCCAATGATCATGGATGATTTGAAAGTGATTTATCATGCGTAATGGGCTATAATACCCTAATAAATGACTTATGGATTTGGAGTCAAGACTCAGTTAAAAATCCCTGCCTCCCCCTTTTTCCCGATGACTGCAAAACCTGATATATAAAAACTAAGAAGAGCATACAATCCCTAAAAATTACAGAAAATCTTTTGAATTATCTCGCTCTACATTTGTGCACTGCGCATTTTTTTTTTTGACGTACACAATTTTCATAAATCAAAACTTTGAGTTTTCGCTCTCCCTTCATCCCGTAAACCAAAAAGGCAAATAAATTACTACAAAATGAAAATTTTCGTGTTCATGAATGGAAAAAAAATTAAAAATATAACAAATGTAAGTAAAGAAAATTTATTCACACACCACAAATGAACACAAAAGTTTTGTTGTCCAAGTTTGGGAAATTCCACTAGTTCAAACCTAACAACTTGGATTTTTATAAGAAAGAGATTTCCTTCACACTTGCTTAAAAAATGGATTTGCATGTTTAAGATGTAAATCACTTATGGATCCATAGCTTTTGAAGAGAATAGCAAATGCTCATTAAATTCTCAAGTGAACGTGCAGTGGAATATTTGCCCGAGTCAAACAAGCCATTAATTTGCCCATCTACAAAATGCTGACCCAACGATCATCGATGATTGTAATGTGATTTATCATGCCTAACGGGCTATACTACCCCAAGAATTTACTTATGGATTGGGAGTCAAGACTAAGTTAAAAATCCCTGCCTCCCCCTTTTTCCTGACGATTGCAAAACCTGATATATAAAAACTAAGACGAGCTTACAATCCCTAAAAATTACAGAAACTCTTTGGAATTATCTCTCTCTACATTTGTGCATTGTGCATTTCCATTCTACATATGATCTTTTTTCTTAAAACAAAACTGTGAGTTTTCGCTCTCCTTTCATCCCATAAACCAAAAAGGTAAATAGATCACATAAAAATGAAAATTTTGGAGTTCAAGTACGGAAAAAATTTAAAAAAAAAACAAATGTAAGTAAAGAAAATTTATTCACACACCACAAATGAACACAAAAGTTTTGTTGTCCAAGCTTGGGAAATTCCACTAGTTCAACCCCAACGTCTTGGAATTTTATAGGAAAGAGACTTCCTCCACACATGCTTTAAAAATGGATATGCATGTTTTAAACATGTTAAAGATGCAAATCACCTATGGATCCAAAGCTTTTTACTAGAATAACAAACACTCATTAAATTCTCAACTGAACATGCGGTGGATATTTACCCGAGTCAAACAAGCCATTATTTTGCCCATCTACAAAAAGCTGACCCAACGATCATGGATGATTGTAATATGATTTATCATGTGTAACGGGCTATATTATCCTAAGAAATGACTTATGATTTGGGAGTCAAGACTAAGTTAAAAATCCCTGCCTCCCCCTTTTTCCCGACGATTGCAAAACCTGATATATAAAAACTAAGAAGAGCTTACAATCCCTAAAAATTACAGAAACTCTTTGGAATTATCTCGCTCTACATTTGTGCACTGTTCATTTTCATTTTAGATATACACTTTTTCATAAATCAAAACTTTGAGTTTTCGTTCTCCCTTCATCCCGTAAACCAAAAAGGCAAATAGATCACAACAAAATGAAAATTTCAGAGTTCAAGTACGGCAAAAAATTTTAAAAAATAACAAATGTTTATAAAGAAAATTTATTGATACACCACAATTGAACACAAAAGTTTTGTTGTCCAAGTTTGGGAAATTCCACTAGTTCAACCCTAATAGCTTGGAATTTTATAAGAAAGAGATTTCCTCCACACATGCTTAAAAAATGGATTTGCATGTTTTAAACAAGTTAAAGATGAAAATCAGCTATGAATCCAAAACAATTGAAGAGAATAAAAAACGCTCATTAAATTCTCAACTATTGTGCGGTGGAATATTTACCCGACTCAAATAAGCCATTATTTTGCCCGTGTACAAAAAGCTGACCCAACGATCATGGATGCTTGTAAAGTGATTTATCATGCGTAACGGGCTATATTACCCTAATAAATGACTTATGGATTGGGAGTCAAGACTCAGTTAAAAATCCCTGCCTCTCCCTTTTTCCCGACGATTGCAAAACCGGATATATAAAAACTAAGAAGAGCTTACAATCCTTAATAATTATAGAAACTCTTTGGAATTATCTCCCTCTACATTTGTGCACTGTACATTTTCATTTTAGATTTACGCTTTTTTTCTAAATCAAAACTTTGAGTTTTCGATCTCCCTTCATCCCGAAATTAAAAAGGCAAATAGATCACTAGAAAATGAAAATTTTAGAGTTCATGTACGGAAAAAAATTTGAAACAATAACAAATCTAAGTAAAGAAAATTTATTCATGCACCACATATTAACAAAAAAATTTTGTTGTCCAAGTTTGGGAAATTCCACTAGTTCAACCCTAATAGCTTGGAATTTTATAAGAAAGAGATTTCCTCCACACATGCTTAAAAAATGGATTTGCATGTTTTAAACTTGGTAAAGATGCAAATCACCGATGGATCCATAGCTTTTGAAGAGACTAACAAACGCTCATTAAATTCTCAAGTGAACGTGCGGTGGGATATTTACCCGAGTCAAACAAGCCATTACTTTGCCCATCTACAAAAAGCAGACCCAACGATCATGGATGATTGTAAAGTGATTTATCATGCGTAACGGGCTATATTACCATAATAAATCACATAATGATTGGGAGTCAAGACTTAGTTAAAAATCCCTGCCTCCCTCTTTTTCCCGACGATTGCAAAACCAGATATATAAAATCTAAGAAGAGCTTACAATCCCTAAAAATTACAGAAACTCTCTGGAATTATCTCTCTCTACATTTGTGCATTGTGCATTTCTATTCTACATGTACTCTTTTTTCCTATAACAAAAGTTTGAGTTTTCGCTCTCCCTTCACCCCGTAAACCAAAAAGGCAAATAGATCACATTAAAATGAAAATTTTGGAGTTCAAGTACGGAAAAAATTTAAAACAATAACTAATGTAAGTAAAGAAAATTTATTCACACACAACAAATGAACACAAAAGTTTTGTTGTCCAAGTTTTGGAAATTCCACTAGTTCAACCCCAACAGCTTGGACTTTTATAGGAAAGAGATTTCCTCCACACATGCTTAAAAAATGGATATTCATGTTTTAAACATGTTAAAGATACAAATCACGTATGGATCAAAAGCTTTTGAAGAGAATAACAAACCCTCATTAAATTCTCATATAAACGTGCGGTGGATATTTACCCGAGTCAAACAAGCCATTATTTTGCCCATCTACAAAAAGCAGACCCAACGATCATCGATGATTGTAATGTGGTTTATCATGCGTAACGGGCTATATTACCCTAAGAAATGACTTATGGATTGGGAGTCAAGACTCAGTTAAAAATCCCTGCCTCCCCCCTTTTCCCGACGATTGCAAAACCTGATATATAAAAACTAAGAAGAGCTTACAATCCCTAAAAATTACAGAAACTCTTTGGAATTATCTCGCTCTACATTTGTGCACTGTGCATTTTCCTTTTAGATGTACACTTTTATCATAAATCAAAACTTTGAGTTTTCGCTCTCCCTTTATCCCATAAACCAAAAAGGCAAATAGATCACAACAAAATGAAAATTGTAGAGTTCATGTACGGAAAAAAATTTAAAACAATAACAAATGTAAGTAAAGAAAATTTATTCACACACCACAAATGAACAAAACAGTCTTGTTGTCCAGGTTTGGGAAATTCCACTAGTTCAACCGTAACAACTTGGAATTTGATAAGAAAGAGATTTCCTCCACACATGCTTAACAAATAGATTTGCATGTTCTAAACATGTTAAAGATGCAAATCACCTATGGATCCAAAGCGTTTGAAGAGAATAACAAACGCTCATTAAATTCTCAACTGAATATGCGGTGGGATATTTACCCGAGTCAAACAAGCCATTATTTTGCCCATCTACAAAAAGCTGACCCAACGATCATGGATGATTGTAAAGTGATTTATCATGCGTAACCGGCTAAATTACCATAATAAATCACATATGGATTGGGAGTCAAGACTCAGTTAAAAAACCCGGCCTCCCCATTTTTCCCGATGATTGCAAAACCTGATAAATAAAAAGTTAGAAGACCTTACAATCCCTAAAAATTACAGAAACTCTTTGGAATTATCTCTCTCTATATTTGTGCATTGTGCATTTCCATTCTACATGTACTATTTTTTCCTAAAACAAAAGTTTGAGTTTTCGCTCTCCCTTCATCCCGTAAACCAAAAAGGCAAATAGATCACAATAAATTGAAAATTTTGGAGTTCAAGTGCGGAAAAAAATTAAAACAATAACAAATGTAAGTAAAGAAAATTTTTTCACACACCACAAATGAACACAAAAGTTTTGTTGTCCAAGTTTGGGAAATTCCACTAGTTCAACTCCAACAGCTTGGAATTTTATAGGAAAGAGATTTCCTCCACACATGCTTTAAAAATGGATATGCATGTTTTAAACATGTTAAAAATGCAAATCACCTATGGATCCAAAGCTTTTGAATATAATAACAAACGCTCATTAAATTCTCAACTGAACGTGCGGTGGATATTTACCCGAGTCAAACAAGCCATTATTTTGCCCATCTACAAAAAGCTGACCCAACGATCACGGATGATTGTAAAGTAATTTATCATGCGTAACGGGCTATATTACCATAATAAATGACTTATGGATTGGGAGTCAAGACTCAGTTAAAAATCCCTGCCTCCCCCTATTTCCCGACTATTGCAAAACCTGATATATAAAAACTAAGAAGAGCTTACAATCCCTAAAAATTACAGAAACTCTTTGGAATTATCTCGCTCTACATTTTTACACTGTGCATTTTCATTTTAGATGTACACTTTTTTCATAAATCAAAACTTTAATTTTTCGCTCTCTGTTCATCCCGTAAACTAAAAAGGCAAATAGATCACAACAAAATGAAAATTTTAGAGTTCATGTACGGAAAAAAATTTGAAACAATAAAAAATGTCAGTAAAGAAAATTTATTCACACACCACAAATGAACACAAAAGTTTGGTTGTCCAAGTTTGGGAAATTCCACTAGTTCAACCCTAACAGCTTGGAATTTTATAAGAAAGAGATTTCCTCCACACATGCTTAAAAAAAGGATTTGCATGTTTGAAACATATTAAAGATACAAATCACGTATGGATCCAAAGTTTTTGAAGAGAATAACAAACGCTCATTAAATTCTCAAGTGAACGTGCGGTGGGATATTTACCCGAGTCAAACAAGCCATTATTTTGCCCATCTACAAAACCTGACCCAACGATCATGGATGATTGTAAAGTGAATTATCATGCGTAACGGGATATATTACCCTAATAAATGACTTATGGATTGGGAGTCATGACTCAATTAAAAATCCCTGCTTCCCCCTTTTTCCTGACGATTGCAAAACCTGATATACAAAAACTATGAAGACCTTACAATCCCTAGCAATTACAGAAACTCTTTGGAATTATCTCTCTCTACGTTTGTGCATTGTGCATTTCCATTCGACATGTACTCTTTTTTCTTGAAACTAAACTTTGAGTTTTCGCTCTCCCTTCATCCCGTAAGCCAAAAAGGCAAATAGATCACAACAAAATGAAAATTTTGGAGTTCAAGTACGGAAACAATTTAAAACAATAACAAATGTAAGTAAAAAAAATTTATTCACACACCACAAATGAACACAAAAATTTTGTTGTCCAATTTTGGGAAATTCCACTAGTTCAACCCAACCAACTAGAAATTTTATAGGAAAGTGATTACCTTCACACATGCTTTAAAAATGGGTATGCCTGTTTTAAACATGTTAAAGATGCAAATCACCTATGGATCCAAAGCTTCTGAAGAGAATAACAAACGCTCATTAAATTCTCAAGTGAACGTGCGGTGAGTTTTCGCTCTCCCTTCATCCCGTAAACCGAAAAGGCAAATAGATCACAACAAAATGAAAATTTTAGAGTTCATGTACGAAAAAAAATTTAAAACGATAACAAATGTAAGTAAAGAAAATTTATACACACATGACAAATAAACACAAAAGTTTTGTTGTCCAAGTTTGGGAAATTCCACTAGTTCGACCCTAATAGCTTGGAATTTTATATGAAAGAGATTTCCTCCACACATGCTTAAAAAATGGATTTGCATGTTTTAAACATGTTAAAGATGAAAATCACCTATGGATCCATAGCTTTTGAAGAGAATAACAAACGCTCATTAAATTCTCAAGTGAACGTGCGGTGGGATATTTACCCGAGTCAAACAAGCCATTATTTTGCCCATCTACAAAAAGCTGACCCAACGATCATGGATGATTGTATAGTGATTTATCATGCGTAACGGGCTATATTACCCTAACAAATGACTTGTGGATTGGGAGTCAAGACAGTTAAAAATCCTTGCCTCCCTCTTTTCCCGACAATTGCAAAACCTGATATATAAAAACTAAGAAGAGCTTACAATCCCTAAAAATTAAAGAATCTCTTTCGAATTAGCTCGCTCTACATTTGTGCACTTTACATTTTTATTTTATATGTACACTTTTTTCATAAATCAAAACTTTGAGTTTTTGCTCTCCCTTCATCCCGTAAACCGGAAAGGCAAATAGATCACAACAAAATAAAAATTTTAGATTTCATGTACCGAAAAAAATTTAAAACAATAAAAAATGTAAGTAAAGAAAATTTACTCACACACCACAAATGAACACAAAAATTTTGTTGTCCAAGTTTGGGAAATTCCACTAGTTCTACCCTAACAGCTTGGAATTTTATAAGAAAGAGATTTCCTCCACACATGCTTAAAAAATGGATTTGCGTGTTTTTAACATGTTAAAAATGCAAATCACCTATGGATCCATAGATTTTGAACAGAATAACAAACGCTTATTAAATTCTTAAGTGAACGTGCGGTGGGATATTTACCCGAGTGAAACCAGCCATTATTTTGCCCATCTACAAAAAGCTGACCCAACGATCATGGATGATTGTAATGTGTTTTATCATGCGTAACGGGCTATATTACCCTAAGAAATGACTTATGGATTGGGAGTCTAGACTCAGTTAAAAATCCCTGCCTCCCCCTTTTTCCCGACGATTGCAAAACCTGATATATAAAAACTAAGAAGAGGTTACAATCACAAAAAATTACAGAAACTCTTTGGAATTATCTCGCCCTACTTTTGTGCACTGTGTATTTTGATTTTAGATGTACACTTTTTTCATAAATCAAAACTTTGAGTTTTCAATCTCCCTTCATTCCGTAAACATAAAAGGCAAATACATCACAACAAAATTAAAACTTATGAGTTCAAGTACGAAAAAAATTTAAAACAATAACAAAATGTAAGTAAAGAAAATTTATTCACACACCACAAATGAACACAAAAGTTTTGTTGTCCAAGTTTGGGAAGTTCCACAAGTTCAACCCTAATAGCTTGGAATTTTATAAGAAAGAGATTTCCTCCACACATGCTTAAAAAATGGATTTGCATGTTTTAAACATGTTCAAGCTGCAAATCACCTATGGATCCAAAGCTTTTGAAGAGAATAACAAACGCTCATTAAATTCATAAGTGAACATGCGGTGGGATATTTACCCGAGTCAAACAAGCCATTATTTTACCCGTGTACAAAAAGCTGACCCAACGATCATGAATGATTGTAAAGTGATTAATCATGCGTAACGGGCTATATTACCCTAATAAATGACTTATGGATTGGGAGTCAAGACTCAGTTAAAACCCCTGGCTTCACCTTTTTCCCGACGATTCGAAAACCTGATATGCAAAAACTAAGAAGAGCTTATAATCCCAAAAAGTTTCAAAAACTCTTTGGAATTATCTCTCTCTACGTTTGTGCATTGTGCATTTCCATTCTACATGTACTCTTTTTTCTCAAAACAAAACTTTGAGTTTTCGCACACCCTTCATTCCGTAAACCAAAAAAGCAAATACATCACAACAAAATGAAAATTTTGGAGTTCAAGTACGGAAAAAATTTAAAACAATAACAAAATGTAAGTACAGAAAATTTATTTACACACCACAAATGAACACAAAAGTTTTGTTGTGCAAGTTTGGGAAATTCCACTAGTTCAACCCCAACGGCTTGGAATTTTATAGGAAAGAGATTTCCTCCACACATGCTTTAAAAATGGATATGCATGTTTTAAACATGTTAAAGATGCAAATCACCTATGGATCCAAAGCTTTTGAAGAGAATAAGAAAAACTCATTAAATTCTACACTAAACGTGCGGTGCATATTTACCAGAGTCAAATAGGCCATTATTTTGCCCATCTACAAAAAGCTGACCCAACAATCATGGATGATTGTAATGTGATTTATCTTGCGTAATGGGCTCTATTACCCTAGGAAATTACTTATGGATTGGGAGTCAAGACTCAGTTAAAAATCCCTGCCTCCCCCTTTTTCCCGACGATTGCAAAACCTGATATATAAAAACTAAGAAGAGCTTACAATCCCTAAAAATTACAGAAACTCTTTAGAATTATCTCGCTCGACATTTGTGCACTGTGCATTTTCATTTTAGATGTACACTTTTTTCATAAATAAAAACTTTTAGTTTTCGCTCTCCCTTCATCCCGTAAACCAAAAAGGCAAATAGATCACAACAAAATGAAAATTTTAGAGTTCATGTGCGAACAAAAATTTAAAACAATAAAAAATGTAAGTAAAAAAAATTTATTCACACACCACAAATGAACACAAAAGTTTTGTTATCCAAGTTTGGGAAATTCCACTAGTTCAACCCTAACAGCTTGGAATTTTATAAGAAAGAGATTTCCTCCACACATGCTTAAAAAAAGGATTTGCATGTTTTAAACATGTTAAAGATGCAAATCACGTATGGATCCAAAGCTTTTGAAGATAATAACACACGCTCATTAAATTATCAAGTGAACGTGCGGTGGGATATTTACCCGAGTCAAACAAGCCTTTATTTTGCCCATCTACAAAACCTGACCCAATGATCATGGATGATTGTAAAGTGATTTATCATGCGTAACGGGATATATTACCCTAATAAATGACTTATGGATCGGGAGTCATGACTCAATTAAAAATCTCTGCTTCGCCCTTTTTCCTGACGATTGCAAAACCTGATATATAAAAACTAAGAAGAGATTACAAGCCCAAAAAATTAGAGAAACTCTTTGGAATTATCTCTCTCTACGTTTGTGCATTGTGCATTTCCATTCTACATGTACTCTTTTTTCTTAAAACAAAACTTTGAGTTTTCGCCCTCCGTTCATCCCGTAAACCAAAAAGGCAAATAGATCTCAACAAAATGAAAATTTTGGAGTTCAAGTACGGAAACAATTTAAAACAATAACAAATGTAAGTAAAAAAAATTTATTCACACACCACAAATGAACACAAAAGTTTTGTTGTCCATGTTTGAGAAATTCCACTAGTTCAACCACAACAAGTTGGAATTTTATAGGAAAGTGATTTCCTTCACACATGCTTTAAAAAAGGATATGCATGTTTTAAACATGTTAAAGATGCAAATCACCTATGGATCCAAAGCTTTTGAAGAGAATAACTAACGCTCATTAAATTCTCAACTGAAAGTGCGGTAGGATATTTACCCGAGTCAAACAAGCCATTATTTTTGCCCATCTATAAAAAGCTGACCCAACGAACATGGATGATTTTAAAGTGATTTATCATGCGTAACGGGCAATATTACCCGAAGAAATGACTTATGGATTGTGTGTCAAGACTCAGTTAATTATCCCTGCCTCCCCCTTTTTCCCGACCATTGCAAAACCTGATATATAAAAACTAAGAAGAGCTTACAATCCCTAAGAATTACATAAACTCTTTGGAATTATCGCGCTCTACATTTGTGCATTGTGCATTTTCATTTTAGATGTACACTTTTTTCATAAATCAAAACTTTGAGTTTTCGCTCTCCCTTCATCCCGTAATCCAAAAAGGCAAATAGATTACACCAAAATAAAAATTTTAGAGTTGATGTACGGAAAAAAATTTAAAACCATAACAAATGTAAGTAAAGAAAATTTATTCACACACCACAAATGAACACAAAAGTTTTGTTGTCCAAGTTTAGGAAATTCCACTAGTTCAACCCGAACAACTTTGAATTTTATAAGAAAGAGATTTCCTCCACACATGCTTAAAAAATGGATTTTCATGTTTTAAACAAGTTAAAGATGCAAATAACCTATGGATTCAAAGCTTTTGAAGAGAATAACAAACGCTCATTAAATTGTCAAGTGAACGTGCGGTGGGATATTTACCCGAGTCAAACAAGCCAATATTTTGCCCATCTACAAAAAGCTGACCCACCCAACGATCATGGATGATTGTAAAGTGATTTATCATGCGTAACGGGCTATATTACCCTATTAAATGACTTATGGATTGGGAGTCATGACTCAGTTAAAAATCCCTGCCTCCCCCTTTTTTCCGACGATTGCAAAACCTAATATATAAAAACTAAAAAGAGCATACAATCCCTACAAATTATAGACACTCTTTGGAATTATCTCTCTCTACTTTTGTGCATTGTGCATTTCCATTCTACATGTACTCTTTTTTCTTAAAACAAAACTTTGAGTTTTCACTCTCCCTTCATCCCGTAAACCAAAAAGGCAAATAGATCACAACAAAATGAAAATTTTGGAGTTCAAGTACGGAAAAAATTTATAACAATAACAAATGTAAGTAAAGAAAATTTATTCACACACCACAAATGAACACAAAAGTTTTGTTGTCCAAGTTTGGGAAATTCCACTAGTTCAACCCCAATAGCTTGGAATTTTATAGGAAAGAGATTTCCTCCACACATGCTTTAAAAATAGAGATGCATGTTTTAAACATGTTAAAGATGCAAATCACCTATGGATCCAAAGCTTTTGAAGAGAATAACAAACGCTCATTAAATTCTCAACTGAACGTGCGGAGGATACTTACCCGAGTCAAACAGCCATTATTTTGCCCATCTACAAAAAGCTGACCCATTGATCGTGGATGATTGTAAAGTTATTTATCATGCGTAACGGGCTATATTACCCTAAGAAATGATTTATGGATTGGGAGTCAAGACTCAGTTAAAAATCCCTGCCTCCCCCTTTTTCCCGACGATTACAAAACCTGATATATAAACACTAAGAAGAGCTTACAATCCCTAAAAATTACAGAAACTCTTTGGAATTATCTCGCTCTACATTTGTGCACTTTGCATTTTCATTTTAGATGTACACTTTTTCATAAATCAAAACTTTAAGTTTTCGCTCTCCCTTCATCCCGTAAACCAAAAAGGCAAATAGATCACAAGAAAATGAAAATTTTAGAGTTCATGTGCGGAAAAAAATTTTAAACAATAAAAAATATAAGAAAAGAAAATTTATTCACACACCACAAATGAACACAAAAAGTTTTGTTATCCATGTTTGGGAAATTCCACTAGTTCAACCCTAACAGCTTGGAATTTGATAAGAAAGAGATTTCCTCCACACATGCTTAAAAAAAGGATTTGCATGTTTTAAACATGTTAAAGATGCAAATAACGTATGGATCCATAGCTTTTGAAGAGAATACCACACGCTCATTAAATTCTCAAGTGAACATGCGGTGGGATATGTACCCGAGTCAAACAAGCCATAATTTTGCCCATCTACAAAACCTAACCCAACGATCATGGATGATTGTAAAGTGATTTATCATGCGTAACGGGATATATTACCCTAATAAATGACTTGTGGATTGGGAGTCAAGACTCAGTTTAAAATCCCTGCCTCCCCCTTTTCTCGACAATTGCAAAACCTGATATATAAAAACTAAGAAGATCTTACAATCCCTAAAAATTACAGAATCTCTTTGGAATTATCTCGCTCTACATTTGTGCACAGTGCATTTTTATTTTAGATGTACACTTTTTTCATAAATTAAAACTTTGAGTTTTCGCTCTCCCTTCATCCCGTAAACCAGAAAGGCAAATAGATCACAACAAAATGAAAATTTTAGAGTTCATGTACGTAAAAAAATTTAAAACAATAATAAATGTAAGTAAAGAAAATTTATTCACACACTACAAAAGAACACAAAAGTTTTGTTGTCCAAGTTTGGGAAATTCCACTAGTTCAATCCTAACAGCTTGGAATTTTGTAAGAAAGAGATTTCTTCCACACATGCTTAAAAAATGGATTTGCATGTTTTTAACATGTTAAAAATGCAAATCACCTATGGATCCATAGCTTTTGAATAGAATAAAAAACGCTTATTAAATTCTTAAGTGAACGTGCGGTGGGATATTTACCCGAGTGAAACAAGACATTATTTTGCCCATCTACAAAAAGTTGACCCAACGATCATGGATGATTTTAAAGTGATTTATCATGCGTAACGGGCTATAAAATTCCAAGCTGTTGGGGTTGAACTAGTGGAATTTCCCAAACTTGGACAACGAAACTTTTGTGTTCATTTGTGGTGTGTGAATAAATTTTCTTTACTTACATTTGTTTTTGTTTTAAATTTTTTCCGTACTTGAACTCCAAAATTTTCATTTTGTTGTGGTCTATTTGCCTTTTTGGTTTACGGGATGAAGGGAGAGCAAAAACTCAAAGTTTTCTTTTAAGAAAAAAGAGTACATGTAGAAAGGAAATGCACAATGCACAAATGTAGAGAGAGATAATTCCAAAGAGTTTCTGTAATTTTTAGGGATTGTAAGCTGTTTTTAGTTTTTATATATCAGGATTTGCAATCGTCGGAAAAAAGGGGGGGCAGGGATTTTTAACTGAGTCTTGACTCCAAATCCATAAGTCATTTATTAGGGTATTATAGCCCGTTACGCATGATAAATCACTTTCAAATCATCCATGATCGTTGGGTTAGCTTTTTGTAGATGGGCAAAATAATGGCTTGTTTCACTCGGGTAAATATCCCACCGCACGTTCACTTGATAATTTAATAAGTGTTTGTTATTCTGTTCAAAAGCTATGGATCCATAGGTGATTTTCATTTTTAACATGTTAAAAACATGGAAATACATTTTTTAAGCATGTGTGGAGGAAATCTCTTTCTTATAAAATTCCAAGCTATTAGGGTTGAACTAGTGGAATTTCCCAAACTTGGACAACAAAACTTTTGTGTTCATTTGTGGTGTGTGAATAAATTTTTTTTACTTACATTTGTTATTGTTTTAAATTTTTTTCCGTACATGAACACTAAAATTTTCATTTTGTTGTGATCTATTTGCCTTTTTTGTTTACGGGATGAAGGGAGAGCGAAAACTCAAAGTTTTGATTTATGAAAAAAGTGTACATCTAAAATAAAAATGCACAGTGCACAAATGTAGAGAGAGATAATTCCAAAGAGATTCTGTAATTTTTAGGGATTGTAAGCTCTTCTTAGTTTTTATATATCAGGTTTTGCAATTGTCGGGAAAAGGGGGAGGCAGGGATTTTTAACTGAGTGTTGACTCCCAATCCACAAGTCATTTCTTAGGGTAATATAGATCGTTACTCATGATAAATCACTTTACAATCATCCATGATCGTTGGGTCAGCTTTTTGTAGATGGGCAAAATAATGGCTTGTTTGACTCGGGTAAATATCCCACCGCACGTTCACTTGAGAATTTAATGAGCGTTTGCTATTCTCTTCAAAAGCTATGGTTCCATATGTGATTTGCATCTTTAACATGATTAAAACATGCAAATCCATTTTTTAAGCATGTGTGGAGGAAATCTCTTTCTTATAAAATTCCAAGCTATTAGGGTTGAACTAGTGGAATTTCCCAAACTTGGACAACAAAACTTTTCTGTTCATTTGTGGTGTGTGAATAAATTTTCTTAACTTACATTTGTTATGGTTTTAAATTTTTTTCCGTACATGAACTCTAAAATTTTCATTTTGTTGTGATCTATTTGCCTTTTGTGTTTACGGGATGAAGGGAGAGCGAAAACTCAAAGTTTTGATTTATGAAAAAAGTGTACATCTAAAATGAAAATGCACAGTGTACAAATGTAGAGCGAGATAATTCCAAAGTGTTTCTGTAATTCATAGGGATTGTAAGCTCTTCTTAGTTTTTATATATCAGGTTTTGCAATGGTCGGGAAAAAGGGGAAGGCAGGGATTTTTAATTGAGTCTTGACACACAATCCATAAGTCATTTCTTAGGGTAATATAGCCCGTTACGCATGATAAATCACTTTACAATCATCCATGTTCGTTGGGTCAACTTTTTGTAGATGGGCAAAATAATGGCTTGTTTGACTCGGGTAAATATCCTACCGCACTTTCAGTTGAGAATTTAATGAGCGTTTGTTATTCTCTTCAAAAGTTTTGGATCCATAGGTGATTTGCATCTTTAACATGTTTAAAAGATGCATATCCATTTTTAAAGCATGTGTGAAGGAAATCACTTTCCTATAAAATTCCAAGTTGTTGGGGTTGAACTAGTGGAATTTCTCAAACATGGACAACAAAACTTTTGTGTTCATTTGTAGTGTGTGAATAAATTTTCTTTATTTACATTTGTTATTGTTTTAAATTGTTTCCGTTCTTGAACTCCAAAATTTTCATTTAGTTGTGATCTATTTGCCTTTTTGGTTTACGGGATGAAGGGCGGGCGAAAACTCAAAGTTTTATTTTAAGAAAAAAGATTACATGTAGAATGGAAATGCACAATGCACAAACGTAGAGAGAGATAATTCCAAAGAGTTTCTTTAATTTTTGGGGATTGTAAGCTCTTCTTAGTTTTTATATATCAGGTTTTCCAATCGTCAGGAAAAAGGGGGAAGCAGGGATTTTTAATTGAGTCATGACTCCCAATCCATAAGTCATTTATTAGGGTAATATATCCCGTTACGCATGATAAATCACTTTACAATCATCCATGATCGGTGGGTCAGGTTTTTTAGATGGGCAAAATAATGGCATGTTTGACTCGGGTACATATCCCACCGCACGTTCACTTGAGAATTTAATGAGCGTGTGTTATTCTCTTCAAAAGCTTTGGAGCCATACGTGATTTGCATCTTTAACATTTTTAAAACATGCAAATCCTTTTTTTAAGCATGTGTGGAGGAAATCTCTTTCTTATAAAATTCCAATCTGTTAGGGTTGAACTAGTGGAATTTCCCAAACTTGGATAACAAAACTTTTTGTTCATTTGTGGTGTGTGAAAATTTTCTTTACTTACATTTGTTATTGTTTTAAATTTTTTCCGTACATGAACTCTAAAATGAAGGGAGAGCGAAAACTCAAAGTTTTTTGTAGATGGGCAAAATAATGGCAAAATAATTACATTTGTGCATGTTTAAAAAATGCATGTCCATTTTTTAAGCATATGTGGAGGAAATCTCTTTCCTATAAAATTCCAAGCTATTGGGGTTGAACTAGTGGAATTTCCCAAACTTGGACAACGAAACTTTTGTGTTCATTTGTGGTGTGTGAATAAATTTTCTTTACTTACCTTTGTTATTGTTTTAAATTTTAGATGTAAACTTTTTCATAAATCTAAACTTTGAGTTTTCACTCTCCCTTCATCCCGTAAACCAAAAAGGCAAATAGATCGCAACAAAATGAAAATTTTAGAGTTCATGTATGGAAAAAAATTTAAAACCATAACAAATGTAAGTAAAGAAAATTTATTCACATACCACAAATGAACACAAAAGTTTTGTTGTCCAAGTTTGGGAAATTCCACTAGTTCAACCCCAATAGCTTGCAATTTTATAGGAAAGAGATTTCTTCCACACATGCTTTAAAAATGGAGATGCATGTTTTAAACATGTTAAAGATGCAAATCACCTATGGATCCAAAGCTTTTGAAGAGAATAACAAACGCTCATTTAATTCTCAAGTGAACGTGCGGAGGGATATTTACCCGAGTCAAACAAGCCATTATTTTTCCCATCTACAAAAAGCTGACCCAACGATCATGGATGATTGTAAAGTGATTTATCATGCGTAACGCGCTATATTACCCTAACAAATGACTTATGGATTGAGAGTCACGACTCAGTTAAAAATCCCTGCCTCCCCCTTTTTCCTGACGATTGCAAAACCTGATATATAAAAACTAAGAAGAGCTTACAATCCCTAAAAATTACAGAAACTCTTGGGAATTATCTCTCTCTACTTTTGTGCATTGTGAATTTCCATTCTACTTGTACTCTTTTTCCTGAAAACAAAACTTTGAGTTTTCGCTCTCCCTTCATCCCGTAAACCAAAAAAGCAAATAGATCACAACAAAATGAAAATTTTGGAGTTCATGTACGGAAAAAATTAAAAACAATAACAAATGTAAGTAAAGAGAATTTATTCACACACCACAAATGAACACAAAAGTTTTGTTGTCCAAGTTTGGGAAATTCCACTAGTTCAACCCCAACAGCTTGGAATTTTATAGGAAAGAGATTTCCTCCACACATGCTTTAAAAATGGAGATGCATGTTTTAAACATTTTAAAGATGCAAATCACATATGGATCCAAAGATTTTGAAGAGAATAACAAATGCTCATTAAATTCTCAACTGAACGTTCGGTGGATACTTACCCGAGTCAAACCAGCCATTATTTTGCCCATCAACAAAAAGCTGACCAAACAATCATCAATGATTGTAAAGTGATTTATCATGCGTAATGTGCCATATTACCATAATAAATCACATATGGATTGGGAGTCAAGACTCAGTTAAAAATCCCTGCCTCCCCCTTTTTCCCGACAATTGCTAAAGCTGATATATAAAAATGAAGTAGAGCTTACAATCCCTAAAAATTACAGAAACTCTTTGGAATTATCTCTCTCTACGTTTGTGCATTGTGAATTTCCATTCTACATGTACTCTTTTTTCTTAAAACAAAACTTTGAGTTTTCGCTATCCCTTCATCCCGTAAACCAAAAAGGCAAATAGATCACAACATAATGAAAATTCTGGAGTTCAAGTACGGAAAAAATTTAAAACAATAACAAATGTAAGTAAAGAAAATTTATTCACACACCACAAATGAATAAAAAAGTTTTGTTGTCCAAGTTTGGGAAATTCCACTAGTTCAACCCCAACAGCTTGGAATTTTATAAGAAACAGATTTCCACCACACATGCATAAAAAATGGATTTCCATGTTTTAAACATGTTAAAGATGCAAATCAGCTGTGGATCCAAAGCTTCTGAAGAGAATAACAAACGCTCATTAAATTCTCAAGTGAACGTGCGGTGGGATATTTAACTGAGTCAAACAAGCCATTATTTTGCCCATCTTCAAAAAGTTGACCCAACGTTCATGCATGATTGTAAAGTAATTTATCATGTGTAACGGGCTATATTCCCCTAATAAATGACTTATGGAGTGGGAGTCAAGACTCAGTTAAAAATCCATGCCCCCCCTTTTTCCCGACGATAGCAAACCCTGATATATAAAAACTAAGAAGAGCTTACAATCCCTAAAAATTACAGAAACTCTTTGGAATGATCTCTCTCTACGTTTGTGCATTGTGAATTTACATTCTACATGTACTCTTTTTTCTTAAAATAAAACTTTGAGTTTTCACTCTCCCTTCATCCCGTAAACCAAAAAGGCAAATAGATGACAACAAAATGAAAATTTTGGAGTTCAAGTACGGAAAAAAATTAAAACAGAAACAAATGTAAGTAAAGATAATTTATTCACACACCACAAATGAACACAAAAGTTTTGTTGTCCAAGTTTGGGAAATTCCGCTAGCTAAACCCTAATAGCTTGGAATTTTATAAGAAAGAGATTTCCACCACACATGCATAAAAAATGGATTTGCAAATTTTAAGTATGTTAAAGATTTAAATCACCTATGGATCAAAAGCTTTTGAAGAGAATAACAAACGCTCATTAAATTCTCAAGTGAACGTGCAGTGGGATATTTAACCGAGTCAAACAAGCCATTATTTTGCCCATCTTCAAAAAGTTGACCCAACGTTCATGCATGATTGTAAAGTGATTTATCATGTGTAACGGGCTATATTCCCCTAATAAATGACTTATGGATTGGGAGTCAAGACTCAGTTAAAAATCCCTGCCCCCCCTTTTTCCCGATGATAGCAAAACCTGATATTAAAAAACAAAGAAGAGCTTACAATCCCTAAAAATTACAGAAACTCTTTGGAATTATCTCTCTCTACGTTTGTGCATTGTGAATTTCCATTCTACATGTAGTCTTTTTTCTTAAAACAAAACTTTGAGTTTTCCCTCTCCCTTCATCCCGTAAACCAAAAAGGCAAATAGATCACAACAAAATGAAAATTTTGGAGTTCAAGTACGGAAAAAAATTAAAACAATAACAAATGTAAGTAAAGATAATTTATTCACACACCACAAATGAACACAAAAGTTTTCTTGTCGAAGTTTGGGAAATTCCACTAGTTAAACCCTAACAGCTTGGAATTTTATGAGAAAGAGATTTCCTCCACACATGCTTAAAAAGTGAATTTGCAAGTTTTAAGTATGTTAAAGATGCAAATCACCTATGTATCCATAGCTTTTGAAGAGAATAACAAACGCTCATTAAATTCTCAAGTGAACGTGCGGTGGGATATTTACCCGTGTCATACAAGTCATTATTTTGCCCATCTACAAAAAGCTGACCCAACAATCATAAATGATTGTAAAGTGATTTATCATGCGTAACGGGCCATATTACCATAATAAATCACATATGGATTGGGAGTCAAGACTCGGTTAAAAATCCCTACCTCCCTCTTTTTCCCGACAATTGCAAAAGCTGATATATAAAAACGAAGTAGAGCTTACAATCCCTAAAAATTATAGAAATTCTTTGGAATTATCTCTCTCTACGTTTGTGCTTTGTGAATTTCCATTCTACATGTATTCTTTTTTCTTAAAACAAAACTTTGAGTTTTCGCTATCCCTTCATCCCGTAAACCAAAAAGGCAAATAGATCACAGCATAATGAAAATTTTGGTGTTCAAGTACGGAAAAAATTTAAAACAATAACAAATGTAAGTAAAGAAAATTTATTCACATACCACAAATGAACACAAAAGTTTTGTTGTCCAAGTTTGCGAAATTCCACTAGTTCAACCCCAACAGCTTGGAATTTTATAGGAAAGAGATTTCCACCACACATGCTTTAAAAATGGATATGCATGTTTTAAACATGTTAAAGAGGCAAATCACCTATGGATCCAAAGTTTTTGAAGAGAATAACAAACGCTCATTAAATTCTCAAGTGAACGTGCGGTGGATATTTACCCGAGTCAAACAAGCCATTATTTTGCCCATCTACAAAAAGCTGACCCAACGATCATGGATGATTGTAATGTGATTTATCATGCGTAACGGGCTATATTACCCTAACAAATGACTTATGGATTGGGAGTCAAGACTTAGATAAAAATCCCTGCCTCCCCCTTTTTCCCGACGATTGCAAAACCTGGTATATAAAAACTAAGAAGAGCTTACAATCCCTAAAAATTAAAGAAACTCTTTGGAATTATCTAGCTCGAAATTTGTGCATTGTGCATTTTCATTTTAGATGTACACTTTTTTCATAAATCAAAACTTTGAGTTTTCGCCCTCCCTTTATCCCGTAAACCAAAAAGGCAAATAGATCACAACAAAATGAAAATTTTAGAGTTCATGTAAGGAAAAAAATTTAAAAAAATAACAAATGTAAGTAAATAAAATTTATTCACACACCATAAATGAACACAGAAGTTTTGTTGTCCAAGTTAGGGAAATTCCACTAGTTCAACCATAACAGCTTGGTATTTTATAAGAAAGAGATTTCCTCCACACATGCTTAAAAAATGGATTTGCATGTTTTTAACAAGTTAAAGATTCAAATCACCTATGGATCCAAAGCTTTTGAAGAGAATAACAAATGCTTATTAAATTCTCAAGTGAAAGTGAGGTGGGATATTTACCAGAGTCAAACAAGCCATTATTTTGCCCATCTACAAAAAGCTAACTCAATGATCATGGATGATTGTAAAGTGATTTATCATGCGTAACGGGCTATATTACCGAATTAAATGACTTATGGATTGGTAGCCAAGACTCAGATAAAAATCCCTACCCCTCCTTTTTTCCTGACGATTGCAAAACCAGATATATAGAAACTAAGAAGAGCTTACAATCCCTAAAAATTACTGAAACTGTTTGGAATATCTCTCTCTTCGTTTGTGCATTGTGCATTTCCATTCTAGATGTACTCCTTTTTCTTAAAACAAAACTTTGAGTTTTCGCTCTCCCTTCATCCCGTAAACCAAAAAGGCAAATAGATCTCAACATAATGAAAATTTTGGAGATCAAGTACGGAAAAAGTTTAAAACAATAACAAATGTAAGTAAAGAAAATTTATTCACACACCACAAATGAACACAAAAGTTTTGTTGTCCAAGTTTGGGAAATTCCACTAGTTCAACCCCAACAGCATGGAATTTTATAGGAAGGTGATTTCCTCCACACATGCTTTAAAAATGGATATGCATGTTTTAAACATGTTAAAGATGCAAATCACCTATGGATCCAAAGCTTTTGAAGAGAATAACAAACGCTCATTAAATTCTCAAGTGAACGTGCGGTGGATATTTACCCGAGTCAAACAAGCCATTATATTGCCCATCTACAAAAAGCTGACCCAACGATCATGGATGATTGTAATGTGATTTATCATGTGTAACGGGCTATATTACCCAAACAAATAACTTTTGGTTTGGGAGTCAAGACTCAGATAAAAATCCCTGCCTCCCCCTTTTTCCCAACGATTGCAAAACCTGATATATAAAAACACAGAAGAGCTTACAATCCCTAAAAATTATAGAAACTCTTTGGAATTATCTCGCTCTACATTTGTTAACTGTGCATTTTTATTTTAGATGTACACATTTTTCATCAATCAAAACTTTGTATTTTCCCTCTCCCTTCATCCAGTAAACCAAAAAGACAAATACATTACAACAAAATGAAAATTTTATAGTTCATCTATGGAAAAAAAATTAAAACAATAACAAACGTAAGTAAAGAAAATTTTTTCACACACCAGAAATGAACACAAAAGTTTTCTTGTCCAAGTTTGGGAAATTCCAAAAGTTCAACCCTAACAGCTTGGAATTTTATAAGAAAGAGATTTCCTCCACACATGCTTAAAAAATTGATTTGCTTGTTTTAAATATGCTAAAGATGCAAATCACCTATGGATCCATAGCTTTTGAAGAGAATAACAAACGCTCATTAAATTCTCATGTGAACGTGCGGTGGGATATTTACCCGAGTCAAACAAGCCATTATTTTGCCCATCTACAAAAAGCTGACCCAACAATCATGGAAGATTCTAAAGTGATTTATCATGCGCAACGGGCTATATTACCAAAATAAATGACTTATGGATTGGGAGTCAAGACTCAGTTAAAAATCCCTGCCTCCCCCTTTTTCCCGACGATTGCAAAAGCTGATATATAAAAACAAAGAAGAGCTTACAATCCCTAAAAATTACAGAAACTCTTTGGAATTATCTCTCTCTACGTTTGTGCATTGTGCATTTCCATTCTACATGTACTCTTTTTTCTTAAAACAAAACTTTGAGTTTTCGCTCTCCCTTCATCCGGTAACCCAAAAAGGCAAATACATCACAACAAATGAAAATTGTGGAGTTCAAGTATGGAAAATATTTAAAACAATAACAAAATGTAATTAAAGAAAATTTATTCACAGACCACAAATGAACACATAAGTTTTGTTGTCCAAGTTTGGGAAATTCCACTAGTTCAACCCAAACAGCTTGGAATTTTATAGGAAAAAGATTTTCTCCACACATGCTTTAAAAATGGATATGCATGTTTTAAACATGTTAAAGATGCAAATCACGTATGGATCCAAAGATTTTGAAGAGAATAACAAACGCTCATTAAATTCTCAACTGCACTTGCAGTGGGATATTTACCCGAATCAAACAAGCCATTCTTTTGCCCATCAACAAAAAGCTGACCCAACGATCATGGATGATTGTAAAGTGATTTATCATGCGTAACGGGCTATATTACCCTAAGAAATGACTTATGGATTGGGAGTCAAGACTCAGTTAAAAATCATTGCCTCCCCCTTTTTCCCGACGATTGCAAAACCTGATATACAAAAACTAAGAAAAGCTTACAAACCCTAAAAATTACAGAAACTCTTTGGAATTATCTCGCTCTACATTTGTGAACTGTCCATTTTAATTTTAGATGTAAACTTTTTTCATAAATCAAAACTTTGTGTTTTTGCTCTCCCTTCATCCCGTAAACCAAAAAGATAAATACATTACAACAAAATTAAAATTTTATTGTTCATGTATGGAAAAAAAATTAAAACAATAACAAACGTAAGTAAAGAAAATTTATTCACACAACAGAAATGAACACAAAAGTTTTCTTGTCCAAGTTTGGGACATTACAAAAGTTCAACCCTAACAGCTTAGAATTTTATAAGAAAGAGATTTCCTCCACACATGCTTAAAAAATGGATTTGCATGTTTTAAACATGTTAAAGATGCAAATCACCTATGGATCCATAACTTTTGAAGAGAATAACAAACGCTCATTAAATTCTCATGTGAACGTGCGGTGGGATATTTACCTGAGTCAAACAAGCCATTATTTTGCCCATCTACAAAAAGCTGACCCAACGATCATGAAAGAATGTAAAGTAATTTATCATGCGTAACGGGCTATATTACCATAATAAATGACTTATGGATTGGGAGACAAGACTCAGTTAAAAATCCCTGCCTCCCCCTTTTTCCCAACGATTGCAAAAGCTCATATAAAAAAACTAAGAAGAGCCTACAATCCCTAAAAAATACAGAAACTCTTTGGAATTATCTCTCTCTACGTTTGTGCATTGTGCATTTCCATTCTACATGTACACTTTTTTCTTAAAACAAAACTTTGAGTTTTCGCTCTCCCTTCATCCGGTAACCCAAAAAGGCAAATACATCACAACAAAATGAAAATTGTGGAGTTCAACTATGGAAAAAATTTAAAACAATAACAAAATGTAAGTAAAGAAAATTTATTTACACACCACAAATGAACACATAAGTTTTGTTGTCCAAGTGTGGGAAATTCCACTAGTTCAACCCAAACAACTATGAATTTTATAGGAAAAAGATTTTCTCCACACATGCTTTAAAAATGGATATGCAAGTTTTAAACATGTTAAATATGCAAATCACGTATGGATCCAAAGCTTTTGAAGAGAATAACAAACGCTCATTAAATTCCCAACTGAACCTGCGGTGGGATATTTACCCGAGTCAAACAAGCCATTATTTTGCCCATCAACAAAAAGCTGACCCAACGATCATGGATGATTGTAAAGTGATTTATCATGCGTAACGGGCTATATTACCCTAAGAAATGACTTATGGATTGGGAGTCAAGACTCAGTTAAAAATCCTTGCCTCCCCTTTTTCCCGATGGTTGCAAAACCTGATATATAAAAACTAAGAAAAGCTTACAATCCCTAAAAATTACAGAAACTCTTTGGTATTATCTCGCTCTACATTTGTGCACTGTGCATTTTCATTTTAGATGTAAACTTTTTTCATAAATCAAAACTTTGAGTTTTCGATCTCCCTTTATCCCGTAAACCAAAAAGGCAAATAAATCACAACAAAATTAAAATTTTAGAGTTCATGTACGGAAAAAAATTTAAAACAATAATAAATGTAAGTAAAGAAAATTTATTCACACAGCACAAATGAACACAAAAGTTTTCTTGTCCAAGTTTGGGAAATTCCACAAGTTCAACCCTAACAGCTTGGAATTTTATAGGAAAGAGATTTCCTCCACACATGCTTAAAAAATAGATTTGCATGTTTTTAACAAGTTAAAGATGCAAATCACCTATGGATCCAAAGGTTTTGAAGAGAATAACGAATGCTCATTAAATTCTCCAGTGAACGTGCGGTGGGATATTTACACGAGTCAAACAAGCCATTATTTTGCCCAACTACAAAAAGCGGACCCAACGATCATGGATGATTGTAAACTGATTTATCATGCGTAACGTGCTATATTACCCAAATAAATGACTAATGGATTGGGTGTCAAGACTCAGTTAAAAATCCCTGTCCCCCTTTTTTTCCCGACGATTGCAAAACCTGATATATAAAAGCTAAGAAGAGCTTACAATCCCTAAAAATTACCCAAACTCTTTGGAATTATCTCTTTCTTCGTTTGTGCACTGTGCATTTCCATTCTACATGAACTCTTTTTTCTTAAAACAAAACTTTGAGTTTTCGCTCTCCCTTCTTCCCGTAAACCAAAAAGGCAAATAGATCACAACAAAATGAAAATTTTAGAGTTCAAGTACGAAAAAAATTTAAAACCATAACAAATGTAAGTAAAGAAAATTTATTCACACATGACAAATGAACACAAAAGTTTTGATGTCCAAGTTTGGGAAATTCCACTAGTTCAACCCCAACAGCTTGGAATTTTATAAGAAAGAGATTTCCTCCACACATGCTTTAAAAATGGATATGCATGTTTTAAACATGTTAAAGATGCAAATCACCTATGGATCCAAAGCTTTTCAAGAGAATGACAAACGCTCATTAAATTCTCAAGTGAACGTGCGGTGGATATTTACCCGAATCAAACCAGCCATTATTTTGCCCATCTACAAAAAGCTGACCCAACGATCATGGATGATTGTAATATGATTTATCATGCGTAACGGGCTATATTACCCTAATAAATGACTTATGGATTGGGAGTCAAGACTTAGTTAAAAATCCTTGCCTCCCCCTTTTTTTCGACGATTCCAAAACCTGATATAAAAAAACTAAGAAGAGCTTACAATCCCTAAAAATTACAGAAACACTTTGGAATTATCTCACTCCACATTTTTGCACTGTGCATTTTAATTTTAGATGTACACTTTTTTCATAAATCAAAACTTTAAGTTTTCGCTCTCCCTTCATCCCGTAAACCAAAAAGGCAAATTGATCACAACAAAATGAAAATTTTGGATTTCAAGTACGGAAAAAGTTTAAAACAATAACAAATGTAAGTAAAGAAAATTTATTCACACACCACAAATGAACACAAAAGTTTTGTTGTCCATGTTTGGGAAATTCCACTAGTTTAACCCCAACAGCTTGGAATTTTATAAGAAAGAGATTTCCTCCACACATGCTTTAAAAATGGATATGCATGTTTTAAACATGTTAAAGATGCAAATCACCAATGGATCCAAAGCTTTTGATGAGAATAACAAACGCTCATTAAATTCTCAAGTGAACGTGCGGTGGGATATTTACCCGAGTCAAACAAGCCATTATTTTGCCCACCTACAAAAACCTGACCCAACGATCATGGATGATTGTAAAGTGATTTATCATGCGTAATGGGCTATATTACCATAATAAATCACATATGGATTGGGAGTCAAGACTCAGTTAAAAATCCCTGCCTCCCCCTTTTTCCCGACGATTGCAAAACTAGATATATAAAAAATAAGAAGAGCTTATAATCCCTAAAAATTACAGAAACTCTTTGGAATTATCTCTCTCTACGTTTGTGCATTGAGCATTTCCATTCTACATGTACTCTTTTTTCTTAAAACAAAACTTTGAGTTTTCGCTCTCCCATCTTCCCGTAAACCAAAAAGGCAAATAGATCACAACAAAATGAAAATTATGGAGTTCAAGTACGAAAAAAAATTAAAACCATAACAAATGTAAGTAAATAAAATTTATTTACACACCACAAAAAAACACAAAAGTTTTGTTGTCCAGGTTTGGGAAATTCCACTAGTTCAACCCTTACAGGTTGGAATTTCATAAGAAGGAGATTTCCTCCACACATGCTTAAAAAATGGATTTGGAGGTTTTAAAAATGTTAAAGATGCAAATCACCTATGGATCCTTAGCTTTTGAAGAGAATAACAAACCCTCATTAAATTCTCAAGTGAACGTGCGGTGGGATATTTACCCGAGTCAAACAAGACATTATTTTGCCCATCTACAAAAAGCTGACCCAACGATCATGGATGATTGTAAAGTGATTTATCATGCGTAACGGGCTATATTACCATAATAAATCACATCTGGATTGGGAGTCAAGACTCAGTTAAAAATCCCTGCCTCCCCCTTTTCCCGACGATTGCAAAACCTGATATATAAAAAATAAGAAGAGCTTACAATCCCTAAAAATTTACAGAAACTCTTTGGAATTATCTCTCTCTACGTTTGTGCATTGTGCATTTCCATTCTACATGTACTCTTTTTTCTTAAAACAAAACTTTGAGTTTTCGCTCTCCCTTCTTCCCGTAAACCAAAAAGGCAAATAGATCACAACAAAATGAAAATAATGGAGTTCAAGTACGAAAAAAATTTAAAACCATAACAAATGTAAGTAAAGAAAATTTATTCACACACCACAAATGAACACAAAATTTTTTTTGTCCAAGTTTGGGAAATTCCACTAGTTCAACCCTAACAGGTTGGAATTTTTTAAGAAGGAGATTTCCTCCACACATGCTTAAAAAATGGATTTGGAGGTTTTAAACATGTTAAAGATGCAAATCACCTAAGGATCGTTAGCTTTTGAAGAGAATAACAAACCCTCATTAATTTCTCAAGTGAACGTGTGGTAGGATATTTACCCGAGTCAAACAAGCCAATATTTTGCCCATCTACAAAAAGCTGTCCCAACGATCATGGATGATTGTAAAGTGATTTATCATGCGTAATGGGCTATATTACCCTAAGAAATGACTTATGGATTGGGAGTCAAGACTCAGTTAAAAATCCCTGCCTCCCCCTTTCTCCCGACGATTGCAAAACATGATATATAAAAACTAAGAAGATCTTACATTCCCAAAAAATTATAGAAACTCTTTGGAATTATCTCTCTCTACATTTGTGCATTGCGCATTTCCATTCTACATGTACACTTTTTTTCTTAAAACAAAACTTTGAGTTTTCACTCTCCCTTCATCACATAAACCAAAAAGGCAAATAGATCACAACAAAATGAAAATTTTGGAGGTTAAGTACGGAAAATTTTTTAAAAAATAACAAATGTATGTAAAGGAAATTTATTCACACACCACAAATGAACACAAAAGTTTTGTTGTCCAAGTTTGGGAAATTCCACTAGTTCAACCCCAACAGCTTGGAATTTTATAGGAAAGAGATTTCCTCCACACATGCTTTAAAAATGGATAAGCATGTTTTAAACATGTTAAAGATGCAAATCACCTATGGATCCAAAGCTTGTCAAGAGAATGACAAACACTCATTAAATTCTCAAGTGAACGTGCGGGGGATATTTACATGAGTCAAACAAGCCATTATTTTGCCCATCTACAAAAAGCTGACCCAACGATCATGGATGATTGTAATGTGATTTATCATGCATAATGGGCTATATTACCCAAAGAAATGACTTTTGGTTTGGGAGTCAACTCTCAGTTTAAAATCCATGCCTCCCCCTATTTCCCAACGGTTGCAAAACCCGTTATTTAAAAACTAAGAAGAGCTTACAATCCCTAAAAATTACAGAAACTCTTTGGAATTATCTCGCTCTACACTTGTGCACTGTGCATTTTTATTTTAGATGTACCCTTTTTTCATAAATCAAAACTTTTTGTTTTCGCTCTCCCTTCATCCTATAAACCAAAAAGATAAATACATTACACCAAAATGAAAATTTTATAGTTCATGTATGGAAAAAAATTAAAACAATAACAGACGTCAGTAAAGAAACTTTATTCACACACCATAAATGAACACAAAAGTTTTGTTGTCCAAGTTTGGGAAATTCCACTAGTTCAACCGTAACAGGTTGGAATTTTATAAGAAGGAGATTTCCTCCACACATGCTTAAAAAATGGATTTGGAGGTTTTGAACATGTTAAAGATGCAAATCACCTCTGGATCCAAAGCATTAGAAGAGAATAACAAACCCTTATTAAATTCTCAAGTGAACGTGCGGTGGGATATTTACCCGAGTGAAACAAGCCAATATTTTGCCCATCTACAAAAAGCTGACCCAACGATCATGGATGATTGTAAAGTGATTTATCATGTGTAACGGGCTATATTACCATAATAAATCACATATGGATTGGGAGTCAAGGGTCAGTTAAAAATCCCTGCCTCCCCCTTTTTCCCGACGATTGCAAAAGCTGATATATAAAAACTAAGAAGAGCTTACAATCCCTAAAAATTACAGAAACTCTTTGGAATTATCTCGCTCTACGTTTGTGCATTGTGCATTTCCATTCTACATGTACTCTTTTTTCTTAAAACAAAACTTTGAGTTTTCGCTCTGCCTTCATCCGGTAACCCAAAAAGGCAAATACATCACAACAAAAAGAAAATTGTAGAGTTCAAGTATGAAAAAAATTTAAAACAATAAAAAAATTTAAGTAAAGAAAATTTATTCACACTCCACAAATTAACACAAAAGTTTGGTTGTCCAAGTTTGGGAAATTCCACTAGTTCAACCCCAACAGCTTGGAATTTTATAGGAAAAAGATTTCCTCCACACATGCTTTAAAAATGGATATGCATGTTTTAAACATGTTAAAGATGCAAATCACCTATGGATCCAAAGCTTTTGAAGAGAATAACAAACGCTCATTAAATTCTCAACTGAACCTGTGGTGGGATATTTTCCCGATTCAAACAAGCCATTATTTTACCCATCTACAAAAAGCTGACCCAACGATCATGGATGATTGTAAAGTGATTGATCATGCGTAACGGGCTATATTACCCAAAGAAATGACTTATGGATTGGGAGTCAAGACTCAGTTAAAAATCCTTGCCTCCCCCTTTTTCCCGACGATTGCAAAACTTGATATATAAAAACTAAGAAGAGCTTACAATCCCTAAAAATTACAGAAACTCTTTGGAATTATCTCGCTCTACATTTGTGCATTGTGCATATTTATTTTAGATGTACACTTTTTTCATATAAGAAAACTTTGAGTTTTCGCTCTGCCTTCATCCGGTAAGCCAAAAAGGCAAATACATCACAACAAAATGAAAATTGTGGAGTTCAAGTATGAAAAAAATTTAAAACAATAAAAAAATTTAAGTAAAGAAAATTTATTCACACTCCCAAATGAACACAAAAGTTTGGTTGTCCAAGTTTGGGAAATTCCACTAGTTCAACCCCAACAGCTTGGAATTTTATAGGAAAAAGATTTCCTCCACACATGCTTTAAAAATGGATATGCATGTTTTAAACAATTTAAAGATGCAAATCACCTATGGATCCAAAGCGTTTGAAGAGAATAACAAACGCTCATTAAATTCTCATGTAAACGCGCGGTGGGATATTTACCCGAGTCAAACAAGCCATTATTTTGCCCATCTACAAAAAGCTGACCCAACGATCATGGATGATTGTAAAGTGATTTATATTGCGTAACGGGCTATATTACCCTAATAAATGACTCATGGATTGGGAGTCAAGACTCAGTTAAAAATCCTCCCCCCCCTTTTTCCCCACGATTGCAAAACCTGATATATAAAAACTAAGAAGAGCTTACAATCCCTAAAAATTACAGAAACTCTTTGGAATTATCTCTCTCTATGTTTGTGCATTGTGCATTTCCATTCTACATGTACTCTTTTTTCTTAAAACAAAACATTGAGTTTTTGCTCTCCCTTCTTCCCGTAAACCAAAAAGGCAAATAGTTCACCACAAAATGAAAATTTTTGACTTCAAGTACAAAAAAAATTTAAGACAATAACAAATGTAAGTAAAGAAAATTTATTCACACACCACAAATGAACAAAAAAGTTTTGCTGTCCAAGTTTGGGAAATTCCACTAGTTCAACCCTAACAGCTTGGAATTTTATAAGAAAGAGATTTCCTCCAAACATGCTTAAAAAATGGATTTGCATGTTTTAAACATTTTACAGATGCAAATCACCTGTGGATCCATAGCTTTTGAAGAGAATAACAAACGCTCATTAAATTCTCTAGTGAACGTGCGGTGGGATATTTACCCGAGTCAAACAAGCCATTATTTAACCCATCTACAAAAAGCTGACCCAATGATCATGGATGACTGTAAAGTGATTTATCATGCGTAACGTGCTATATTACCCTAATAAATGACTTATGGATTGGGAGTCAAGACTCAGTTAAAAATCCCTGCCCCCCCTTTTTCTCGACGATTGCAAAACCTAATATATAAAAACTAAGAAGAGCTTACAATCCGTAAAAATGACAGAAACTCTTTGGAATTATCTCTCTCTATGTTTGTGCATTGTGCATTTCCATTTTACATGTACTCTTTTTTCTTAAAATAAAACTTTGAGTTTTCATTCTCCCTTCATCCCGTAAAGCAAAAAGCAAAATAGATCACAACCAAATAAAAATTTTGGAGTTCAAGTACGGAAAAAATTTAAAACAATAACAAATGTAAGTAAAGAAAATTTATTCACACACCACAAATGAACACAAAAGTTTTGTTGTCCAAGTTTGGGAAATTCCACTAGTTCAACCCTGACAGGTAGGAGTTTTATAAGAAGGAGATTTCCTCCACACATGCTTAAAAAATGGATTTGGAGGTTTTAAACATGTTAAGAGATGCAAATCACTTATGGATCCTTAGATTTTGAAGAGAATAACAAACCCTCATTAAATTCTCAAGTGAACGTGCGGTGGCATATTTACCCGAGTCAAACAAGCTATTATTTTGCCCATCTACAAAAAGCTGACCCAACGATCATGGATGATTGTAAAGTGATTTATCATGCATAACAGGCTATATTACCATAATAAATCACATATGGATTGGGAGTCAAGACTGAGTTAAAAATCCCTGCCTCCCCCTTTTCTCGACGATTGCAAAACCTGATATATAAAAAGTAAGAAGAGCTTACAATCCCTAAAAATTACAGAAACTCTTGGGAATTATCTCTCTCTACGTTTCTGCATTGTGCATTTCCATTCTACATGTACACATTTTTCTTAAAACAAAACTTTGAGTTTTCGCTCTCTCTTCTTCCCGTAAACCAAATAGGCAAATAGATTACAACAAAATGAAAATTATGGAGTTCAAGTACGTAAAAAATTTAAAACCATAACAAATGTAAGTAAAGAAAATTTATTCACAGACCACAAATGAACACAAAAGTTTTGATGTCCAAGTTTGGTAAATTCCATTAGTTCAACACCAACAACTTGGAATTTTATAAGAAAGAGATTTCCTCCATACATGCTTTAAAAATGGATATGCATGTTTTAAACATGTTAAAGATGAAAATCACCTATGGATCCAAAGCTTTTCAAGAGAATGACAAATGCTCATTAAATTCTCAAGTGAACGTGCGGTGGAACTTTACCCGAGTCAAACCAGCCATTATTTTGCCCATCTACAAAAGCCTGACCCAACGATCATGGATGATTGTAATGTGATATATCATGCGTAATGGGATATATTAACCTAATAAATGACTTATGGATTCGGAGTCAAGACTCAGTTAAAAATCCCTGCCTCCCCCTTTTTCCCGACGATTGCAAAACCTGACATATAAAAACTAAGAAGAGCTTACAATCCCTAAAAATTACAGAAACTCTTTGGAATTATCTCGCTCTACATTTGAGCACTATGCATTTTAATTTTGGATCTACACTTTTTTCATAAATCAAAACTTTGAGTTTTCGCTCTCCCTTCATCCCATAAACCAAAAAGGCAAATAGATCATAACAAAATGAAAATTTTAGAGTTCATGTATGGAAAAAAATTTAAAATAATAAAAAATGTAAGTAAAGAAAATTTATTCACTCACCACAAATGAACACAAGAGTTTTGTTGTCCAACTTTGGGAAATTCCACTAGTTCAACCCTAACAGCTTCGAATTTTATAAGAAAGAGATTTCCGCCACACATGCTTAAAAAATGGATTTGCATATTTGAAACATGTTAAAGTTGCAAATCACCTATGGACCCAAAGCTTTTGAAGAGAATAACAAATGCTCATTAAATTCTCAACTGAACGTGCGGTGGGATATTTACCCGAGTCAAACAAGCCATTATTTTGCCCATCTACAAAAAGCTGACCCAACGATCATGGATGATTGTAAAGTGATTTATCATGTGTAACGGGCTATGTTACCCTAATAAATGATTTATGGATTGGGAGTCAAGACTCAGTTAAAAATCCCTGCCTCCCCCTTTTTCCCGACGATTGCAAAACCTGATATATAAAAACTAAGTAGAGCATACAATCCCAGAAAATTACAGAAACTCTCTGGAATTATCTCGCTCTACATTTGTGCACTGTGCATTTTCATTTTTGATGTACACTTTTTTCATAAATCAAAATTTTGAGTTTTCGCTCTCCCTTATCCCGTAAACCAAAAAGGCAAATAGATCACAATAAAATGAAAATTTTAGAGATCATGTGCGGAAAAAAATTTAAAACTATAACAAATGAAAGAAAAGAAAATTTATTCACACACCACAAATGAACACAAAAGTTTTGTTGTCCAAGTTTGGGAAATTGCACTAGTTCAACCCTAACAGCTTGGAATTTTATAAGAAAGTCATTTCCTCCACACATGCATAAAAAAAGGATTTGCATGTTTTAAATAAGTTAAAAATGCAAATCACCTATGGAGTCAAGGCTTTTGAAGAGAATAACAAACGCTCATTAAATTCTCAAGTGAATGTGCGGTGGGATATTTACCCCAGTCAAACAAGCCATTATTGTTCCCATCTACAAAAAGCTGACCCAACGATCATGGATGATTGTAAAGTGTTTTATCATGCGTAACGGGCAATATTACCCTAATAAATGACTTATGGATTGGGAGTCATGACTCAGTTAAAAATCCCTGCCTCCTCTTTTTTCCCGACGATTGCAAAACCTGATATATAAAAACTAAGAAGAGCTTATAATCCCTAAAAATTCCAGAAACTCCTTAGAATTATCTCTCTCTACGTTTGTGCATTGTGCATTTCCATTCTACATGTACTCTTTTTTCTTAAAACAAAACTTTGAGTTTTCGCTATCTCTTCTTCCTGTAAACCAAAAAGGCAAAAAGATCACAACAAAATAAAAATTTTGGAGTTCAAGTACGGAAAAAATTTAAAACAATAACAAATGTAAGTAAATAAAATTTATTCACACACCACAAATGAACACAAAAGTTTTGTTGTCCAAGTTTCAAAAATTCCACAAGTTTAACCCCAAATGATTGGAATTTTATAGGAAAGAGATTTCCTCCACCCATGCTTTAAAAATGGATATGCATGTTTTAAACATGTTAAAGATGCAAATCGCCTATGGATCCAAAGCTTTTGAAGAGAATAACAAACGCTCATTAGATTCTCAACTGAAAGTGCGGTAGGATATTTACCCGAGTCAAACAAGCCATTATTTTGCCCATCTACAAAAAGTTGACCCAACGAACATGGATGATTGAAAAGTGATTTATCATGTGTAACGGGCTATATTACCCTAAGAAATGACTTATGGATTGGGAGCCAAGACTCAGTTAAAAATCCCTGCCTCCCCCTTTTTCCCGACGATTGCAAAACCTGATATATAAAAACTAAGAAGAACTTACAATCCCTAAAAATTACAGAAATTCTTTGGAATTATCTCGCTCTACATTTGTGCACTGTGCATTTTTATTTAAGATGTACACTTTTTTCATAAGTCAAAACTTTACGTTTTCGCTCTCCCTCCATCCCGTAAACCAAAAAGGCAAATAAATTACAACAAAATGAAAATTTAAGAGTTCACGTATGGAAAAAAATTAAAACAATAACAAATGTAAGTAAAGAAAATTTATTCACACACCACAAATGAACACAAAACTTTTGTTGTCCAAGTTTGGGAAATTCCACTAGTTCAACCCTAACAGCTTGGAATTTTATAAGAAAGAGATTTCCTCCACACATGCTTAAAAAATGGATTTGCATGTTTTAAACATGTTAAAGATGCAAATCACCTATGGATCCATAGCTTTTGAAGAGAATAACAAACGCTCATAAATTCTCAACTGAACGTGTGGTGGGATATTTACCCAAGTCAAACAAGCCATTATTTTGCTCATCTACAAAAAGCTGACCCAACGATCATGGATGATTGTAAAGTGATTTATCATGTGTAACGGGCTATATTACCCTAATAAATGACTTATGGATTGGGAGCCAAGACTCAGTTAAAAATCCCTGCCTCCCCCTTTTTCCAGACGATTGCAAAACCTGATATATGAAATCTAAAAAGAACATACAATCCCTAAAAATTACAGAAATTCTTTGGAATTATCTCGCTCTACATTTGTGCACTGTGCATTTTTATTTTAGAAGTACACTTTTTTCACAAATCAAAACTTTGCGTTTTCGCTCTCCCACCATCTCGTAAACCAAAAAGGCAAATAAATTACAACAAAATGAAAATTTAAGAGTTCATGTAAGGAAAAAAATTAAAACAATAACAAATGTAAGTAAATAAAATTTATTCACACACCACAAATGAACACAAAAGTTTTGTTGTCCATGTTTGGGAAATTCCACTAGTTCAACCCCAACAACTTGGAATTTTTTAGGAAAGAGATTTCCTCCACACATGCTTTAAAAATGGATATGCATGTTTTAAATAAGTTAAAGATGCAAATCACCTCTGGAATCAAGGCTTTTGAAGAGAATAACAAACGCTCATTAAATTCTCAAGTGAACGTGCGGTGGGATATTTACCCGAGCCAAACAAGCCATTATTTTTCCCATCTACAAAAAGCTGACCCAACGATCATGGATGATTGTAAAGTGATTTATCATTCGTAACAGGCAATATTACCCTAATAAATGACTTATGGATTGGGAGTCATGACTCAGTTAACAATCCCTGCCTCCCCTTTTTTCCCGACGATTGCAAAACCTGATATGTAAAAACTAAGAAGAGCTTACAATCCCTAAAAATTCAGGAAACTCCTTGGAATTATCCCTCTCTAAGTTTGTTCTTTGTGCATTTCCATTCTATATATACTCTTTTTTCTTAAAAAAAAACTTTGAGTTTTCGCTATCCCTTCATCCTGTAAACCAAAAAGGCAAATAGATCACAACAAAATGAAAATTTTGGAGTTCAAGTATGAAAAAAAATTAAAACAATAACAAATGTAAGTAAAGAAAATTTATTCACACACCACAAATGAACACAAAAGTTTTGTTGTCCATGTTTGGGAAATTCCACAAGTTTAACACCAACTGATTGGAATTTTATAGGAAAGAGATTTCCTCCACACATGCTTTAAAAATTGATATGCATGTTTTAAACATGTTAAAGATGCAAATCACCTATGGATCCAAAGCTTTTGAAGAGAATAACAAACGCTCATTAGATTCTCAACTGAACGTGCGGTGAGATATTTACCCGAGTCAAACAAGCCATTATTTTGCCCATCTACAAAAAGCTGACCCAACGAACATGGATGATTGTAAAGAGATTTATCAAGTGTAACGGGCTATATTACCCTAAGAAATGACTTATGGATTGGGTGCCAAGTCTCAGTTAAAAATCCCTGCCTCCCCAACTTTCCCGACGATTGCAAAACCTGATATATAAAAACTAAGAAGAACTTACAATCGCTAAAAATTACAGAAACTCTTTGGAATTATCTCGCTCTACATTTGTGCACTGTGCATTTTTATTTAAGATGTACACTTTTTTCATAAATCAAAACTTTGCGTTTTCGCCCTCCCTCCATCCCGAAAACCAAAAAGGCAAATAAAGTACAACAAAATGAAAATTTAAGAGTTTACGTATGGAAAAAAATTAAAACAATAACAAATGTAAGTAAAGAAAATTTATTCACACACCACAAATGAACACAAAAAGTTTTGTTGTCCAAGTTTGGGAAATTCCACTAGTTCAACCCTAATAGCTTGGAATTTTATAAGAAAGAGATTTCCACCACACATGCTTAAAAAATGGATTTGCATATTTTAAACATGTTAAAGATGCAAATCACCTATGGATCCATAGCTTTTGAAGAGAATAACAAATGCTCATTAAATTCTCAAGTGAACGTGCGGTGGGATATTTACCCGAGTCAAACAAGCCATTATTTTGCCCATCTACAAAAAGATGACCCAACGATCATGGATGATTGTAAAGTGATATATCATGTGTAACGGGCTATATTACCCTAATAAATGACTTATGGATTGGGAGCCAAGACTCAGTTAAAAATCCCTGCCTCCCCCTTTTTCCCGATGATTGCAAAACCTGATATATGAAATCTAAGAAGAACTTACAATCCCTTAAAATTACAGAAATTCTTTGGAATTATCTCGCTCCACATTTGTGCACTGTGCATTTTTATTTTAGATGTACACTTTTTCATAAATCAAAACTTTGAGTTTTCGCTCTCCATTCATCCCCTAAACCAAAAAGGCAAATAGATCACAACAAAATGAAAATTTTAGAGTTCATGTACGGAAAAAAATTTAAAACTATAACAAATGAAAGAAAAGAAAATTTATTACACACCACAAATGAACACAAAATTTTTGTTGTCCAAGTGTGGGGAATTCCACTAGTTCAACCCTAACAGCTTGGAATTTTATAAGAAAGTGATTTCCTCCACACATGCTTAAAAAAAGGATTTGCATGTTTTAAATAACTTAAAGATGCAAATCACCTATGGAATCAAGGCTTTTGAAGAGAATAACAAACGCTCATTATATTCTCAAGTGAACGTGCGGTGGGATATTTACCCGAGTCAAACAAGCCATTATTTTTCCCATCTACAAAAAGCTGACCCAACGATCATGGATGATTGTAAAGTGATTTATCTTGCGTAATAGGCAATATTACCCTAATAAATGACTTATGGATTGGGAGTCATGACCCAGTTAACAATCCCTGCCTCCCTTTTTTTCCCGACGATTGCAAAACCTGATATGTAAAAACTAAGAAGAGCTTACAATCCCTAAAAATTCCAGAAACTCCTTGCAATTATCTCTCTCTACGTTTGTGCATTGTGCATTTCCATTCTACATATACTCTTTTTTCTTAAAACAAAACTTTGAGTTTTCGCTATCCCTTCATCCAGTAAACCAAAAAGGCAAATAGATCACAACAAAATGAAAATTTTGGAGTGCAAGTACGGAAAAAATTTAAAACAATAACAAATGTAAGTAAAGAAAATTTATTCACACACCGCAAATGAACACAAAAGTTTTGTTGTCCAAGTTTGGGAAATTCCACTAGTTTAACCCCAACTGATTGGAATTTTATAGGAAAGAGATTTCCTCCACACATGCTTTAAAAATGGATATGCATGTTTTAAACATGTTAAAGATGCAAATCACCTATGGATCCAAAGCTTTTGAAGAGAATAACATACGCTGATTAGATTCTCAACTGAACGTGCGGTGAGATATTTACCCGAGTCAAACAAGCCAATATTTTGCCCATCTACAAAAAGCTGACCCAACGATAATGGATGATTTTAAAGTGATTTATCATGTGTAACGGGCTATATTACCCTAAGAAATGACTTATGGATTGGGAGCCAAGTACGGAAAAAAATTTAAAACAATAACAAATGTAAGTAAAGAAAATTTATTCACACACCACAAATGAACACAAAAGTTTTGTTGTCCAAGTTTGGGAAATTCCACTAGTTCAACCCTAACAGCTTGGAATTTTATAAGAAAGAGATTTCCTCCACACATGCTTAAAAAAAGTATTTGCATGTTTTAAACATGTTAAAGATGCAAATCACCTATAGATCAAAATATTTTGAAGAGAATAAAAAACGCTGATTAAATTCTCAAGTGAACGTGCGGTGGCATATTTACCCAAGTCAAACAAGCCATTATTTTGCCCATCAACAAAAAGCTAACCCAACGATCATGGATGATTGTAAAGTGATTTATCAAGCGTAACGGGCTATATTACCCTAATAAATGACTTATGGATTGGGAGTCAAGACTCAGTCAAATATCCCTGCCCCCCCTTTTCCCGATGATTGCAAAACCTGAAATATAAAAACTAAGAAGAACTTACAATCCCTAAAAATTACATAAACTCATTGGAATTATCTCGCTCTACATTTGTGCACTGTGCTTTTTCATTTTAGATGTACACTTTTTTCATAACTCAAAACTTTGAGTTTTCGCTCTCCCTTCATCCCGTAAACCAAAAAGGCAAATAGATCACAACAAAATGAAAATTTTAGAGTTCATGTACAAAAAAAAATTTAAAACAATAACAAATGTAAGTAAAGAAAATTTATTCACACACCACAAATGAACACAAAAGTTTTGTTGTCCAAGTTGGGGAAATTCCACTAGTTCAACCCTAACAGCTTGGAATTTTATAAGAAAGTGATTTCCTCCACACATGCTTAAAAAATAGATTTGCATGTTTTAAACATGTTAACGATGCAAATCACCTATGGATCCATAGCTTTTGAAGAGAATAACTAATGCTCATTAAATTCTCAAGTGAACGTGCGGTGGGATATTTACCAGAGTCAAACAAGCCATTATTTTGCCAATCTACAAAAAGCTGACCCAACGATCATGGATGATTGTAAATTGATTTATCATGCGTAACGAGCTATATTACCCTAAGAAATGACTTATGGATTGGGAGTCAAGACTCAGTTAAAAATCCCTGCCTCCCCCTTTTTCCCGACGATTCCAAAACCTGATATATAAAAACTAAGACGAGCTTACAATCCCTAAAAATAACAGAAACTCTTTGGACTTATCTCGCCCTACATTTGTGCATTGTGCATTTTTATTTTATGTGTACACTTTTTTCATAAATCAAAACTTTGAGTTTTCGCTCTCCCTTCATCACGTAAACCAAAAAGGCAAATAGATTGCCACAAAATGAAAATTTTAGAGTTCATGTATCGAAAAAAATTAAAACAATAACAAATGTAAGTAAAGATAATTTATTCACACACCACAAATGAGGAAAAAAGTTTTGCTGTCCAAGTTTGGGAAATTCCACTAGTTCAACCCTAACATCTTGGAATTTTATAAGAAAGAGATTTCCTCCACACATGCTTAAAAAATGGATTTGCATGTTTTAAACATGTTAAAGATGCAAATCACCTATGGATCCAAAGCTTTTGAAGAGAATAACAAATGCTCATTAAATTCTCAACTGAATGTGCGGTGGGATTTTTACCCGAGTCAAACGAACCATTATTTTGCCCATATACAAAACGCTAACCCAACTATCATGGATGATTGTAAAGTGATTTATCATGCGTAATGGGCTATATTACCCTAAGAAATGACTTATGGATTGGAGGTCAAAACTCAGTTAAAAATCCCTGCCTCCCCCTTTTTCCCGACGATTACAAAACCTGATATATAAAAACTAAGAAGAGCTTACAATCCCTAAAAATTAAAGAAACTCTTTGGAATTATCTCGCTCTACATTTGTGCACTGTGCATTTGCAATTTAGATGTACACTTTTTTCATAATCAAAACTTTGAGTTTTCGCTCTCCCTTTATCCCGTAGACCAAAAAGGCAAATAGATCACAACAAAATGAAAATTTTAGAGTTCATGTACGGAAAAAAATATAAAACAATAATAAATGTAAGTAATCAAAATTTATTCACACACCACAAATGAATAGAAAAGTTTTGTTGTCCAAATTTGGGAAATTCCACAAGTTCAATTCTAACCGCTTAGAATTTTATAAGAAAAAGATTGCCCCCACACATGCTTAAAAAATGGATTTGCATGTTTTAAACATGTTAAATATGCAAATCACCGATGGATCCAAAGCTTTTGAAGAGAATAACAAACGGTCATTAAATTCTCAAGTGAACGTGTGGTGGGATATTTACCCGAGTCAAACAAGCCATTATTTTTCCCGATGATTGCAAAACCTGATATGTAAAAACTAAGAAGAGCTTACAATCCCTAAAAATTATACAAACTCTATGAAATTGTCTTGCTCTACATTTGTGCACTGTGCATTTTCACTTTAGATGTACACTTTTTTCATAAATAAAAACTTTGAGTTTTCGCTCTCCCTTCATCCTGTAAACCAAAAAGGCAAATAGATCACAACACAATGAAAATTTTAGGGTTCATGTACGAAAAAAATTTTGAAACAATAACAAATTTAAGTAAAGAAAATTTATTCAACGACCACAAATGAACACAAAAGTTTTGTTGTCCAAGTTTGGGAAATTCCACTAGTTCAAACCCTAACAGCTTGGAATTTTATAAGAAAGAGATTTCCTCCACACATGCTTAAAAAATGGATTTCCATGTTTTAAACATGTTAAAGATGCAAATCACCAATGGATCCATAGCTTTTGAAGAGAATTACAAACGCTCATTAAATTCTCAAGTGAACGTGCGGTGGGATATTTACCCGAGTCAAACAAGCCATTATTTTGCCCATCTACAAAAAGCTGACCCAACGATCATGGATGATTGTAAAGTGATCTATCATGCATAATGGGCTATACTACCATAATAAATGAAATATGGATTGGGGGTCAAGAATCAGTTAAAAATCCCTGCCTCCCCCTTTTTCCAGACGATTGCAAAACCAGATATATAAAAACTAAGAAGAGCTTTCAATCCCTAAAAATCACAGAAACTCTTCGGAATTATCTCTCTCTACATTTGTGGATTGTGCATTTCCATTCTACATGTACTCTTTTTTCTGGAAACAAAACTTTGAGTTTTCGCTCTCCCTTCATCACGTAAACCAAAAAGGCAAATAGATCACAACAAAATGAAAATTTTCGAGTTCAAGTACGGAAAAATTTAAAACAATAAAAATTGTAAGTAAACAAAATTTATTCACACACCACAAATGCACACAAAAGTTTTGTTGTCCAAGTTTGGGAAATTCCACTAGTTCAACCCCAATAGCTTGGAATTTTATAGGAAAGAGATTTCCACCACACATGCTTTAAAAATGGATATGCATGTTTTAAACATGTTAAAGATGCAAATCACCTATGGATCCAAAGCTTTTGAAGAGACTAACGAACTCTCATTAAATTCTCAACTGAACATGCGGTGGGATGTTTACCCGAGTCAAACAAGCCATTGTTTTGCCCATCAACAAAAAGCTGATCCAGCGATCGTGGATGATTGTAAAGTGATTTATCATGCATAACAGGCTATATTTCCCTAAGAAATGACATATGGATTGGGAGTCAAGACTCAGTTAAAAATCCCTGCCTCCCCCTTTTTCCAGACGATTGCAAAACCTGATATATAAAGACTAAGAAGAGCTTACAATCCCTAAAAATTACAGAAACTCTTTGGAATTATCTCGCTCTACATTAGTGCACTGTGCATTTTCATTTTAGATGTACACATTTTTCATAAATCAAAACTTCGAGTTTTCGCTCTCCGTTCATCCCGTATACCAAAAAGGCAAATAGATCACAACAAAATGAAAATTTTAGAGTTCATGTACGGAAAAAAATATAAAACAATAATAAATGTAAGTAATGAAAATTTATTCACACACCACAAATGAACACAAAAGTTTTGTTGTCCAAGTTTGGGAAATTCCACAGGTTCAATTCTAACAGCTTGGAATTTTATAAGAAAAAGATTGCCTCCACACATGCTTAAAAAATGGATTTGCATGTTTTAAACATGTTAAAGATGCAAATCACCGACGGATCCAAAGCTTTTGAAGAGAATAACAAACGCTCATTAAATTCTCAAGTGAACGTTCGGTGGGATATTTACCCAACTCAAACAACCCATTATTTTGCCCATCTACAAAAAGCTGACCCAACGATCATGGATGATTGTAAAGTGATTTTTCATGTGTAACGGGCTATATTACCCTAATAAAAGACTTATGGTTTGGGAGTCAAGACTCAGTTAAAAATCCCTGCCACCCCCTCTTTCCCGACGATTGCAAAACCTGATATATAAAAACTAAGAAGAGCTCACAATCCCTAAAAATTATTGAAACTCTTTTGAATTATCTCGCTCAACATTGGTGCACTGTGCATTTTCATTTTAGATGTACACTTTTTTCATAAATCAAAACTTTGAGTTTTCGCTCTCCCTTCATCCCGTAAACCAAAAAGGCAAATAGATCACAACTAAATGAAAATTTTAGAGTTCATGTATGCAAAAAAATTTTAAAAAATAACAAATGTAAGTAAAGAAAATTTATTCATACACCCCAAATGAACACAAAAGTTTTGTTGTCCACGTTTGGGAAATTCCACTAGTTCAACCCCAACAATTTGGAATTTTATAGGAATGAGATTTCCTCCACAAATGTTTTAAAAATGGATATGCATGTTTTAAACATGTTAAAGATGCAAATCACCTATGCATCCAAAGCTTTTGAAGAGAATCACAAACGCTCATTAAATTCTCAACTGAATGTGCGGTGGATATTTACCCGAGTCAAACAAGCCATTATTTTGCCCATCCACAAAAAGCTGACCCAACGACCATGGATGATTGTAATGTGATTTATCGTTCGTAACGGGCTATATTACCCTAAGAAATGACTTATGGATTGGGTGTCAAGACTCAGTTAAAAATCCCTGCCCCCCCTTTTCCCGACGATTGCAAAACCTGATATATAAAAACTAAGAAGAGCTTACAATCCCTAAAAATTACAGAAACTCTTTGGGTTTATCTCTCTCTGCGTTTGTGCATTGTGCATTTCCATTCTACATGTACTCTTTTTTCTTAAAACAAAACTTTGAGTTTTCGCTCTCCCTTCATCACGTAAACCAAAAAGGCAAATAGATCACAACAAAATGAAAATTTTCGAGTTCAAGTACGGAAAAATTTAAAACAATAAAAATTGTAAGTAAACAAAATTTATTCACACACCACAAATGCACACAAAAGTTTTGTTGTCCAAGTTTGGGAAATTCCACTAGTTCAACCCCAATAGCTTGGAATTTTATAGGAAAGAGATTTCCACCACACATGCTTTAAAAATGGATATGCATGTTTTAAACATGTTAAAGATGCAAATCACCTATGGATTCAAAGCTTTTGAAGAGACTAACAAACTCTCATTAAATTCTCAAATGAACATGCGGTGGGATATTTACCCGAGTCAAACAAGCCATTATTTTGCCCATCCACAAAAAGCTGACCCAATGATCATGGATGATTGTAATGTGATTTATCATGCGTAACGGGCAATATTACCCTAAGAAATGACTTATGGATTGGGAGTCAAGACTCATTTAAAAATCCCTGCCTCCCCCTTTTCCCGACGATTGCAAAACCTGATATATAAAAACTAAGAAGAGCTTACAATCCCTAAAAATTACAGAAACTCTTTGGAATTATCTCGCTCTACATTTGTGAACTATGCATTTTCATTTTTGATGTACACTTTTTTCATAAATCAAAACTTTGAGTTTCCGCTCTCCCTTCATCCCGTAAACCAAAAAGGCAAATAGATCACAACAAAATGAAAATTTTAGTGTTCATGTATGGAAAAAAATTTAAAACAATAACAAATGTAAGTAAAGAAGATTTATTCACATGCCACAAATGAACACAAAAGTTTTGTTGTCCAAGTTTGGGAAATTCCACTAGTTCAACCCGAACAGCTTGGAATTTTATAAGAAAGAGATATCCTACACACATGCTCAAAAAATGGATTTGCATGTTTTAAACATGTTAAAGATGCAAATCACCAATTGATCCATTGCTTTTGAAGAGAATAACAAACGCTCATTAAATTCTCTACTGAACGTGCGGTGGGATATTTACCCGAGTCAAACAGGCCATTATTTTTTCCATTTACAAAAAGCTGACCCAACGATCATGGATGATTGTAAAGTGATTTATCATGAGTAACGGGCTATATTACCCTAAAAAGAGACTTATGCATTGGGAGTCAAGACTGAGTTAAAAATCCCTGCCTCCCCCTTTTTCCAGACGATTGCAAAACCTGATATATAAAAACTAAGAAGAGCTTTCAATCCCTAAAAAATTAAGAAACTTTTTGGAATTATCTCGCTCTGCATTAGTGCACTGTGCATTTTCATTTTAGAAGTACACTTTTTTCATAAATCAAAACTTTGAGTTTTCGCTCTCCCTTCATCCCGTAAACCAAAAAGGCAAATAGATCACAACAAAATAAAAATTTTAGAGTTCATGTACGGAAAAAAATTTAAAACAATAACCAATGTAACTAAAGAAAATTTTTTCATACACCCCAAATGAACACAAAAGTTTTGTTGGCCAAGTTTGGGAAATTCCACTAGTTCAACCCCAACACATTGGAATTTTATAGGAAAAAGATTTCCTCCACACATGCTTTAAAAATGGATATGCATGTTTTAAACATTTTAAAGATGCAAATCACCTATGGATCCAAAGCTTTTGAAGAGAATAACAAACGCTCATTAAATTCTCAACTGAATGTGCGGTGGGATATTTACCCGAGTCAAACAAGCCATTATTTTGCCCATCTACAAAAAGCAGACCCAACAAGCATGGATGATTGTAAAGTGATTTATCATGCGTAATGGGCAATATTACCCTAAGAAATGACTTATGGATTGGGACTCAAGACTGTTAAAAACCCTGCCTCCCCCTTTTTCTAGACGATGGCAAAACCTGATATATAAAGGCTAAGAAGAGCTTACAATCCCTTAAAATTACAGAAACTCTTTGGAATTATCACTCTCTACTTTTGTGCATTGTGCATTTCCATTCTACATATACTCTTTTTTCTTAAAACAAAACTTTGAGTTTTCACTCTCCCTTCATCCTGTAAACAAAAAAGGCAAATAGATCACAACAAAATGAAAATTTTTGAATTCAAGTACGGAAAAAATTAAAAACAATAACAAATGTAAGTAATGAAAATTTATTCACACACCACAAATGAACACAAAAGTTTTGTTGTCCAAGTTTGGGAAATTCCACTAGTTCAACCCTAATAGCTTGGAATTTTATAAGAAAGAGATTTCCTCCACACATGCTTAAAAAATGGATTTGCATGTTTTAAACATGTTAAAGATGCAAATCACCTATGGATCCATAGCTTTTAAAGAGAATAACAAACGCTCATTAAATTCTCAAGTAAACATGCGGTGGGATATTTACCCGAGTCAAACAAGCCATTATTTTGCCCATCTACAAAAAGCTGACCCAATGATCATGGATGATTATAAAGTGATTTATCATGCGTAACGGGCTATATTACCCTAATAAATGACTTATGGATTAGGAGTCAAGACTCAGTTAAAAATCCCTGCCTCCCCCTTTTACATGACGATTGCAAAACCGGATATATAAAAACTAAGAAGAGCTTACAATCCCTAAAAATTACAGAAACTCTTTGGAATTATCTCTCTCTACATTTTTGCATTGTGCATTTCCATTCTACATGTACTCTTTTTTCTTAAAACAAAACTTTGAGTTTTCGCTTTCCCTTCATCCCGTAATCCAAAAAGGCAAATAGATCACAACAAAATGAAAATTTTGGAGTTCAAGTACAGAAAAAATTTAAAACAATAACAAATGTAAGTAAAGAAAATTTATTCACACACCACAAATGAACACAAAAGTTTTCTTGTCCAAGTTTTGGAAATTCCACTAGTTCAACCCCAACAGCTTTGAATTTTATAGGAAAGAGATTTCCTCCACACAAGCTTTAAAAACTGGATTTGCAAGTTTTAAACATGTTAAAGATGCAAATCACCTATGGATCCATAGCTTTTGAAGAGAATAACAAACGCTCATTAAATTCTCAACTGAACGTGCGGTGGGATATTTACCCGAGTCAAACAAGCCATTATTTATCCCATCCACAAAAGGCCGACCCAACGATCATGGATGATTGTAAAGTGATTTATCATGCGTAACGGGCTATATTCCCCTAGGAAATGACTTATGGATTGGGAGTCAAGAATCCAATAAAAATCCCTGCCGACCCCTTTTTCCCGACGATTGCAAAACCTTATATATAAAAAATAAGAAGACCTTACAATCCCTAAAAATTACAGAAAATCTTTGGAATTATCTCGCTCTACATTTGTCCACTGTGCATTTTCATTTTAGATGTACACTTTTTTCATAAATCAAAACTTTGAGTTTTCGCTCACCCTTCATCCCGTAAACCAAAAAGGCAAATACATCACAACAACATGAAAATTTTAGAGTTCATGTACTGAAAAAAATTTCCAACAATAACAAATGTAAGTAAAGAAAATTTATTCACACACCACAAATGAACACAAAAATTTTGTTGTCCAAGTTTGGGAAACTCCACTAGTTCAACCCCAACAACTTGGAATTTTAAAGGAAAGAGATTTCCTCCACATATGCTTTAAAAATGGATATGCATGTTTTAAACATGTTAAAGATGCAAATCACCTATCGAACCAAAGCTTTTGAAGAGAATAACAAATGCTCGTTAAATTCTCAACTGAACGTGTGGTGGATATTTACCGAGTCAAACAAGCCATTATTTTGCCCATCTACAAAAAGCTGACCCAACGGTCATGGATGATTGTAATATGATTTATCATGCGTTACGGGCTATATTACCCAAATAAATGACTTATGGATTGGGAGTCAAGACACAGTTAAAAATCCCTGCCTCCCCCTTTTTCCCGACGATTGCAAAAACTGATATATAAAAACTAAGAAGAGCTTACAATCCCTAAAAATTATAGAAACTCTTTGGAATTATCTCGCGCTACATTTGTGCACTGTGCATTTTCATTTTAGATGTACACTTTTTTCATAAATCAAAACTTTGAGTTTTCGCTCTCCCTTCATCCCGTAAACCAAAAAGGCAAATAGATCACAACAAAATGAAAATTTTAGACTTCATGTACGGAAAAAAATTTAAAACAATAACAAATGTAAGTAAATAAAATTTATTCACACACCACAAGTGAACACAAAGTTTTTGTTGTCCAAGTTTGGGAAATTCCACAAGTTCAACCCTAACAGCTTGAATTTTATAAGAAAGCGATTTCCTCAACACATGCTTAAAAAATGGATTTTCATGTTTTAAACATGTTAAAGATGCAAATCACCTATGGATCCAATGCTTTTGAAGAGAATAACAAACGCTCATTAATTTTTCAAGTGAACGTGTGGTGGGATATTTACCCGAGTCAAACAAGGCATTATTTTGCTCATCTACAAAAAGCTGACCCAACGATCATGGATGATTGTAAAGTGATTTATCATGCGTAACGGGCTATATTACCCTAATAAAATACTTAAGGATTGGGAATCAAGACTCAGTTAAAAATCCCTGCCTCCCCCTTTTTCCCAACGATTGCAAAACCTGATATATAAAAACTAAGAAGACCTTACAATCCCTAAAAATTACAGAAACTCTTTGGAATTATCTCCCTCTACATTTGTTCACTTTGCATTTTTAGTTTAGATGTACACTTTTTTTCACAAATCAAAACTTTGAGTTTTCTCTCTCGCTTCATCCCGTAAATCAAAAAGGCAAAAATATTACAACAAAACGAAAATTTTAGAGTTCATGTATGGAAAAAAAATTAAAACAATAAGAAATGTAAGTAAGGAAAATTTATTCACACACCACAAATGAACACAAAATTTTTGTTGTACAAGTTTGGGAAATTCCACTAGTTCAACCCTAACAGCTTGGAATTTTATAAGAAAGAGATTTCCTCCACACATGCTTAAAAAATGGATTTGCAGGTTTTAAACAGGTTAAAGATGCAAATCACCTATGGATCCATAGCTTTTGAAGAGAATAATAAACGCTCATTAAATTCTCAATTGAACGTGCGGTGGGATATTTACCCGAGTCAAACATGCCATTATTTTCCCATCTGCAAAAAGCTGACCCAACGATCATTGACGATTGTAAAGTGATTTATTATGCGTAACGGGCTATATTACCATAATAAATGACATATGGATTGGGAGTCAAGACTCAGTCAAAAATCCTTGCCTACCCCTTTTTCCCGACGATTGCAAAACCTGATATATAAAAACTAAGAAGAGATTACAATCCCTAAAAATTACAGAAACTCTTTGGAATTATCTCTCTCTACATTTGCGCATTGTGCATTTCCAGCCTACTTGTACTCTTTTTTCTTAAAACAAAACTTTGAGTTTCCGCTCTCCCTTCATCCCGTAAACAAAAAAGGCAAATAGATCACAACAAAATGAAAATTTTAGAGTTCATGTACGGAAAAAAATTTAAAACAATAATAAATGTATGTAAAGAAAATTTATTCACACACTACAAATCAACACAAAAGTTTTGTTGTCCAAGTGTGGGATATTCCACAAGTTAAACCCTAACAACTTGGAATTTTATAAGAAAGAGATTTACTCCACACATGCTTAAAAAATGGAATTGCATGTTTTAAACATGTTAAAGATGCAAATCACCTATGGATCCAATGCTTTTGAAGAGAATAACAAACACTCATTAAATTCTCAAGTGAACGTGCGGTGGGATATTTACCCGAGTCAAACAAGCCATTATTTTGCCTATCTACAAAAAGCTGACCCAACGATCATGGATGATTGTAAAGTGATTTATCATGCGTAACGGGCTATATTACCCTAATAAAAGACTTATGGATTGGGAGTCAAGACTCAGTTAAAAATCCCTACCTCCCCCTTTTTCCTGACGATTGCAAACCCTGATATATAAAAAGTAAGAAGAGCTTCAATCCCTAAAAATAACAGAAACTCTTTTGAATTATCTCTCTCTACATTTGTGCACCGAGCATTTTCATTTTAGATGTACAATTTTTTCATAAATCAAAACTTTGAGTTTTCGCTCTCCCTTCATCCCGTAAACCAAAAAGGCAAATAGATCACAACAAATTGAAAATTTTAGAGTTCATGTAGGAAAAAAAAATTAAAACAAAAACAAATTTAAGTAAAGAAAATTTATTCACACACCACAAATGAACACAAAAGTTTTGTTGTCCAACTTTGGGAAATTCCACTAGTTCAACCCTAACAGCTTGGAATTTTGTAAGAAAGAGATTTCCTCCACACATGCTTAAAAAATGGATTTGCTTGTTTTAAACATGTTAAAGATGCACATCACCTATGGATCCAATGCTTTTGAAGAGAATAACAAACGCTCATTAAATTCTCAACTGAACGTGCGGTGGGATATTTACCCGAGTCAAACAAGCCATTATTTTGCCCATCAACAAAAAGCTGACCCAACGATCATGGATGATTGTAAAGTGATTTATCATGCGTAACGGGCTATATTACCCTAATAAATGACTTATGGATTGGGATTCAAGACACAGTTAAAAATCCCTGCCTCACCCTTTTTCCCGACAATTGCAAAACCTGATATATAAAAACTAAGAAGTGCTTACAATCCCTAAAAATTACATCAAAATCTTTTGAATTATCTCCCTCTACATTTGTGCACTGTGTATTTTCATTTTAGATGTACACTTTTTTCATAAATCAAAACTTTGAGTTTTCGCTCTCCCTTCATCCCGTAAACCAAAAAGGCAAATAGATCACAACAAAATGAAAATTTTAGAGTTCATGTACGGAAAAAAATTAAAAACAATAAAAAATGTAAGTAAAGAAAATTTATTCATACACCCCAAATGAACACAAAAGTTCTGTTGTGCAAGTTTGGGAAATTCCACTAGTTCAACCCCAACAACTTGGAATTTTATAGGAAATAGATTTCCTCCAGACATGCTTTAAAAATGGATATGCATGTTTTAAATATGTTAAAGATTCAAATCACCTATGGATCCAAAGCTTTTGAAGAGAATAACAAACGCTCATTAAATTCTCAACTAAACGTGCGGTGGATATTTACCCGAGTCAAACAAGCCATTATTTTGCCCATCTACAAAAAGCTGACCCTACGATCATGGATATTTGTAATCTGATTTATCTTGCGTAACGGGCTATATTACCGTAATAAATGACTTATGTATTGGGAATCAAGTCTCAGTTAAAAATCCCTGCCCCCCCTTTTTCCCGACGATTGCAAAACCGGGTATATAAAAACTAAAAAGAGCTTACAATCCCTAAAAATTACAGAAACTCTTTGGAATTATCTCTCTCTACGTTTGTGCATTATGCATTTCCATTCTACATGTACTCTATTTTCTTAAAACAAAACTTTGAGTTTTCGCTCTCCCTTCATCCCGTAAACCAAAAAGGCAAATAGATCACAACAAAATAAAATTTTAGAGTTCATGTACGGAAAAAAATTTAAAATAATAGAAAATTTAAATAAAGAAAATATATTCACACACCACAAAAGAACACAAAATTTTTGTTGTCCAAGTTTGGGAAATTCCACTAGTTCAACCCCAACAGCTTGGAATTTTATAAGAAAGAGATTTTCTCCACACATGCTTTAAAAATTGATATGCATGTTTTAAACATGTTAAAGATGCAAATCACCTATGGATCCAAAGCTTTTGAAGAGAATAACAAACGTCATTAAATTCTCAACTGAACGTGCGGTGGGATATTTACCCGAGTCAAACAAGCCATTATTTTGCCCATCTACAAAAAGCTGACTTAACGATCATGGATGGTTGTAAATTGATTTATCATGAGTAACGGGCTATATTACCCTAAAAAATGACTTATGGATTGGGAGTCAAGACTCAGTTAAAAATCCATGCCTCCCCCTTTTTCCCGACGATTGCAAAACCTGATATATAAAAACTAAGAAGAGCTTACAATCCCTAAAAATTACAGAAACTCTTTCGAATTATCTCGCTCTACATTTGTGCACTGTGCATTTTCATTTTAGATGTACACTTCTTTCATAAATCAAAACTTTGAGTTTTCGCTCTTCCTACATCCCGTAAACCAAAAAGGCAAATAGATCACAACAAAATGAAAATTTTAGAATTCATGTACGGAAAAAAATCTAAAACAATAACAAATGTAAGTAAATAAAATTTATTCACACACCACAAATGAACACCAAAGTTTTGTTGTCCAAGTTTGGAAACTTCCACTAGTTCAACCCTAACAGCTTAGAATTTTATAAGAAAGACATTTCCTCCACACATGCTTTAAAAATGGATATGCATGTTTTAAACATGTTATAGATGCAAGTCACCTATGGATCCAAAGCTTTTGAAGAGAATAACAAACGTCATTAAATTCTCAACTGAACGTGCGGTGGGATATTTACCCGAGTCAAACAAGCCATTATTTTGCCCATCTACAAAAATTTGACCCAACGATCTTGGATGATTGTAAAGTGATTTATCATGAGTAACGGGCTATCTTACCCTAAGAAATAATTTATGGATTGGGAGTCAAGACTCAGTTAAAAAACCCTGCCTCCCCCTTTTTCCTGACGATTGCAAAACCTGATATATAAAAACTAAGAAGGGCTTACAATCCCTAAAAATTATAGAAAATCTTTGGAAATATCTTGCTCTACATTTGTGTTCTGTGCTTTTTTATTTTAGATGTACACTTTTTTCATAAATCAAAATTTGACTTTTCGCTCTCCCTTCATCTCGTAAACCAAAAAGGCAAATAGATTACAACAAAATGAAAATTTTAGAGTTGATGTATGGAAAAAAAATTTAAACAATAAAAAATGTAAGAAAAGAAAATTTATTCACACACCACAAATGAACACAAAAGTTTTGTTGTCCATGTTTGGGAAATTCCACTAGTACAACCCTAACAGCTTGGAATTTTATAAGAAAGAGATTTCCTCCACACATGCTTAAAAATCGATTTGCATGTTTTAAACATGTTAAAGATGCAAATCACCTATGGATCCATAGCTTTTGAAGAGAATAAAAAACGCTCATTAAATTCTCTACTGAACGTGTGGTGGGATATTTACCAGAGTCAAACAAGCCATTATTTTACCCATCTACATAAAGCTGACCCAACCATCATGGATGATTTTAAAGTGATTTATCATGCGTAAAGGGCTATATTAACCTAAGAAATGACTTATGGATTGGGAGTCAAGACTCAGTTAAAAATCCCTGCCTCCCCCTTTTTCCCGACGATTGCAAAACCTGATATATAAAAACTAAGAAGAGCATACAATCCCAAAAAATTACAGAAACTCTTTGGAATTATCTCGCTCTACATTTTTGCACTGTGCATTTTCATTTTCGATGTACACTTTTTTCATAAATCAAAACTTTGAGTTTTCGCTCTCTCTTCATCCTGAAAACCAAAAAGGTAAATAGATCACTACAAAATGAAAATTTTAGAGTTCATATACGAAAAAAAATTTAAAACAATAAGTAATGCAAGTAAAGAAAATTTATTCACACACCACAAATGAACACAAAAGTTTTTTTGTCCATGTTTGGGAAATTCCTCTAGTTCAACTCTAACAGCTTGGAATTTTATAAGACAGAGATTTCCTCCACACATGCTTCAAAAATGGATTTGCATGTTTTAAACAAGTTAAAGATGCAAATCACCTATGGATCCAAAGCTTTTGAAGAGAATAACAAACGCTCATTAAATTCTCAACTGAACTTGCGGTGGATATTTACCTGAGTCAAACAAGCCATTATTTTACCCATCTACAAAAAGCTTACCCAACGATCATGGAAGATTGTAAAGTAATTTATCATGGGTAACGGGCAATATTACCCTAAGAAATGACTTATGGATTGGGAGTCAAGACTCAGTTAAAAATCCCTACCCCCCCTTTTTCCTGACGATTACAAAACCTGATATATAAAAACTAAGAAGAGCTTACAATCCCTAAATATTATAGAAACTCTTTGGAATTATCTCACTCTACATTTGTGCACTGTGCATTTTCATTTTAGATGTACTCTTTTTTCATAAATCAAAACTTTGAGTTTTCGCTTTCCCTTTATCCCGTAAACCAAAAAGGCAAATAGATTACAACAAAAAGAAAATTTTAGAGTTCACGCATGGAAAAAAATTTAAAATAATAAAAAATATAAGTAAAGAAAATTTATTCACACACCACAAATGAACACAAAAGTTTTGTTGTTCAAGTTTGGGAAATTCCACTAGTTCAACCCCAATAGCTTGGAATTTGATAGGAAAGAGATTTCCTCAACACATGCTTTAAAAATGGATATGCATGTTTTAAACAAGTTAAAGATGCAAATCACCAATGGATCCAAAGCTTTCGAAGAGAATAACAAAGGCTCATTAAATTCTGAACTGAACGTGCGGTGGGATATTTACCCGAGTCAAACTAGCCATTATTTTGCCCATTTACAAAAAGTTGACCCAACGATCATGGATGATTGTAAAGTGATTTATCATGTGTAACGGGCTATATTACCCCAAGAAATGACATATAGATTGGGAGTCAAGATTCATTTAAAAATCCCTGCCTCCCCCTTTTTCCCGACGATTGCAAAACCTGATATATAAAAACTAAGAAGAGCTTACAATCCCTAAAAATTACAGAAACTTTTTGGAATTATCTCGCTCTACATTAGTGCACTGTGCATTTTCATTTTAGATGTACTCTTTTTTCATAAATCAAAACTTTGAGTTTTCGCTCTCCCATCTTCCCGTAAAAAAAAAAAGGTAAATAGATAACAACAAAAAAAAAATTTTAGAATTTATGTTTGGAAAAAAATTTAAAACAATAAAAAATGTAAGTAAAGAAAATTTATTCACACTCCACAAATGAACACAAAAGTTTTGTTGTTCAAGTTTGGGAAATTCCACTAGTTCAACCCCAATAGCTTGGAATTTTATAGGAAAGTCATTTCCTCAACACATGCTTTAAAAATGGATATGCATGTTTTAAACAAGTTAAAGATGCAAATCACCAATGGATCCAAAGCTTTCGAAGAGAATAACAAAGGCTCATTAAATTCTGAACTGAACGTACGGTGGGGTATTTACCCGAGTCAAACAAGCCATTATTTTGCCCATTTAGAAAAAGCTGACCCAACGATCATGGATGATTGTAACGTGATTTATCATGCGTAACGGGCTATATTTCCCTAAGAAATGACATATGGATTGGGAGTCAAGACTCAGTTAAAAATCCCTGCCTCCCCCTTTTTCCCAACGATTGTAAACCCTGATATATAAAAACTAAGAAGAGCTTACAATCCCTAAAAATTATAGAAACTCTTTGGAATTATCTCGCTCTACATTTGTGCACTGTGCATTTTCATTTTAGATGTACGCTATTTTCATAAATCAAAAATTTGATTTTTCGCTCTCCCTTCATCCCGTAAACCAAAGAGGCAAATAGATCACAACAAAAATAAAATTTTGGAGTTCAAGTACGGAAAAATTTAAAACAATAACAAATGTAAGTTAAGAAAATTTATTCACACACCACAAATGAAATACAAACTTTTGTTGTCCAAATGTGGGAAATTCCACTTGTTCAACCCCAATAGCTTGGAATTTTATAGGAAAGAGATTTCCTCCACACATGCTTTAAAAATGGATATGCATGTTTTAAATATGTTGAAGATGCAAACCACCTATGGATCCAAAGCTTTTGAAGAAAATAACAAACGCTCATTAAATTCTCAACCGAACATGCGGTGGATATTTACCCGAGTCAAACAAGCCATTTTTTTGCCCATCTACAAAAAGCTTACCCAACGATCATGGGTGATTGTAAAGTGATTTATCATGCGTAACGGGCATTATTACCCTAAGAAATGACTTATGGATGGGGAGTCAAGACTCAGTTAAAAATCCCTGCCCCCCCTTTTTCCCGACGATTGCCAAACCTGATATATAAAAACTAAGAAGAGCTTACAATCCCCAAAAATTACAGAAACTCTTTGGAATTATATCACTCTACATTGTGCACTGTGCATTTTCTTTTCAGATGTATACTTTTTTCATAAGTAAAAAATTTGAGTTTTCGCACTCCCTTCATCCCGTAAACCAAAAAGGCAAATGGATCACAACAAAATGAAAATTTTAGAGTTCATGTACGAAAAAAAATTTAAGACAATAAAAAATGTAAGTAAAGAAAATTTATTCACACACCACAAATGAACACAAAAGTTTTGTTGTCCAAGTTTGGGAAATTCCTCTAGTTCAACCCAAACATCTTGGAATTTTATAAGAAAGAGATTTCCTCCACACATGCTTAAAAAATGGATTTGTATCTTTTAAACATGTTAAAGATCCAAATAAGCTATGGATCCAAAGCTTTTGAAGAGAATAACAAACGCACATTAAATTCTCAAGTGAACGTGCGGTGGGATATTTACCCGAGTCAAACAAGCCATTCTTTTGCCCATCTACAAAAAGTTGACCCAACGATCATGGAAGATTGTAAACTGATTTATCATGTGTAATGGGCCATATTACCTTAATAAACGACTTATTGATTGGGAGTCAAGACTCAGTTAAAAATCCCTGCCTCCCCCTTTTTCCCGACGATTGCAAAACCTGATATATAAATACAAAGAAGAGCTTAAAATCCCAAAAAATTACAGAAACTCTTTGGAATTATATCGCTCTACATTAGTGCACTGTGCATTTCCATTCTACATGTACTCTTTTTTCTTAAAACAAAACTTTGAGTTTTCACTCTCCCTTCATCCCGTAAACCAAAAAGGCAAATAGATCACAACAAAATGAAAATTTTAGAGTTCATGTATGGAAAAAAATTTAAAACAATAACAAACGTAAGTAAAGAAAATTTATTCACACTCTACAAATGAACACAAAAGTTTTATTGTCCAAGTTTGGGAACTTCCACTCGTTCAAACCCTAATAGCTTGGAATTTTATAAGAAAGAGATTTCCTCCACACATGCTAAAAAAATGGATTTGCATGTTTTAATCTTGTTAAAGATGCAAATCACATATGGATCCGAAGATTTTGAAGAGAATAACAAACGCTCATTAAATTCTCAAGTGAACGTGCGCTGGAATATTTACCTGAGTCAAACAAGCCATTATTTTGCCCAATGACAAAAAGCTGACCCAACGATCATGGATGATTGTAAAGTGATTTATCATGCGTAACGGGCTATATTACCCTAGGAAATGACTTATGGATTGGGTGTCAAGGCTTAGTTAAAAATCCCTGCCACCCCCTTCTTCCTGACGATTGCTAAACCTGATATATAAAAACTAGGAAGAGCATACAATCCCTAAAAATTACAGAAACTCTTTGGAATTATCTCGCTCTACATTAGTGCACTGTGCATTTTCATTTTAGATGTCCACTTTTTTCATACATCAAAACATTGAGTTTTCGCTCTCCCTTCATCCCGTAAACCAAAAAGGCAAATAGATTACAACAAAATGAAAATTTTAGATTTCCTATACGGAAAAAAATTTAAAACAATAACAAATGTAAGTAAAGAAAATTTATTCACACACCACAAAGGAACACAGACGTTTTGTTGTCCAAGTTTTGGAAATTCAACTAGTTCAACCCTAACAGCTTGGAATTTTATAACAAAGAGATTTCCTCCGCACATGCTTAAAAATTGGATTTGCATGTTTTAAACATGTTAAAGATGCAAATCAACTATGGATCCATAGCTTTTGAAGAGAATAACAAACGCTCATTAAATTCTCAAGTGAATGTGCGGTGGGATATTTACCCAAGTCAAACAAGCCATTATTTTGCCCATCTTCAAAAAGCTGACCCAACGATCTTGGATGATTGTAAAGTGATTTATGATGCATAACGGGCTATATTACCTAATTAATGACTTATGGATTGGGAGTCAAGACTCAGTTAAAAATCCCTGCCTCCCCCTTTTTCCTGACGATTGCAAAACCTGATATATAAAAACTAAGAAGAGTTTACAATCCCTAAAAATTACATAAACTCTTTGGAATTATCTCTCTCTACGTTTGTACATTGTGAATTTCCATTCAACATGTACTCATTTTTCTTAAAACAAAACTTTGAGTTTTCGCTCTCCCTTCATCCTGTATACCAAAAAGGCAAATAAATCACAACAAAATGAAAATTTTGGAGTTCAAGTACGGAAAAAATTTAAAACAATAACAAATGTAAGTAAAGAAAATTTTATCACACACCACAAATGAACACAAAAGTTTTGTTGTCCATGTTTGGGAAATTCCACTTGTTCAACCCCAACAGCTTGGCATTTTATAGGAAAGAGATTTCCTCCACACATGCTTTAAAAATGGATATGCATGTTTTAAACATGTTAAAGATGCAAATCACCTATGGATCCAAAGCTTTTGAAGAGAATAACAAACGCTCATTAAATTCTCAACTGAACTTGCGGTGGATATTTACCCGAGTCAAACAAGCCATTATTTTGCCCATCTACAAAAAGTTGTCCCAACGATCTTGGATGATTGTAAAGTGATTTATCATGCGTAACGGGCAATATTACCCTAAGAAATGAAGTATGGATTGGGAGTCCAGACTCAGTTAAAAATCCCTGCCTCCCCCATTTTCCCGACAATTGCAAAACCTGATATATAAAAACTAAGAAGAGGTTACAATCCCTAAAAATTACAGAAACTCTCTGGAATTATATCGCTCTACATTTGTGCACTGTGAATTTTCATTTTAGATGTACAATTTTTTCATAAATTAAAACTTTGAGTTTTCGCTCTCCCTTCATCCCGTAAACCATAAGGGCAAATAGATCACTACAAAATGAAAATTTAAGAGTTCATGTACGGAAAAAAGTTTAATACAATAAAAAATGTAACTAAATAAAATTTATTCACACACCACAAATGAACACAAAAGTTTTGTTGTCCAAGTTTGGGAAATTCAACTAGTTCAACCCTAACAGCTTGGAATTTTATAAGAAAGAGATTTCCTCCACAAATTCTTAAAAACGTATTTGCATGTTTTAAACATGTTAAAGATACAAATCACCTTTGGATCCATAGCTTTTGAAGAGAATAACAAACACTCATTAAATTCTCAAGTGAACGTGCGGTGGGATATTTACCCGAGTGAAACAAGCCATTATTTTGCCCATCTACAAAAAACTGACCCAACGATCATGTATGATGGTAAAGTGATTTATCATGCGTAACTGGCTATATTACCCTAATAAATGACTTATGGATTGGGAGTCAAGACTCAGTTAAAAATCTCTGCCTCCCCCTTTTTCCCGACGATTGTAAAACCTGATATATAAAAACTATGAAGAGCTTAGAATCCCTAAAAATTACAGAAACACTTTGGAATTATCTCTCTCTACGTTTGTGCATTGTGCATTTCCATTCCACATGTACTCTTTTTTCTTAAAAAAAAACTTTGAGTTTTCATTCTCCCTTCATCCCGTCAACCAAAACGGCAAATGGATTACAACAAAATGAAAATTTTGGAGTCCAAGTACGGAAAAAATTTAAAACAATAACAAATGTAAGTAAAAAAAATTTATTCACATACCTCAAATGAACACAAAAGTTTTGTTATCCAAGTTTGGGAAATTCCACTAGTTCAACTCCAACAGCTAGGAATTTTATAGGAAAGAGATTTCCTCCACTCATGCTTTAAAAATGGATATGCATGTTTTAAACATGTTAAAGATGCAAATCACCTATGGATCCAAAGATTTTGAAGAGAATAACAAACGCTCATTAAATTCTCAACTGAACGTGCGGTGGGATATTTACCCGAGTCAAACAAGCCATTATTTTGACCACCTACAAAAAGCTGACCCAACGATCATGGATGATTGTAAAGTCATTTATCATGCGTAACGGGCTATATTACCCTAAGAAATGACGTATGGATTGGGAGTCAAGACTCAGTTAAAAATCCCTGCCTCCCCCATTTTCCTGACAATTGCAAAACCTGATATATAAAAACTAAGAAGAGGTCACAATCCCTAAATATTACAGAAACTCTCTGGAATTATATCGCTCTACATTTGTGCACTGTGCATTTTCATTTTAGATGTATAATTTTTTCATAAATTAGAACTTTGAGTTTTCGCTCTCCCTTCATCCCGTAAACCATAAGGGCAAATAGATCACTACAAAATGAAAATTTAAGAGTTCATGTACGGAAAAAAGTTTAATACAATAACAAATGTAACTAAAGAAAATTTATTCACTCACCACAAATGAACACAAAAGTTTTGTTGTCAAAGTTTGGGAAATTCAACTAGTTCAACCCTAACAGCTTGGAATTTTATAAGAAAGAGATTTTCTCCACAAATTCTTAAAAACGGATTTGCATGTTTTAAACATGTTAAAGATGCAAATCACCTTTGGATCCATAGCTTTTGAAGAGAATAACAAACACTCATTAAATTCTCAAGTGAACGTGCGGTGGGATATTTACCCGAGTGAAACAAGCCATTATTTTGCCCATCTACAAAAAACTGACCCAACGATCATGTACGAAGGTAAAGTGATTTATCATGCATAACTGGCTATATTACCCTAATAAATGACTTATGGATTGGGAGTCAAGACTCAGTTAAAAATCTCTGCCTCCCCCTTTTTCCCGACGATTGCAAAACGTGATATATAAAAACTAAGAAGAGCTAAAATCCCTAAAAATTACAGAAACACTTTGGAATTATCTCTCTCTACGTTTGTGCATTGTGCATTTCCATTCCACATGTACTCTTTTTTCTTAAAACAAAACTTTGAGTTTTCATTCTCCCTTCTTCCCGTCAACCAAAAAGGCAAATGGATTACAACAAAATGAAAATTTTGGAGTCCAAGTACGGAAAAAATTTAAAACGATAACAAATGTAAGTAAAAAAAATTTATTCACATACCTCAAATGAAAACAAAAGTTTTGTTATCCAAGTTTGGGAAATTCCACTAGTTCAACTCCAACAGCTATGAATTTTATAGGAAAGAGATTTCCTCCACTCATGCTTTAATAATGGATCTGCATGTTTGAAACATGTTAAAGATGCAAATCACCTATGGATCCAAAGCTTTTGAAGAGAATAACAAACGCTCATTAAATTCTCAACTGAACGTGCGGTGGGATATTTACCCGAGTCAAACAAGCCATTATTTTGACCACCTACAAAAAGCTGACCCAACGATCATGGATGATTGTAAAGTGATTTATCATGCGTAACGGGCTATATTACCCTAAGAAATGATGTATGGATTAGGAGTCAAGACTTAGTTAAAAATCCCTGCCTCCCCCATTTTCCCGACGATTGCAAAACCTGATATATAAAAACTAAGAAGAGCTTACAATCCCTAACAATTACAGAAACTCTTTGGAATTATCTCGCTCTACATTTGTGCACTGTGCATTTTCTTTTTAGATGTACACTTTTTTCTTAAATCAAAACTTTGAGTTTTCGCTCTCGCTTCATCCTGTAAACCGAAAAGGAAAATTGATCACTACAAAATGAAAATTTACGAGTTCATGTACGGAAAAAAGATTAAAAAAGTAACAAATGTAAGTAAATAAAATTTATTCACAAACCACAAATGAACACAAAATTTTTGTTGTCCAAGTTTGGGAAATTCCACTAGATCAACCCTAACAGCATGGAATTTTATAAGAAAGAGATTTACTCCACACATGCTTAAAAAATGGATTTGCATGTTTTAAACATGTTAAAGATGCAAATCACCTATGGATCCATAGCTGTTGAAGAGAATAACAAACGCTCATTAAATTCTCAACTGAACGTGCAGTGGGATATTTACCCGAGTCAAACAAGACATTATTTTGCCCATCTACAAAAAGCTGACCCATTGATCATGGATGATTGTAAAGTGATTTATCATGCGTAACGGGCTATATTACCATAATAAATGACATATGGATTCGGAGTCAAGACTCAGTTAAAAATCCCAGCCTTCCCCTTTTTCCCGACGATTGCAAAACCTGATATATAAAAACTAACAAGAGCTTACAATCCCTAAAAATTATAGAAACTCATTGGAATTATCTTGCTCTACATTAGTGCACTGTTTATTTTTATTTTAGATATAGACTTTTTTCATCAATCAAAACTTTGAGTTTTCGCTCTCCCTTCATCCCGTACACCAAAAAGGCAAATAGATCACAACAAAATGAAAATATTAGAGTTCATGTACGGAAAAAAATTTAAAACAATAACAAATGTAAGTAAAAAAAATTTATTCACACACCAAAAACGTACACAAAAGTTTTGGTGTCCAAGTTTGGGAAATTCCACTAGTTCAACCCTAACAGCTTGGAATTTTATAAGAAAGAGATTTCCTCCACACATGCTTAAAAAATGGATTTGCATCTTTTAAACATGTTAAAGATGCAAATCACCTATGGATCCATAGCTGTTGAAGAGAATAACAAACGCTCATTAAATTCTCAACTGAACGTGCGGTGGGATATTTACCCGAGTCAAACAAGACATTATTTTGCCCATCTACAAAAAGCTGACCCAACGATCATGGATGATTGTAAAGTGATTTATCATGCGTAACGGGCTATATTACCATAATAATGACATATGGATTCGGAGTCAAGACTCAATTAAAAATCCCTGCCTCCCCATTTTTCCCGACGATTGCAAAACCTGATATATAAAAACTAAGAAGAGGTTACAATCCCTAAAAATTAAAACTCTTTGGAATTATCTCGCTCTACATTAGTGCACTGTTGATTTTTATTTTAGATGTACTCTTTTTGCATAAATCAAAACTTTGAGTTTTCGCTCACCCTTCATCCCGTAAACAAAAAAGGTGAATAGATCACAACAAAATGAAAATTTTGGAGTTCAAGTACGGAGAAAATCTAAAACAATAACAAATATAAGTAAAGAAAATTTATTCACACACCACAAATGAACACAAAAGTTTTGTTGTTCAAGTTTGGGAAATTCCACTAGTTCAACCCCAACAGCTTGGAATTTTATAGGAAAGAGATTTCCTCCACAAATGCTTTAAAAAAGGATAAGCATGTTTTAAACAAGTTAAAGATGCAAATCACCTATGGATCCAATGCTTTTGAAGAGAAAAACAAGCGCTCAGTAAATTCTCAACTGAACGTGCGGTGGGATATTTACCTGAGTCAAACAAGCCATTATTTTGCCCATCTACAAAAGCTGACCCAACGATCATGGATGATTGTAAAGTGAATTATCATGCGTAATGGGCTATATTACCCTAAGAAATAACTTATGGATTGGGAGTCAAGACTCAGTTAAAAATCCCTGCCTCCCCCTTTTTCCCGACGATTGCAAAACCGGATATATAAAAACTAAGAAGAGCTTACAATCCCTAAAAATTACAGAAACTCTTTGGAATTATCTCGCTCTACATTTGTACACTATGCATTTTTATTTTAGATGTACACTTTTTTCACAAATCAAAACTTTGAGTTTTCGCTCTCCCTTCATCCCGTAAACAAAAAGGGCAAATAGATCAAATCAAAATGAATATTTTAGAGTTCTTTTACAAAAAAAATTTAAAACATTCACAAATGTAAGTAAAGAAAATTTATTCACACACCACAAATGAACACAAAAGTTTTGTTGTCCAAGTTTGGGAAATTCCACTAGTTCAACCCAAATAGCTTGGAATTTTATAAGAAAGAGATTTCCTCCACACATGCTTAAAAAATGGATTTGCATGTTTTAAACATGTTAAAGACGCAAATAACCTATGGATCCATAGCTTTTGAAGAGAATAACAAACGCTTAATAAATTCTCAAGTGAACGTGCGGTGGGATATTTATCCGAATCAAACAAGCTATTGTTTTGCCCATCTACAAAAAGCTGACCCAACCATCATGGATGATTGTAAAGTGATTTATCATGCGTAACGGGCTATATTACCCTAATAAATGACTTATGGATTGGGAGTCAGGACTCAGTTAAAAATCCATGCCTTCCCGTTTTTCCCGACGATTGCAAAACCTGATATATCAAAACTAAGAAGAGCTTACAATCCCTAAAAATTATAGAAACTTTTTGGAATTATCTCTCTCTACATTTGTGCATTGTGCATTTCCATTCTATATGTACACTTTTTTCTTAAAACAAAACTTTGAGTTTTTGCGCTCCCTTCATCCCGTAAACCAAAAAGGCAAATATATCACAAAAAAATGAAAATTTTGGAGTTCATGTACAGAAAAAAATTTAAAACAATAACAAATGTAAGTAAAGAAAATTTATTCACACACCACAAATGAACACAAAAGTTTTGTTGTCCAAGTATGGGAAATTCCACAAGTTCAACCCCAACAGCTTGGAATTTTATTGGAAAGAGATTTCCTCCACGCATGCTTTAAAAATGGATATACATGTTTTAAACATGTTAAAGATGCAAATCACCTTTGGATCCAAAGCTTTTGAAGAGAATAACAAACGCTCATTAAATTCTTAACTGAATGTGCGGTGGGATATTTACCCGAGTCAAACAAGCCATTATTTTGCCCATCTACAAAAAGCTGACCCAACGATCATGGATGATTGTAAAGTGATTCATCATGCGTAACGGGCTATATTACCCTGAGAAATGACTTATGGATTGGGAGTCAAGACTAGGTTAAAAATCCCTGCCTCCCCCTTTTTCCCGAAGATTGCAAAACGTGATATATAAAAACTAAGAAGAGCTTACAATCCCTAAAAATTACAGAAACTCTTTGGATTTATCTCACTCTACATTTGTGCACTGTGCATTTTCATTTTAGATGTACTCTTTTTACATAGATCAAAACTTTGAGTTTTCGCTTTCCCTTCATCCCATAAACCAAAAAGGTGAATAGATCACAACAAAATAAAAATTTTGGAGTTCAAGTACGGAGAAAATCTAAAACAATAACAAATATAAGTAAAGAAAATTTATTCACACACCACAAATGAACACAAAAGTTTTGTTGTTCAAGTTTGGGAAATTCCACTGGTTCAACCCCAACAGCTTGGAATTTTATAGGAAAGAGATTTCCTCCACAAATGCTTTAAAAAAGGATAAGCATGTTTTAAACAAGTTAAAGATGCAAATCACCTATGGATCCAATGCTTTTGAAGAGAATAACAAGCGCTCAGTAAATTCTCAACTGAACGTGCGGTGGGATATTTACCCGAGTCAAACAAGCCATTATTTTGCCCATCTACAAAAAGCTGACCCAATGATCATGGATGATTGTAAAGTGATTTATCATGCGCAACGGGCTATATTACCCTAAGAGATGACCTATGGATTGGGAGTCAAGACACAGTTAAAAATCCCTGCCTCCCTCTTTTTCCCGACGATTGCAAAACCTGATATATAAAAATTAAGAAGAGCTTACAATCCGTAAAAATTACAGAAACTCTTTGGAATTATCACTCTCTACATTTGTGCATTGTGCATTTATTTTCTACTTGTAC